>NC_066316.1:58877993-59186993 GCF_022539315.1 Serinus canaria | reverse complement strand
GTACCTTAGCTGCAATCAGGGTTATAAGGGAGCACAGATGGCCTTGAGACTTGATGCTCTAGCCATCTTGCTTCTATTTCTGGCTCTCACTAAAGTCCACCCATGTGACCTTTGGCCAGCCATGTATCCTCCCTCCCCCCGCCTATTGCACTTAAAAGGAGATAGCAGTGCTTCCTTTTCCTTCAAATATTGGTGTCTGCTGTCTGTCCTGCATGCAGCTGGAATGGGACAGCTGTTAACTGCTTGATATGGAGAATTCCCCAACTCTGTTGGACCCTCCCCAAGACATTGTTGTAATATTAAACCATAGTTAATTAACAGTGTGAAAAATTGCAAAACCATTCCCTTTCTTAGGGAGTTCCTTAATTTTCTTCACAAGTTTGTTTACAATTTTTTTTTTCCAAGCAACAAACCATGCTTAATAAGGCCATTCAGCAGAGACTTTAGAGTTATATATTTAATTAGAAATATATTCTTGAGTGTTTTGGGCACTGATTTTTTCAAAGAAAAACATCAAACATGCTCAGGAAAGTGGTGGTAAATTGTGTAGTGTCTTTTCATTCATCTGATCATTTCATCTATGCAAGCTCGTGTCTCAAAGTGGTAGTTTCCAGAGATTTAGAAAAGTCCAAAGATATGTTTGAATGCCTGACGTGTGAGAGCTTCAGTTAGAAGAGACATGTGCTGAATTTCCCTCTCGTTGAATTCCTACCAAGTTTTACTGCCTTTTTTTTATTATTTTGTTCCTGTTCCAAACATTGTAAGTGCTTTGGAAGCCAATGCAAAGTAACTAATGGTTGAAGCTCAACTGAGCTTAAAATTAAGCTTTCATACTGCCTCTTGATTTGACACATGTTCTGATAGTCATAGGAAGACAGACTGATATTATGTCCTTTAAGACTGACTGATGTGACAATGATGGGAGTAGCTGCTGTTACAATACATATATTCAAGATTTTGGCATAGAGCTACCAGCAAGTAAAGCCTTAAATTTCAGCTTCTCACACCCATTTTTTACTTTATCCAGGTCAATAATCTGAGACAGAATATGTGCGCATTCAAAAATGCATCACTAGAAATATTAGGTCAATGCAGATTTTCAGGCAGGTGGTTGTTTTAAAGCTAAGACCTTAGAAGAGCATAAAAGCTGCAAAAGGAGCTTTTTTTTTATTAGTTGTGTGTATGAATATGAAATTCTCTATTAACTGTGGTGCATTTTTTGAATTTAGAGGTATTAAAGTAGGTTGGTGCCACTGGGATAAAGAAAAAAGCACATTGTCAGAGTTCTATAAATTACTGCCAACTGCATGGCAATGAAAAGCTCTGCTGGTGGCTGAAAGCAATATGCACATCATGTGGGAGCTGACAAAATTACCCAAATAAAAACATGAAAACAGGAATTTAATCAGAAATCGTACTTAATAGCAAATTTTCTTTAATTCTTGGGTTATCATTCCCAAAGCTTTTTTTTTTTTTTCCCACAGATTGTGCAGCTTCAGTGAGCAGACAGAGGGAGGGCTCTTTTCCTTCCTACCATACGTGCTGCCTTTCAGCACAGCAGTTGGTGAACTTTTATGGGGCAAGTGCAATGTGAAATTAGCTCCTCTCATTCTAGGGGAGCCCCCAAACCCACTTGTTACTAGTACTTTGTTCAGGAAAATTGTATCTTCTGCAGAAAACAAAGTCTATAACACAGAAAGCTAGCATAAACTTTGCAATTTGCTTTGCAGAAGAAGGTAGATATTGTACATAATTTACATTTTTCAAGAGATATTTTCTTTGTGAATCTCTTAAGGGTAAAGTCCAAAATATCCCACTATGAAATCCCAACTTGTAAAGTGCAAATCCAACATTGTGAGCTCATCTTGGTGTTAATTGCATCTCTGGTGACAGTGGTTTAATCCATGAAAGATTACTGAGACAGATGAAGTCTGCATTTTAAGCCATGAAAATCTAATTAGGCATTTCTAAGTGTGTGTTCAGGACTGGAGGGAGAGGCTTTGATTTCCATGCCTCTGTTTCTGCAGCTTCCTCCTCCCTGGCTCAGAGAGGCACAGCCATGCCCTCTTCCCCATCTGCTCCGGTACATGCAGAGCACACCTGCAAAATCTGCTTTTCTAGACCATCAGTTTGGAATGTCAATCTAACCATGCTGCTGCTTCTCTATGCTGCAGAGCATCCAGTCTTGACTACTTCTTTTCTCTTCCAGGACTTCCCATATTCTGACCCACCTGACTGACCTATTTTTCTGAACAGCACCAAAAGACTGAGCAGCTCACACTGCCAGTTTTTATCACAAACCCACTGAGTTTCAAATTACTGCACTTCTATGTCTGGGAGGTGACCAGAGAGTAGCAACTTAAAGTGGCCGCAATGACTGAGTTAAAACTTTCCTTGATAGGAGACACCTGCCACAAGCCATGGTCTCTGAGCTCAGTTTGTTGATTATTATGTTAATACTGTGGTCTACTCACTGGGTTTTTTTTCCTCTTGCTGGGTACTTGGGTCATGCAGTCCCCAAGGCTGCTTTTTTATTTACCTCTATTTAAGGCTCCCCGAACTATGTATATGGAGTCTGTGATGGGCAGTAGATTAATGCAATGCAGTAGAATGTTTTTAACTAACACTGCAGCTGTGTTATTGGTGTTGGTGTAAAAAGGCACTGTGACCCACCTATGAAGTTTTTAAAAAGTCACGCTCTGCTATGTTTGGATAAAAAGAGTTTTCTTTACAATACTGGAGAGCAAAACTAAAGCACTCCATTTCCCACAGCACATATTTCAAAAGAGATGAAAATTAGAATTGAGAAGGGGATCACTTTGAAACTAAGAACTAAGAAGGGAATCAAGCCATGCATAGAGAACAACCCAATAAAGAAAATTAAACAATAAAATATTACTACATTGCTACTCACTATTTTACCAGATGTTGGATGTCATGGCAATGTTTCAGCTCACAACTGTCTCATACTTGGCTTTTAGGAGAAGGTGACCATCTGCCTATATGGAAATACCTAAATTTATTTATTTATTTATTTATTTATTTGCAGGGGAAGGCACATTTCCATTCCAAGTTTGAAATTCACTGAACTTTGCAAGCTACACCACATAATTCTATTATTATACTTTCAGGTTATTTTTTTTTATTATTCCTAGTGAATTACTAAAAAACCTTCCAGTTTTCTGATGAAGGGATGAATAAAGGGAGACAATGGGGATAGCTGGAGGCCTAGAAACTAGAGCACACTATATTCTTGCAAATACTAACACTTAAGAGCATGCTATGCCATCAAATGTGTTATTGGCAGGCCAATATCCCTCCTCACAACTCTGATCTCAGACAAAGGGTAAATATTACTCAGGAAGGCATAGCAGTAACACCACCCATGGGGAAAGGAGAAACAAGAGGCACTCCAAGCAGCACTGTTCTCTTTGGCAGGAATATAGGCTTGCTCTGGAACTCAGCCTTGGCTAGAAAAGTTCACAAACTACCTGAGCTCCACCCCTCAGGCCTATCTTGAAAATAGACATTGTTGCCCTCAAAGCACACAAACACACTGCAGACTTTATACTTCACCCCAAAGTGAGGTTGAATAGACATGCAATTGCCTTTCAGTGCTAATGACCTGTATCAGATAATTCCAGTCCATTCACAGCCCCTGGAAACACAGACCCTGACCAGATGGTACCTACGTCCATGAGTGATGAGAAAGCCCCAAAAGCCCCTGAGAAGCCAAAAGCCAGCTCCTGCACCAGAGGGCCAGAAGAAGTTGCACAATGAAATCACCAGCTTCTTGAGAGCAGTCCACACCCCAACATGCACAAGAGCATTAGGGCTCTTCCACCCTCCACTGGCTGTAGGATAAACCCTACAACCTTACTGCCAGCTGAGCCATTCCTCCAGCTCCTGGTCCTTCTTTTCCTGCCACTGTGCCAGACTGGGAAAGACCACAGTCAATCCACTGAAAAACAAGAGGATGAGAAGACAGCAGAGGGGAAGAGAAAAGAAAACAAAGCAACCCCTAAACAACAACAATAAAAAGGTGAATGGAAAATATATGAGAAATTTTTTTATATTTAAAAACTGCCTGGGCTTTGAAGTTGCATCCTGCCCTACAAACTGGCATGCACATGGGCTAATGGAGAACAGGAAAAGCATGTAAAGTTACTTTAATTCTTTGCTTACTTGCTTTTATTGCTAGAATACCTCTAATATAAAATATGTGTTTCAGCTCATTTGTATTATTTATATAGTTTAATATCAAGGCCAAATAGCTTTAAAACCACCTTAGTTACCACAAGATAAAATAACTATTAACTGGACCTGTATAAGCTAAAATAGAGTTGAGCTGCTGGGTTCAGCTGCAGCTGCCAGGATGTAATATTTGCTGAGTGCAATTATTGTTTGTGCTGGCATGGAAACTGCTTTCAGCTGTAGCCAGCTCAGCCTCTGGCCAATTATGGCACTAGAAAATTCCCTAGTTAACTAGCTAACTTATTCACAAATGGTTGTAGTTCATCTAGCATATGTGTTTGACAAGAAATTAAATGGAAAGAGCATGTCAAAACTGCATCTGTCTAAAGATATGAGTGAAGGAAAAACCCCACTATCTTTTATTCAAGGGAGCTGATGCTCTGCAATTTTGACTGATGTCACTGCAGAGTTTCCAACCCCGAAAGCAGGTCCCTCCTCAACAACACTGCATTTGTCAGGAACAAGCTGTAAGAAACCTTTTCATCTTTTTCTCTGAAAAAAAGAGAACATGGTCTCATGTAGGGAAAGAGACTACTGATGCAGTATGTCTTGATGTTAGAACACCTTTGATGCAGTCCCATTTCTGTTCTCAGAAAAGAGCTTGAAATAAAGACTGTAAGGTAAATGCACGTTTATATGTTCAACTATCTGCTTTAAATGAGAGGGTCATTCAAATCAGGTCACACAGTCTGTCCCAGGACAAAATTATTTCATGTCTTTATCAAGGACTTGGGTGATGAGTTAGCATGTAGGTCATGCTAAGATGAAAAGATTAGGATTTTAAATGAATGTGAGCAATTGGAGCGATAGTCTGAAAATTATAAAATTCAAAGTACAAAGGACCATGCCACCAGTAAAACTGAATGATACACATACACTGTGGAAAATATCCAAGATATGTTCCAGTCCTGGTGGCTTTTGTGGCTCAAAACCTGAAAGAGAGGAGACACAGTTGGAAAAATGAACAGTTCTGTCCTGGGTAAGTCCTATATGAGAAAAAAATATTGCCAGACAGAAAAAAGCATTACAGTCTGGAGAATACTTGAGACCTCCAGCTGGAGTCTGAGTGGGTTATTCTCAAAAGGTTGGGCATAATTCAGAGAAGAACAGACACAACTATAAATCTTTCAAAAATAGGGTAGGGAAATAACAACAAAAAAAAGGCAGGGGACAGGGAGAATGGCTTTTTCCATAAATAGAATGAAAGAACATATAAACCAGAGGACAAAGTTACAGAAGGTGTCAAAAAATGGGATAGGAGTGGACTGCTGTTGAAAGGTAGAACAATAAATTACTTAATTTGCAGTAAGGGCCATTTAGGCTGGACAGCAGTCTAGAAGTCTCAGCATACCACTCATTACAAGGTGCCCCAGGGAAGCAGCACCTCAGGAGGTTACTGGAACCTCAGCCTCAAGGGGTTTCAAGGATAGGTTGTTTTGACATGTTCAAGAGACACAGCTGCTCCTGACCCTGCCTCAGAGGAGGGGCATTGTCTAGACAGCTTCTGAAAACTTTTACAGTGATATTTCTTTGATTTCTTGTATTACTTTCAAATGCTGGAAAACACCTACAGAGAGAATTATAGCTGTCCAGAGATTGTTATCTATGTGATCATAGCAGAGGGACAGTGAATGACAAAGACCATCTGGGGTGTTTGTGAAGGAGTTAAAACAAGAAATATTCTCAGGTAGCACAAAATAATTCAGGAAGTAAAAAGAGCAGATCTCCAAATGGTTACTAGAGAAACAGAATGTCCACCTCAGGCTCCCTTCAGCAGTTACCTCCATAAAATTGTTTATGCAACAGGGGGAAGAGTCTTTGATCTTTATTCCAGCACCATCAGTAAATTTATAAAGAGAGAAGAGTGTTCATATTCTCTGACACAACAAGCCAGTGAGAAGGTAACAGTACCACCTTTTAAGATTGTTTTCAAAATAAGCCTAATGTTTCTGAGTAATCTTTTTTCTCTGAGATACTCTTGTAGCCTCAAAGTCTTTCAATACTCTGTGAACTTTTATAATGGTGCAGAAAATTACTTCAATTAAGTCTCTTTTTAGCCTGACAGTGCTAACTTTTTTTGTTAAACACAATCAATAGTCACAGAAGACTTGGCATTTAGGTAAATTTCCCTAAGTTATACTGGAATATTGCTAGTATCTGGAATAGAGTAATCCCCCCACACTTCTGGTACTACTTCTCCCAGTAACTCCAAATAATGGCTAGAGCAGTAAACTGAGTGACTTGCTTTCACTTTTCCTGTTTTTTTTCCTTGTCATTTTGGCTACTAGGGTTTAAATTCCCTTTTCTTACTCCCAGCAAGCAGAGTTAACAGGAGCAGCATATGAGCTCCTTATCATCTTTTACCAAGTAGGTTATTGGAGACATTCTTTCTGTATCTTTACACTTCAGCTGGTAGTGAACACTTCCAAACTACATTATTATTTAAAGAAGTGAAGTAGGGATAGAAATGTTTATTTATTTTTGAGAAACATGACCCTTTTCAAAAGATAAGTGGGCTTTGCTTTTCCAAATTCTTGGTAGCCAACAGTGCCATTAACACAGTTTCTCTCAGGCTTAAGATACCAAAATTTCTCCTAATTCATCTCCCTAGTTTGCCTACTGCCTTCTGCTTCTGTTCTTCCTCACTCAGGCAGAGGAAGAACAAAACTCCCCAAGACAGAACAGTCACAAGAATTATTTAAAATCACCAACCCCATGCAGTAACCTGCATCCATTACTTTCCCTTGCATTCAGAGCCCAGAGGAAGTCCCAGCTCTTTTCTGTCAGTGTGCCATCCCACTGATTTGTGACATGGGAGATGTTTCTTAGTTCTTTGGGTATGACAAAGATACACTAAGTTACTCTGCTACTGATTAAATGAGATGATTGTCTGCCTCTATCCAGCTCAGGGAAATCTGCCAACTACAGAGGCACTACCCTGTGCCTCCTCCATCAAGGTGACCTCAGGAAATGCTTAGAAGATAAAGAAGTTGCTTTCTTACTAAAAATTTGTGAAGATGGGGTAAAAATCCTAACTTCTGTTGCTGCAAAATGAGAATTGTGAGTTCCAGCAACCCCAGGAGGTGCTGAAGTCCCAGCACATCTCAGGGAGTGAATCCATCAGTGCTTTGCACAACGCCTGGGGACCCTTAGACAGAAATCCCTGTTAGAATCTCAAATGTGGGTACCATGGCTCTGCCCAATGTGCAAATAAGCACTGCAGAAAGACAGGAGAATGCAGCTCTCTAACGTTGTTTGATTGTATCCCATTATCTGAGTATCCCTGAGTGCACTGTACTTCTGCAATCCACTGATTGAAGCAGAGTGCCAGATAAGTGCTGTTGGAAGCCATTGAGAAATCAGCAGGTCGCTGTCACACAACTAACTGTAAGTGAAAACAGATAATGCCACCAAGATAAAAACAGCATGAATGGAAGAAACATTGTGTGGGTGATTGGAACGGAAAATTAATCAAAAATCTTTTAAAAAGTGTATTTTCACTGATTTCTCTCCAGCCTTTTAACCTACCAAAGAAGAAGCATGCTGCAAAAATAATTACAGATGATTGCAGCTCTGCAGATGCTGTGTTGTTTCTGTTTTTGTAAACAATAAAACTGCCCAGATATTCAAGACTAGTAAATCATAGCCTTCAGATCCAGGCATGCACACACCATAACACAAAAATACGTCACCAGGCAGAGTAGGCTATGAGTTCACAGCTACTCCCTGATTACTGTCCAGGCAGGCACAAGGTCACCAGAAGAGTGATTAGCCACCACATGTTGGCAGGGCAGGTAAAAATCTGCTTGGGGGCACATACCCACAGAGTAGTCAAAGTGCTACTCAGTGTTCATACACTTTTCAATCCATACAAACTAAAGTTTTCTTTAGCACACCGTGAGGTAGAGTCCTCAGTGTGTTTAATACATTAAACATATCTGCAGCTCTTCCTGCCCATCTGTTTTATTTGATTTTCTTGACATTTGTGACTTCTATTTTTTCAAGGAGTCAAAGTACCAAATGTATTTTTGAACAAGGATCAGACATTGTACAAAGGCAACCCCTGGCAAAGCCACTGCAGGGAAGTTAAATGAATTCCTTTAATAAATATTCACTTTGGAATAAACTGGGGAGACTCCCATGCTGGAATTCCTGGGTGGAGAATAAGGGGGAGCAAATATCTGAAATTTGAAGTGGCTGTAGAATAAGTTACTGAATTGTGAAAATGCACACTAACATATTCCTAATATTCCTTGAGGAATTCTAAGAGAAATCAAGGATGAAGTAGGTGAGGTACCAACAGTAGTGGATAACTGTTTAAAACTGTCTTGCTATCTCAGGGTTTGAGGATGTAAAAAACACAGTGAGTTTAATAAGAGACATTGGGAACTCCAGTGTAAAAGGGAAATTAGTAAAATTGATATTTTAAGCAAAAGAGATTTAATTTTGTCTCACTTCAGGATCGACTATGCAATCAATGTCTTAAGATACCTGTAAAAAAATCATCTTAAGAGTCTTGCCCTCTCTTACAGACATGCTGGCCATCATATCAGTAGTCTTACAGGGTCTATCAGCATTCTCAATACAATGTGAAAAGTCAACAAGTTGGGCCAGCAGATGCTCAGAGCAGCCATACCTTTTTCAAACAGGAATTATTGTTTCATTTCCCCTTCATTCTATTTTAGCAGTCTGAAGCTCCTTTATTCTGCTCCCATGGCTCTGCATGGTTTAACATTCATGCTAGAGAAGCTGCTGCCTAGGGGGCAGTTTTCTGATGAGGGTTATCTTTGCCTTATCATTCTTATAAGTAAAAGACCTTAGAGTGCATTCCTCATTCAGGGAAAAAACACACTTGTTGCTCTCTTAAAACACTACATTAAACTACCCAAGATAGAACATTCACAATAATTATTTTAAATCATCAAACAAGGCAGTGTTAAAAACTCTTTCCTTGGTTTTACATGGTTGCATGTGTAAATTAGCATTTGTTGATGCCAATGTCAATATCAAGCATAAGGTTTTCTGGATATGTTAGAGTATAAGGAAAAACATGAAAGGTGGTCTGTCTATCTCCTTTCTGAGGAGAGGAGGGAAAAAAAAAGTTCATTTCATGCCAGCAGATGGCTACGACTCATTACTGTGTAAATGTACAGTGTGGAAAGTGGAATGACAATTAGCACTCACCAGAAATACATACCAGAGAATGATATGCGCTCAAGCCATTTCATTTCATGTCACATTAATTGAGTACTAGATAGCTGACAAAATGTGTTAAACTAATCATAGCTTTTGCTGGCAGCAGCCGAAAATTTGTCTCACACAGAGACTTCATTTCCTCCCAGATGCTGTGACAGAGCAGGCAGCTTTGCACACACCCTCACTTCCCCAGCGCTGCTGATGAACTCGCTGCTCCGCTCATTTCACTGTCAGGTATTTTCACCCAGGGTTTCATCAGGCCTCAGCCCAGCAAGTTTTTGATTGCCCCTATCCAACCAGCAGCTCAGATCCCTCCATGGAGGAACCCTTTTTCTCCAGAGAAAGAATCTGTGCTACAGGAGGCGGTCACAGCTCAGTTTCCTATGAGGGAATCTCTCAGGGAAAACCCACATAAAATGTCTGCCAAACCCATAATGAGCAACTTGAAACGACCTGGCTCACTAGCAACAGTGGCACAGACACTTTTAATATGGACCTTGAGTTGTCTACAGCTCTATCTACTCTATGAAACTCGGGCTGTTTCTCAAGTATGTCTAATAAGGTCACACAGAGGTACTGCAAAATGCTCAGGTGTCCTGCAAAGTAGCTGAAGTGCTGTGGCTCAAGTCACTAAAGGCACAAAAGTAGGCACAAATAAGCCAGCATGCCCTAGGAATCACTCTGATCTGGAAGACATCACTTTTATACTTTGCAGAGGTGTGCTTCAAATTCAATGCAGCTACACATCTGTGCATGTTTAGCCACCAAATAAAACCCTTCTGCATTAGTCTCACCCCATAGCTTGCTCACAGGGTTCAAAACCTATCTGTGGTGCTGAGCAGCCTCCCTCACTATCCACATTGTAGCTGCCCCAGCCCCGTGCTGGGTCATGGAACCATAGAATATCCTGAGCTCCTAGCCCTGCCCAGGACAACTCCAAACATCAGCTGGGAATGGGGTCAGGCTGCCCAAGAAGCAGAATCTGGAGCAGTTCCAATTCAGCCTCTTGAGCTGGCTGGGCACAGCTGTAAATCTTACCACTGTAGCCTGCTATCCATCATCTTTTCCTGTGGGGAAGTGGGAAAAGAAACAGTGCATTACTCCACAGCTACATGGTGACTCAAAACTCCCTGAGGTATGGTAGGGTAGCAACACTAAGGCAGCAGACACATTGTAAAGTAATATCACGAGGTATTAGGTAACCAAGAAGCAACAAATGGCATAATTCAACTGAAACATGACAAACAGCATAACACATTGGAAATCAAGGCAGCTGAAAAAAAGTCAGCTTACATTTTACAACTGCTGTGATCACTTCTCTAGACCTTTACCCAGTGGTTTCAGGATCAGTTACACATCAGGACACCAAATAAAAGTTGAGCCTCTTCTAATTTCTAGAAGCACATCTTCTTGCTTTGTTTGTTGCTGTGAGAAAAGCAAGCTGGCACTGAGCAAACAGTGACACAGCAAACTGCCATCACAGCTGGGGCCATTGGATGTGGGTAAGACAAAAAGACAGCCCTGTGTTACTACTGTACAGCCATTCCCAGATCAGCCTGGCTCTGTCTTTCCAGCATATCAGAGCAGCACCATATTTCATCACTCACACACTTATCTACACTGCCTAAAGGTTACACTGATTTTATCTTTGCTAATCAAGGAGAAAAGCACACTGACAGGCAGCCATGAGCTGTCTGAGAGATGAGACAGAAAGAGATTCAGTGTGTTTTGCAGTGTTTAATTAAAAAGAAAAAGATACCCTTCAGTTAAATACACTCCTTGAAGTCTCACGCAGGGAGCATCCATCATATGGCTTCTAAAGATCCATGGTCTTCCAACAGAAAGGGATTCAGCTGTCAGGAGAGATGCTGCAGGACTAGGTTATGCCAGGTACAGGTGAATTAGTCCCTGTGCTGGAAGTGGTGAGGAGCAGCTGGTTACAGAGGGTCATTGGGAACCAGGCTCATTGGATACAGGTGAACAGTGGGCAGCTCAAACAAGAAACTGTAAACACACACAAACACACACACACTGTAGTGGGTAATAGAAATCAACCCATTTCCAAAATTTTTAGCAAAATTGTTCGATGAAGAGAGTAAATATTTATTAACTTACAATACCTGACACACTTTAAAATTTGTATTGAACAGAAATACAAATAGTAGTTCCAAAAGAAAAGTCTACTGGCTCTCTGCCTAGTCATATTTCAAGTCAAGGACAAGCATGACAAGCCATGAATATAAAATATGGACTCTATGGAAAATGCTGTGGACAGAGGATTAGGAACAATGAGAATTTTTATTCTTTAAAAATTGTACTGGAAGCAAGAGAGATGTTGACAGCTGCTCATATCAGGGTGGTTTAAGCAATAATGTATAGAATGTGTTACTCTCAATGAATATTTTGGTTTGTGCTCAAAGAAAAGGCTCATCCATTTGTACCACTGCCAGATGTTTGGGCACAGGTAGATTACTATTCACCTGTACAGGTGATTAACTACAAAGCTGAAATTTAAATAAGCTGTTCTGAACTTTGAAAATCAAGAAACCTGAAAGAGGCCTGGAAGTTGGCCAAGAAGGTTTTGGCATTTTTTCACTTCAGCTATTTTTTCATAATAAATCTTAATCACAATATTGAGAAGCCTAGAAACCCATTATTTTCATGCCAACACTCAAATAGTGTTTTTTTCTCCCATACTAGTTATGGGTAAAAAAACTAAATGCAAGCCATGGAGAATGCAAAGATTGTTCAAAGAGATAGAAAATCAGAATATAAATAAGCTACTTAGCATAGTTTATGCAAAATAGATGTTACTTTGTTAATGAGATTACAAGTGTCTTTGATAAAGTCAACCACAGCTTCAATACACCTGGAAGTCCTAAGGCACTTGAATCAATAGCACAAGATGTGCTCATTAAAAAGTAATCACTTTTCTATATGAATAGAGCACACAAGTCATGAATTTGGAATTGCTACAGGGATCTTAAAAGTCATATCCACAGGGTAGCTGCTGCAGTGCTTCTGGTGAGGCAGTGGTTACACATCTGGCAGCAAAGCCATCTACAAACTCAACCAGAAAATGGGTCCAGATTCACAATAATCTCATTAACATTTTCCCTCAAAGCCCAGAAACAGCTTATCCAGCTTTTGAGCTGGATCAATAACTTGAAACAGTTCACACTATGCAGACACAAATACTTGTACTAGAAAAGCAAGAAAGTAGAAAATCAGCAAAGTAGGAGAGGGAAGGAAAAAATTCCATAAAATCAGCACTTCTAAAAGGTACAGATAATCAAAGGTTTGCTGCTAAGCAGTAAGGAGAAGTAACAAGCAGTTAGGCTGTGTGATCTGGATCCTTTGTTGGGTTTATCATGACACAAGCCATTATAACATTTCCAAACAAAAATTTTCTCTAAAACTTGCACTGGGCAACCACAATGCTGAAGAGGACTGAGACAGCAAGCAGATGTGTAATTCAAGTGCCTCCAAATGCTCTACCAATCAGGACCTCACAAGCCCACCTAATGAGTGAAAAATTGATTAGCAAGTGGGAATAGAGACATGAATTTACCTGTCTCAGGTGAAACTGTTATGAAATTGCAACTGCCAGGATGCCCACGTTTTAAAAGATACCTTTAAAAATTAGACAAAGCACAGAAAACCTGCAAGGAAGTTTCAAGGATGGGAAACCCCCCCTCCCCCATATTTCCTGCTGTAAGGAATTAAGAGACCAGAATGGGTTGCTTAACAGGAAAGAGATTGAGACATGACACTTCCAGGCATAAGTTCTTTCACAGGGGAAAAATAACAGGTCTCCTAAAACTCCCTGTTGCCCCAAGGAAGGCGCAGGGAGAACAAGTGGCTGAAAGCAGGACCATGACAAGCTCTAAACCAGACATGAAGTGGGTGCTTTACATCATTTACATAATGGAAAGGGACAGATGATTTTCTGTCTCCTGATGTTTTCAAACAAAGGCTAAGTGCTTTTTGGGAAAACAAGCCTCAATCAATTTATTGGATTCTGCAGAGGACATGGAAGGAAATGAAATTGCCTGTAATAAGAAAGATATCAAACTACCCGATCTAATAACCTTTATTGAATTTATGTTGGAACGGAGAACAGACAGTTTTGGTGTTCTAGCAGAACATCCAGGATAAAGATAGGTCTAAATGTTCATTTAAATTTAATAACCTTAATATACAGTTCAGGAAACCTTGTGCCTTGATAGCCCCAGGAACTAAAGCCCTTTTTCACCCAAAATGTGTTTTCTGAGCAGTGTAAACTTACTAATTCACCAACAGCCTTACCCAGCTTACCAACACTCATCCTGGGCTAGGGACACTCCTGGGAATATCCAGTCCTCTGGGGCCAATTCCAGCCTTGGCTCGGGGAGGAACAAGATTTTGACCCACTGGTGTGTGCTGGAAGGCTCTGTCCTTACTGAGCCAGGACCAAACTCCTGCTTCCTCTTTCCACCATAATGACAGAAATATGGATTGACAAAAAGTTTCAGTCTTACAGCAAATTTTTCAGCGTCTTCTCTAAGAAAGAGCAACCTCAGCTCTGCAAGATCATCTGCTGTGCACGTTGGCAATTTGCCTGTACAGAACTTGAGCATCTTGGCTTCTGCCATGGCTCTTGAGCACCTGCAATAACCAAGTTTTCTTCATTTATTGCAGTTCAGTCTTTACAGGCACATCTTCCCCTGTCCCCTCAGCACCAATAGGTACTTCTTTGCCTTTTTATATTCCCTACTAAATCCATCTAGAAATTTTAAGAGAACATTTTCCTTTGGAAACTGTGATTGAAACAAAATATTCAACAAGAATGTGTGTGAGAATATGTGTCCTTAACACACACACACACACACACACACACACACACACACACACACACACACACAGAGAGATGAGCAGTAAAAGTAATTCCTTCCAACAAGGTGGGTGTGATGTTCATAATTCTGGTGTTAGTTGGCAAGTTTGGAAAATAGAAACTCATTTGAAGTTTGAATTAATTCATTTGTGTTCACATTTCTTGCAAATAATCAAAATGACAGAGCTGAAATAAGAATTTTATTGGCTATTAATGCTCTTGAAATTCCTTCTCACAGGAAATTAGGTTTCTGATTCAAGTCAAAAGGAAAACTTTGAAATGGCTGAAATCCCTGTTAATATAAGGCAAACTTTGGGCAGGCCCACCCTGCAGTGCTGTAGGGGTAACAAGCCATCAGTCTCTTTTACCAGTGGGTGAACAGTGAGTGACAAGTTCACAAAGCCTGTGAATCCATCTATTTTCCCAAACACACCCAAACTCCACAGATCAGCCAGGAAACCATATGTTCCTGTGTCAGTAATCCATGCCTGGCCCACATTCCCCAGTTTTCCTCTGGCTGTGGCAGACGACACGCGAGGCATTGCTGCTGCAAACAACCTGCCCGCCCAGCAGCAGAGCTCCCCTTGGCTTAACAAAAACCATCCCAGCCAGCCCAGGTGGGAAATCAACTGCCTTCATGGCAAAAATGTGTTTGACCTCCTTTCCATTGCATTTATCCCGCTTCAATATGGAAATTTGCATTACATGTCTGCCACCCTGAGCAGCCACGAGCCAAGTTTTGTTCCTCACTGCTGAGATCAGAGCTGGCAGCTGCCATTTCACAAGGAGGTTGTACAAATGTAGAGAGTTGAGATTTTCTTATTCTTATTTCAACTCACAATGTGGAGAGTTGAGAATTTTCTTATTCTTCCTCAGCAAAAATTAACCACTTTGAATCCCTCAGACGCCTGAAACCACCAGAGGCAGGTGTGACAAGCAAGTCAAGCTACTTACTTCACCTCATTTGACAGAAAGAAATGGTATCACAGGCACACACAGTAACCCAGTTTAAAAAATCCAAGTATTTTGCCCCTGTGTAGAGGTATTTAGTGCCCATAAACATCATTATGGTCCATACCAGGCGTATCAAAGAGAACTATATCCGGGCCCATTTTGTTATGTCAGTGCTCAGAATTCAGTCACAGACTTCACTCTCAAAGACTGAGCTCTCTGACTACTCATGATATTTTTATATAAGAACATCAGTTAGGGAGGAATTTAAAAAAATCTGCCAGAAGAGTGTTCATAAAATACTGCAACTGTTTTGCAAACCCAAACAACAACAATCACAATAGTCTAAAAAAAAAAAAGGAATTAACTTTTCATGCACAAATTTAAAAAGTCTAAGGAATTTATTGATCCCAGCTGACAGGTATCTATTCAAGGAAGGAATTATCTGGCAACAGATGGGCCTATAATAATATTAATATCTTCACCATCTGGCTTTTAATCTATGCTTTTCATCAGTGGTTCATAAAGCACTTAAAGAATGAGGTCAAACATCTTGTAGAAAAAACAGAATAAGATACAACGAAGCTGGAGCTGAGCAAGGATAAGCAAGAAATAAGAGACACACCATTTGCTCTTTTATCAGCTACAACAGCAGGTAATTAACAAAACAAGAAATTAGTCTGCAAACATTATAGTGCCCATCACTTGTTAAAAAGACAGGACCTCAAATATCTTACAGTTCAAAAAACTTCAAATAGTTTTTAGGTGAGGTTGTTTGCCTCTTGAAAACAATGGGTGAAGAAAACAAGGTGAACACAGAAATACCTCTTTCTCTTGAAAGTCTAAAAATCTACTGCATTTCCCCTTGGTTCCAGCCTACCCACCTACCCAAAAAGTGAAGCAAACTGCACAGTCTTTCTGGATGCTTGGACAGAACTGCTTACAGTATGGTTGCAAATCTGAAGGTGTAGAGGACTATAAAATGACTAATCATCTTTAAAAAAATGTATTAAGAAGATCAATGTATGTAAGGCACAGTTTTGCCATAGGCTGGTGACCAGATGGGAAAAAGGGAACTATTTGAACATTTAAGAGGTTCTTGAATTCTCTGCCCCCAAATCATACATTTTCAACTTCACTAAGAAAGAAACCTTCCTGAGTTTCACTGTTCTGCAGCTGCCCTTTGGAAAGAATGCTGTTGGCCCCTCATCACCACAGCTTCTTGCCCACAGTGGTTTGGTCTGAAAACTCTTCAGAGCTGAGGCCACATGTGTGCCTGAGTGGAATGTACAACAGGGTCCTCACCCTGAGTGAGAATTTGAGATCTACAGTAAAATTAATAATACATCTAGGAAGAAGGTGCTTACTATTCAGAATGGCCTGTACAGTGTTAGCAGATGACAGAACCCACACTGCTCAAAAAGCAGCAGCAGCCTCACATATTGAGCCCTGCCCAGCCCAACATCCACAGGTTTCAAAGCCCTGCATTACTTCAACACACACTTTTAAACTTTGTTGTTGAGTAACTTTGTGAGTGAGCTCCAGTACTGCTGGGATCACAGACCTACACAAACAAACCAAAGTCCAAAAAGAGATAATGGCCTGAGCAAAGGGCAGAATGTCCATCAGGGGGAAAAGGAGGAAAGCAGAATAAATAAGGTCCAGACTTGGAGACCTGAAGGATCCAGCTTGGCACGGTTTCCAGAGAGGAAAATGAGCGTAGGTTACGTCCTGTCAGTGTTTGTGAGGGAGCTGCCTGCTTCTGTTCTCTTTGCTGGGATCTTTATGCCCGTGACTTTACTCCTGCTGCTGCTAATTGTCTACTTCAGGATCAAACTCAGAGAAGGTGAGCCAGGACTTGGGGACAAAGACTGGGGAGGGAGACAAACCTCATTCAACAGGAAACTTAGGCTTGTACCGTTAACTAAACTGAAGACAACTATGATCAAAAACAATTTTATAAAGCTGTACTGTATTTTAGACCATTTCCTGTTTGAAAAACACTACAGGTATTTGTTTACAACTTGAATTGACCCTCATTTAAAATGCCATAGTTTTATAAACTATACTATAGGAAATTTTACTGTTTAACACCATAGAAGGGGCAACCAGAATAAAAAAAAAAGGCAGTTAAAGTACAGATCATTTTCTTCTGTGATTACACTGTGCAAGTCTTCAATGAGGCAGGTAGCAGCAGTTACACCCTATAAGTAATTGGGCTTTGAGTATGTGTCTGTGTTCTTTCAAAAGTATGTATTTGCTCTTACTTTGTACCTAAGTGTACATTTGCCATGTTGCCTTTTCTATTCTAAATTAGCTTAAACTCACTTCAAAAATCCATCTTCTGAGTAAAACAAAACCAAACCCTGATCCCAATGAAATTGTGCAGTGATTGTAACACATCTGTACTGAGAATCAAGGCTGCTCACCTGGCCCAACTGGGCTACACTTGTAGCAGGCAGGGAGTTTCTTTAGACAGGAGCACCCTGTACCTCAGACCATCCAGTCTTGATGGCAGCCTGAAATGAAAAATAAAAAAACTTCCTATTTTGTGTAACTCTCCAGGCCTTTAGATCTGAGGCTCTAACAGTGGAAAGCTGTTTGCATATGAGCACACACCTCAGGTTACCTTCAGGCTGCTAAAACTAGAACACTTCCTGTTCAAGATGTGCTTTCAGATGCTGAATTAATCTGCAAAGGAAGCCTGCTCCACATGCCTAACCCAGCCCTGCCTTGGGTTATAGATTATTCTCAGAGCAAGGTGCTGGTGGTTTTTCACATGCTAATAAAACAAAAAACAGAGCACTGCCAAAACATTGTGCAGTTCAGTACCTGTGAGGAAATAGGAAGGCTAAGTAATAGGACAATAGTTTTCTTACTTGAAAGTGGTTGAAATGAAAACTAGTGACATTACTGCATTTGACTTCAGATAAAAGCAGATAAAAAGATTTTCCCTTTCCCTAAATTATCAGTAAATTACAGAGCTCTGTGCTCATATAAAGTCAGACATTAGTTTTTATGAAATAATACTGAGCTGCTATTGAACTCCCTGTTACCAGGTGATGCTCTCACTTTCCTATTCCAGCTAGGATGAAGCAAGCCAGGAAAAGCAGGTGGGCTACTGATCCCATCAGTTCAGGTATTTTGCTGGGGCTCAGACAATACTTTCATTAAGCCAGATGAACCCATCTGAAAAAACTGCACAGACATTTGCATTTTTGAGGCATGATCAACTGCTGAAACAGACCGTCCTGCCTTTTTCCACAGCACTCATATCCTCCTTAGACACACTTGCTGCAGGTCTGTAAATAATCTACAGCACCAGATGTTAAATTCTGCTTCTCTTACAGCACAGAAAATTTAGCCTTGGATTTGTAATGAGTTTAGGCAAGCAATGGTTTTGTAAATTTTCTGAGATTAGTAATCAAGGGTGTAAGAGAGAGGTGAATGAGGTAGCTGGCAGACTAATTTGCCAAAGGAATATTGCTGCCTTGCTTCTCTCTCTCAAAACCAAGAAGGATGCTTGAAGGGAGTCATCTGGCTTTTCAATGCCTCAGGAAAGCAGACACTTTAGTTTGCAGATCACAGGTGTTCTGGCTGGGATTCTCAAGAGGATGTGAGATGAATTCCTGTCTATGTAATACTTCGGGCATTGCATTCCCA
Organism: Serinus canaria; assembly: GCF_022539315.1. Classification (NCBI taxonomy): domain Eukaryota; kingdom Metazoa; phylum Chordata; class Aves; order Passeriformes; family Fringillidae; genus Serinus; species Serinus canaria. Next base: position 59,168,056 of record NC_066316.1, on the reverse strand, counting down.
GCTCTGCCTCCAAGATCTTCTTTTCCTTGAGCTGAGACTGTCAGAGACCAACCTAGTGTTTTGGCCTCCAGCCAACTCACACAAAACATCCTGAGCAGCTCTCCCTGTACAAGCAAGTGGAGCCAGCTTTAGCTTAAGACCATCAGGTGAGAGGAACAGATAAGCCTGAGAACAGACTCCTTCAAATGCTATCTCTCCTACAAAACAACAGAAATTCTGCAGATTTCAGCTGCCTATTTTCCTAGATCTCTTTTACTGAAAAAAAAAAAGAAAAAAGAAAAAAGAAAAAAGGAGAGAATTTTTTCGTTGTTAAATAAGCATTTAATTTTTCTTTGTGCAGCGAGAGAGAAGCTCTGCATAAATATGTCAGTATCTAAATACTTTATAAATAAAACCAAATAATCTAACAAAAACAGCCCATGTTTCTTCTGAACAATTAGCAATGACAAGTATTTTATGGGGTTTTAAATTTTTTTAAAATTTTCTCTGTTTCTCCGTCCTTCTTCAAATACTCTCCAAGCCTCCAACAGCACAGTTGTGCTCTGAAGATGTCCAGTTATGTGGGCAGCAAGAATTTTCCTGCTCTGTCTGTACCACAGGCAGCATCAGGAGGATCAGGCCAGATCAAGGTTCTCACAGCACAGTTCTATAAAGCAGAACATGAATTGCCAGTGTAAACTAACTATGCTCTTTGCTGTTGTTTAAGGGTTTTATTCTGATTGAAAGCTGTGGAGGCATTGAAAACAGAGCATTTCTGCTGATGTCAATAGTCCATGTTAGCACTTCACAGGGCACAGTAACAGCCCCAGACTCACAATCAGAAGATTTCCCTCTAGGATCATGGGCAAACTAATAACAGTGCTCTTAAGAGTGCTAATAAGAGTGCTCTTTAGACACCTTCACCTTAGCAAGATTAGTTGTTATGAACAAAAGACAGCTCTTTTTCTTTATAAAAACTAACCATAAGAAATCAGCATATTCTTATGGAATTTTTGTGTTGTTTGAATTATTTTTCAGTCGAGGAGGAAATTGTCATGGCACAAGACTCTAGGAATGCCTTCATGAATCACCGTGGCCCATGGAGGAAACCCAGGAGATCCAGACAAAATGAGAGCAGATACAAGAACTCAAGGACATTTAAGGGAGCTTCACGTCTCAGGAAGCAAGCTTAAACCCAGCACTCAGTGCTGCAGGGGTAACAATAACCAGCTGTAAATAAATAGCACACATGAAAACGAAACTGGAGAGGAGAAGCCAGTGCTGTGCCATCCTAATGAAACAGCTGCTGCCATCCAGAGGTCTTGCAAGCAGCTCTGAGCAGCTCAGCAGAGATCAGAGGCCTCCTGCAATGGAACTGCCTTGGTTCCCTTGTGTGCCCCAGGATTTGGGGGGAGGGACAGTGCCCTACTCACCAGCCCCTCCCTGGCCTGCCAAGGAGAAAGGACATAATGAGCTCCTGAGAGAGCTGAGCTGGCACATCCAAGGCAGGCAGCCTTACGGAATCGAGATGCATAAGTAACAAGTTGATGTCAAGCACTGACATCTGGGAAATTTAAAAGGGTTTTGAAGGGGAAGTGACATTTATTAGCTTGTACACTTCGGGAAAGATTGTGGGTTTTGTAAAGTATCATTTCCACAGAATTTGGAAGCAAAATGTAACAGTAGCAGGAAACAAAAGGATTTCTCTCTGCTGACCAGAAACGCTGAATTTTGAAACCATGGAAAGCTGTAGATGCAGTTTTAGGTGCATCTCAGATTGCCTGTGGCAGATGGCCCACAACAGTGCAACTCAAATAGTTTGCAAGTACTACTGGCTGTTATCTTCTCTGACTCTCAAGTTTAAACCCAAACTGGCAAGGAATGAGAAGTGACTTTCATTACTGTCCTCAGTGTTTACTGTCTCTGTCTGCTAATGATTGCTGTCTGCAATTACCTTTCATTAAAGCTGTTTGTCATTACTCACCCTGCGAGAGTGGATAATGACTTTTCTGAGATTATGTGTGGTTTGCACAGTTTCAGTTCTCATAGAGTTTTAAGAAGTCCTTGAAATCATTTTATAGAAATACTAATAGGGCCATGACCACAGGTTTAAAAAAACACTGTAATTTATCAAAGTCTGTAGAGCAAAAAAGAATTTAAACAGCAAGTACCCTTACAATCTCTCCCCCATTTAATACTACCCAAATTAAAAAAGACATAATTCGTCACAATGGTTTACATCTGTGCAAACACAGAATACATTGCACAGGTGAAGAGGCAATTGTTTGGAAATGGAAACACAATTTTTGCAAGGAAGTTGAGACAGCTGCTGCAAAGAGTTTATTTTCTACATTTAAGAAGGACGCTGCCTTAAAGCAGTGATCTGGGATATTGATCAGATGTTAATGGAATTCTAACACACAGAATCCCAAATACTCACTCTCTCACTGCCCAAGAAAAGACTGGCCAGGATCACATGTAAAAAATACAGAATGAAAATTGATTTTGTTAATTCCACAGCATGCCTGAGAATGGGGAGATTTGAACTGCCAAGAAGTGGTAACACTCTTAAACAGCACTTCATTGTAAAATAGTGGTATGGATACCAAAAATAATACTAGATACATACACTCAGTGCCTTTGACAGAGCTGCTTATTGAACTGTAACTGCTAACATGTAGGAGGATCTGACATTCATGACTTAGTAACAGGCAGTGAAAATTCTCAGGCCTTGTTGTTTTCAGTTCCATTACTGAAAAGTGTCAAGAAATATGTTTTCATGCCACCAGCATGAAACACTCCATACAACTCCTTCAAAAAGGGAACGCACATATTTAAATGACACCACAGAACAACATCTTTGTCTAGATAAATTGTACAAGCAAAATTATCTACATATATATGGAGAGTAATTGCAAGGAAATAACTTACCTTCAATTACTGCTGTCTCTGAAGGGTCCTCTCTCTCCAGTCTCTAGCAATAATGTGAAGTTAGACTCTACTCCACCTACAACCAGTAAGCACATTTAAAACCTTCCTGCCTGTGACTGCTTCCCCTTCGCTTCCCAGAACAAAATTTCAGGTCTCAACACCTAAGTTGGAAAGGTATTGAGAGAGATGATAAAGTGATAAAGAATTGAGAGAGCACTTTTGGCTGGGGAATTACTGAAGAGAGTGATTGATGGGTATCTATTCCAAAGTCTTCAGTGATGCTGTTCAAGGATGCTAGAGCAGGGGCAGGTTCCAAAGACACAAAAATTGCTTTTGGTTCTTTTTTTCCTTAAGACACACTGAAGGGTTAAATGCCTGCTAGAGGAAATTTTTTAAAAGCAATTAGCTAAAAATCAAGAGGCAGAGAAATACTGATAAAGACTGATACACCAGCAAGTATTAGAAAATCACTTGAGGCTGGAAGAATATTTGGGAAAGTGCTACTTTCTAATATTGTAATCATAGTTACACACACCCCAAGGCAAGTACCAGTAGCCTCAGAGACAGAGATCTGGGAGAGCTAGTCACTCAGCCTGGCCCAGCAGAGACATTCATATAGACTTACCTCCAAAAACTCTGGAAGGATTTGCCTCAAACCAAACAGAATATTTTAGCACGGGAATTATCACAGCATTTCCAATGCTTGTAATTTGTATTAATATTACTGCTCTTTTTTTCAAGTGCAGTATGAAAGCCCCAAACAACTGAGCAGCCTGAAAATCAAAAGTTTCAGATCTTCCAGAGGTGTAGTCAGTATTTTATTCCATCTGTTGGATGTCTTCTGTGGCCCAATTAAAAGTTGTTATTCAGCTGGACTGTCAAATAGAAGAATACTTTAAGAAACACTTTGTACTATAGTTCCTCATTGCTTCGAGCAATAAACCTTTTGTTTAAAGTTTTTCATTGGAGTTGCATACCTGCCATTTAAAAATGCTTTATCTGAGAAATAATCTATAGAATGAGTCCAACATTTATTATGAACCCTGAGGTTATCATTATTAAAAATGAAGATATATTAAGTTTTTATTTTAAGACCCACATGACTCACTTTTCAAAGTATTAAAGCAGAATTAATTGCTGTAATTGTATTTGAAATTGCCCATGTATTATAAAGCTGGTTTGTGAAGTGCCTTGAGAACAATTTCTTTTTTTGCATGTTGTAGTTTTTGCTGTAGGTATATTATATATAAAAAGGTAACAATGAGACTTTAGAATTGCACAATATTCCAGATAATTTGAATAATTACATACCTGTATCTGTAAACCTTGACTATTTTTATGACTGATCCCACTTAGGGCTTAGGTTTTTCTGCATGACAATGGCTGTTTAATTAGTACATATTTAATCAGTGGAAATGACAGCTATGCACAAGCCATGCTGACCTGAAAATACTATTAATTTTTCACTGACAAATAGTTCTATTAGTATTTGAAGAAAGACATATCTCAGTGGAAATAATATTGTTTCAAGAATATTGTATTTGCAGTTTTAAGGATTAAATACAAGTGCAATTAAACCAATACTGATCTACTGTCTAACTAATCAGACCAATCCTAAATCAATGAATTCAAGCAACATGCTGTCCTCCCACCAAAAGAGATCTGCAACTAATACTACACCATATCAAAAATACCTCAAATATTTTTATATCGCTTTTTATTACACTTTTGTAGGAAAAATCCACTGAGACATCCTTCTAAATGTGTGTGCGTCCCTTTTAACCTACATTTACACATCCCAAACTTGCCACTTCTTTGACAACATCCCTACCCTACTCACACAGCGTTGTGACAGTGTTATCAAGCTGGATGGGGTTCTCCTCCCCTTTTTGAAAAGCACAATACCTCTGGTTTTGAAGGAAAGCAGGAAAGACTGTTGCCTGCTAATTTCCCAGGTAATGTGGCTGCAGTTGAGAGGACTAGGTACATATAGAAATTAACATCTCTGTTACTGTTGTCATACGTTATCCCAAGCACGCAGAGCCAAAGCCAAGGAGAACTTCTGCTAGACAAGTGTGCTGACAGATGGCAGCCGTCTAAACTGAGAACAGCACCAAAAATACACTGCTCAGAAGTGAAGAAGAATGTAGTCAGAAGTTTTATGATTTGTTTTGTTATCTGAAAACCACAGTAGATCCTATCTCAATGAACTCAGTAGAACGTCTTGTGGACTGGGGAGCATTTCAACTTCCAGCGCAAAGTTCAAATCTCCTCTGTTTTGGCAGCTGAAGATTTCTTCTTTTAACTACAGAAATCAGGGGTTTATTGGAAGATGTTTAGAAAATGATGGTACTTAAGTACCAGGCAATTGTGCCACCCTTCTGGCAGCCCTGCAGACCCCTTGCACTAATCCTGTTTTTTAAGGTTCTGTGACCTCTAGAATTGCAGTTCTCAGAAGTAATCTGCTCACTTCTAATATCCTCCAAGCTTATGTCTGAGTGCCAAAAGTCATACAGAGAATAAACAACTTTATTTTATAACAGAATTACAGAAAGCAAAATATCACTTAATACAACTTTAAGCTACTATAAATCTAATTTGGCATTTTAACTATACACAGAGTCAACAGCAAAAAAAAAAAAAAAACCCAAACAAACAACCCCCCAGCAAGAACAAATTAAAAATAAACCCCAATATAATTAACAGGTTTTTGCCATGGCAGTCTCAACTGATGGTACTCTCGTACTACTTTATGAGCGGATTTCATCTTACATCTTTTATTCAGTAGCCTAAAAACCTGCATTAACCATTAGAGGAAGCATGTGAAACATATACCTTCTCTGTAACAGAAATGTCAGTTCTAACATGGAAACACAGTGAGGTTTAATAGCAAGCAAGCATTCTACACATGTATCCAAATAATGGAAGTACTGAAATTGGGACACAGTAAGAAAAAAAGCACTACGGTTTTAAGCTGCCTAGATCATCTCTTGTTGGAAAAAGAGAAAGATATTTTGTTCTTCCTTCTTTCCTTATCTGGAATGCTGCAGACAGCAAAAAGTCTGCAAAAAGTTGAGCATTGGCACCAAAGTGCAAAAAGAACACAGTGCTCAGTCAGAAGAAATCTGTCTGCAACTCCTTCTCCTCTACAGACTGCCACACCATCTCTGCTCCACAGAGAGGAGAACCTTGGAAAAGAAAGAGTTACAGAGATACCAGTATAAAATTTATCCAAAGAAATATATTTTTTCAAATTTTAGCAAATGTTTTATTTTTATAAAAAACTTCATTATGTGATATCATATATTTACCTGAATAATCTGAAAAAAATTCTGTAAATTACTCCAGTAAGAGATTTCACTTGAAATATCTGAAAAAACTACATCTAAATTAGTAAAGATCCTCTTTCCTGCACAATTATCACCTGCTCCAGTGAACAATGATTTCCAGGCTTCTTTTGTTCACTTTCATATAATTAAGAATCAGATTCAAAAATACAAGTATTTGTGCAAAAGAAGATCATACCCTCTAGAACTTCATTAAAAAAACCAAAACTCTAATATTGTTAAGAAGTGGTTATAAAAATAAACAAGAAAAATGGTAAGGGAATATAGACTAAAGATGTTAAAATGGAGTTTGGTATTGGCATTTAAGTCGTGAACATCTGGTCATTGTTGCTAGGCCTGGTGGATTCAGTGGAGTCATGATGACTTGGAATGACTACAGCTCTTCGTGGTCAGTGACATTTTTATTTCTGGAAGAAAAAAATGATATGGAAGGTTACATAAGCAGTTGTAACAGATACCATGGCAGTGTCACATCAGAGTCAGAAAGTAACTTTCTCTATGCAGGGTTCTTTGGTTTTTTTTACAAGAAGGGAAGGTTACTTCATTAAAAAATGTCGCATTGACTAAAACCCCCTTCAGTCATTAGGCATACAGTCCTACACTTTTTCAAAGTACTTATCTTGCTTTAGAGCATTTTTTTCCTTCCCAAAATTCTCATGTTATTTTAATTGCAACCCCTCGCACAATTTACTGGAAATTTTATTCCACAACCTAGAACATTAATAAAAAAGGAAGGTACTTGTTCAATTCAGTAATCCTTCAGAATGCAGTATCTTTTCCTTTTATTGGAGAAAACAAGTCTACACCAAGAATACTGATGTAGTCATCAGAGCTTTCATTGCCTCAGAAACAACTGTGCAAGATTCATTGCATGACTCCATTGCCCTAGCACAGGAGAGGAAAAGGCTCTTGACAGATAGTCAAGGCACTTCTGGTGGCTTTCTTTTGTTTATATGACTAAATTTTTCCCTAAAGTTTAACTGAAAGGCATCATCAGTCAAACAAGTCTCCATGTCTGACACAAAAGTAGCATGGAGAAATGTCCTCTTTTAGTCTCTCACAAGCATTGAAGACCAGGAACCTGTAAAGCAATTGACAAACTTAGACAAGAACAACTGACACACTCCAGTCCTTTGCAAACAACCATTCCACAATGTCTCTCAAAAGTGCAAAAAAACCAAAAAACCCTCAGAAAATGGAAGGAATTCTTTGAATGCTTTTTTCCCTGAATAAAATTTTTACAAAGTAGTTAAATATTTGATGAAGGAACAGAATCAACTTTGCAGCTGGTCACTAATGTAGAAATGTGGTGCAAACCTGCCAAAATAATTTTTTCCTCCCGTGACCCAGTCCCCTCTAAAAATATGTAATTATTTCTATGGGATATATTGTGTTGAACACTGATTCGGGATTAAGGTAGCATGAAGAACCTGGCACATTCTACACACATGTAAGAGAAGAGGCAATCCCTGCTTCCAAGACCTTTAAATTCACACTGATTAATAATGAATTCAAAATGTGATGGTAGCACATAGAATAGTAAAACCCTGCAAATCCAAACCATCTGTTCTGCTGTCTCAGTGTATCTTTCTACCTTAGATCCTGCGATGGAAGTTGAAAATATGCAAGGGGTGGTTTGAGTGTGCATGTTTAATGTTGCTGTGTACCAAGGGACCAGTGAAATCACCCAAAGCACAGGCATTCTCCTTACTGCAAACAGCTCTCACCAAACTGATGTGCATTTTTGCAAGCCTTCCAGAACATTTATGTGACGTGGGGACTCATCAACACCCCCCTATCTCACAGTTCAGTACAGTTCCCTGTCCTCCCCTGTGCTTTTAAACCAAAACTGGAGCATACATGTTATAGTCATTTGCAGTGTCACTAAGCAACAAAGGCATGAAACAAACCCAACTGAATGCTGAAATAAAGGTACAATAAAAACCAGACATTTGTGCAGTGTTTCTTCTTTTTGGTGCTTTTCCCCAACTGTCCCTCACAAGCAACCCCATATCCAGGGTTATATTTGGTTTCTCGCACTATCTAATGTGAAAATAATTTTTAAAAGTATTAATGCTACAACATGAGTATCCAGATGAGTGCTCATCTAGCACTTCAGAAAGTGATCCACGTTTTCTCCTAGTTTGTACATTTATGAACAAAAAATATTAATTTCTTTTTCAAACACAGAATAATCTGACAAATCTGAAGAAATTTTCTGGAGGCAGCCCAAACTCATTTCTACTGTGTTTTACATCCTGAAAAGTTATGTAAATTTACATGCTAAGAAGCTCAGAGAAAAACTAGCCAGAAAATATTGTCTGAACACACATGACCAAAACAAACATTGAAGCTCTAGCACAACCTGTACAAGGTCAGGAAGGGAATTGGAACCATTTTGACAGCGAAGTTGGATAAACTTCCTGTCTGCAGGCAGAGGGCAGGCCATCCTACTCTCATCCTCCTATTCTTTATGGAAATCAACACTGCTGCTCCATGCAGTACTGCACACAGCAGGAGTTCAGGACAAACTCTCAGGAGGGTTATGTGTACAGTGATGAGATCCAACAATACTGCCAGCAGATGTGAAAAACTCTTGCCCCAACACCCCACCATGGGCAGTCTCTTAACTGACCATATCCATGACAACATCTGGCAATGGATTTTAGTTCTCCCCTTCCTCAGCCACACACAGGCACTCTCACTAATACTAAGTTGTTAAGAAAAGAGACACTTGTAGGTAGATTAAATAAACTAAAGCTTTAGTCTATGTCTTTCAGCTGAAATTATGCATCTGTGATCAGACTAGTTCAGGACGAGTCCAATTCCTTGATAATGGTCACGCTCTATAGAACATCATTCAATAGATGCACTTCATAACCTCTCAACTGATACTTCAATCTTTTCTCTTCTGGATCCCAGTAGGGATACTCAACAGTTATATCTTCAGCTTTTAGGAAACTCCGGCACAGCAATAAATTTGATTTTTTTTAACACAACAGATTATCAGGATAATGTGAAAAACACCTTCACCTTTAGTAGCTTACACCAAATTTGGAATCAAGTCAGTGTCTCATTTTTCATATATTCCTGGCGGCACTTCATGGCTGTGCTCAAGTCTGCTAAAGCTGCAGGTTGAAATTTATAATGGCTAGTTTCCTCAGGTAAAGAATTTTGTTGAATACTAAGGGAATGCCTGCCTGCACCGGACTGTCCACGGGCCACAACCACCATTGCATAAAATACTGAACAGGGGAAATGCGAATCATGACTATTCTCATTTCTTTAAAACATAAAATGTATTTCTTTTTCCTTATCTGCCCCTACACCAACATTGATCAAAGTGCATATTAAAAGCTCAAAGCTGTACTAAGACAATTTTCCTTGAGATGCTCCAATAACACCACTGCTCTTCTAGCTAGATACAGAGGCTGATCAGTAAAAAATCAGAGGTCTCCTAATGAAGGTTTAAACCACTGGTTTTTACATGTCTTTATAAATCTCTCCCACTGATACACCCATTTATCCATTAACAAAACCTTTTTCTTGAATCTGAATCTACCATTTACAAAACCATCAAGTTTGAAAAAACCTGAAGCTCAAGTCTCATACCAACAACAGTCTCATTCCTGTGTGACAAGCACAGGAAATCTGAAGCTTTACACCCCCAAATGGTTACAGAGCTTTAAGACATTAGTCTATAATGAGTGCAAGAGCAGATTTATTTAGTGTTCATCCTGTTCTTTCTATTGAGTACATGAAGGAGAACCATATTGTGTTTTTTTCTTTTCCTCAACCTAGAAAGGAGAGCCTAATAAACTACCATGGCTTCAAACAGTTTTTTTCAACTGATAAAAGGCTTTAAAATGAGCTTGAGCTTCCAATACATTTACCTTCTTGCCTGGGAAAATGATAAAAGGCCAAAAAATTTCAGTGTGTTTAGGATTAAGGATTAGCTGACTAAACTGAAACGTCTAAGTGGGTCCTTTCACTTCTGAAAACTACACAGACTTCCCACTAAACAAGCAAGATGTTAGGCAAGAACTCTAACTGTGCAGGTAAACAGAAAAGTGTGACACATCCTTCATATTTTGCAGAAATAGCCCAAACCCACTTCAATACAAACTGTAACAACTTGACCAGACATCGTAGAAAATGCTGTGAGAGTACTGTGACAAAACTGGGAGACATGTATAGGAACATTTGCAACTGAAATTAATGTCAGATTAGACCTAAGATAAAAATTCTTATACTAATAGTCTTCTACTAGCACCTGTTTCAACTCGCCCTCCTGGGAATCCCTATCCTAAAGATGCCCCATATTTCTCAGCTGAAAAGACATGAATGCAACAGCAAACTCATGGCACATTTTCCTGTGTTAATTATCTACATAAGCTTACCTGAAGTATTTGCTTCAGAGTATTTTTGATTTTAGTCTTCATCTTCCTCAGCGAGTTCGGTTTCTTTGTGCACCACCACTCTCGTCACGGACATGTCAGGGTGCTGCTCTTTGGCTTCCTTGATTGCCTGTGCCAGGGCCTGCAAATGTATTCGAAATATGGAACGTCACAAAACCAAGAGGACATTCATGTGGGGCCAGAGAATGGGAGAGTACCTTTGGAAAATTTGGTTATAATTTTTCAGAACTGTAAATTCCTGAACTTGAGATCAAAGGTAAAAAAACCAACCAACTCCCAAACCAAACCAATTCCCAAAACACAAAATCCAAAAGAAAGGAAAAAAAAAAAAATCAACAAACCCCATCATGTTAAAAATTTACCAAGAATTCCAGGGAGTAACAAGGAACCAAAAAGTTTTAAGATAACTTTCTAGCTCATCTTAGGTAATAAAAAGTATTTCTATATCCCAGAACTTTTTGAACTTCTGCAAAGGATCTAATAAATACGCCTTAACAAGAGTTTAAGATAGTGCAGAAAAACAAGAGTGCCCTTCAGTTTCCTGAACAAAACAGAAAGATACTTCAGATGTACACTAAGTGTGGTACTGAAACTCTGGAATAAGATTGTAACAAATTTCTCAGCACAAGAATCCCATTTTTCTCCTTGTACTAGTTTAAGAGAAATTTCTCTAGCTTCATTCAGGCAAGTGCAAATGCAAGTATCATTCAGTTGCTTATAATCTCTCCCCATTTTAATAATTTTTATCATTTAATATAACCAGTTGGATCAGATGACCATCATAAGTCCCTTCCAACTGAAATGTAATATTTTATTCTACATCATAGTCAACCACATAAGAGCACACTTTGAATCATCACAGGTGAAATAGCACCTGGGGCCTTCTCTTTCTTGCCCACATCTTAGTGCACATCTTATTTCAGTGAGCTGTATTATTGCTGGAACCTAACATAAGAAAAAAAACCAGAGGACACGGGAAGGTATTCAGAAGCAACAGTTCACCTTCCACCTCAGTTCCAAATGCAACTAAACTCCCCCCAAAATACTAGAAGGAGCAAGAAAAATATAATGCAACAAAAAGGTTTATCTTAATTTAGAAAAGTGACTATTTCCTAAGCTAGCTACAGGTACTAAGTGAGAGAAGATAAAACTAACTCTGAAGAGAGATTGAAAACACCAGCATTAGGCACCCTATTATGTGACACTTAATTTGAAATCCCATTAAGGGAGTATGCACAGGACACATAATGTGCATTGGTACAATACTGATGTTTGCTGTTTATTAGCAATCAAACTATAAACAATGAAAAAACCCTAAGACTCTATCTGGTAAATTACAAGTAATACAAACATTCATATTCTGAAACTTGACACTGAAATATTGTTTTCCTATTGAAAACTGGTTTAGTAATATAGGGAGCTAATAGACAAAATAAAAAACATCCAGCATGTAGTTTGGGCATTTAAGAAGCTTCATATTCACTTAAGAAAATGTGGTACGTATTTCTTAAATCTCTTAAAAGCTGCTCACTGCTGTTTTAAAGTTCGGTGATTAAAATTGAATTTTGTACTTCCTCTTTTTAAAATTTCATTTTTTACTTCATTATTCACTTATCAAAAATTAGAGAAGGGCTTTGAGAATTCTCAGGTATATTAAAGCTGTTTTGTGACCTTTTCAGACATTTGAAGTGCACTGAATTTGTGTCAAGGCAAACAAGATCCATCCACACCTGATGTTAAGCAGCCCTGTCATCTAATTATGAGTTTCAAGAAGAGATTCAACTTACCAAAAGACACTTCCTGGACAAAAATCAAAATGTGAAAATAAATTCCTTAAAAACTCTTACTATACCACAATTCAAAAGTTAAACTGGACCCTGTTATGCTGATTTGAGAAGCCTTCACGAAGTTAGAAATATTTTCACCACAAGGCAGGCTTTTCCATTTGTATTAAACAATGACTGTTGATTGCCTTTGTTACTATAGTTTCTTAGATGGAAAAGAAAAGCCTGTGTAATCATCACTACAAAGACTAGATGCTTTACTTTTCTCAATTATTTTCCTGTGTAGTGCTCAAATTCAGCCTTATTAATTTGGCACGTAGAAGTCATCTTAACCTTATTTACTAAGATATTGTAAAATACCACTTTAGTACTGATGGAGATAAAAAGTACTTAGAATTACAGCAGATAAACAATTACTTTTGTTACACATAATTCTACAAATACTGGCCAAAACCTCATTTTTAAATTCAAGCAGTTGATGTTTTAATGTATTTCAAAGCTTTCAATCAAAATGAGCACTGCATTCAGATATTGCTGAAAGAATGCAGTAGAGATTCCCATCTATCCAGATCAGTGCATCAAAATAAGATTATTTCAGTAATGTTTTTCCTCCCAGTACAAAAGCTGTACTAAATAAACTGGGTCTTTTCCAAATAGAGTAATCCCTCTAAAAATAGCAAAAACCCATTCACATGATCTATGATGCAAATTTACAAATGCTGTTTTTCTTTCACATATATTTAAAAGGCTTCTTAATAGCAAAACACAACTGTTTAATAACGACGCCACAATTAACAGACTCAGGGTCTTTCTCTATGGTTTTATTCAATTTTTCTACCTTTCTCTTACTTCAGATTTCTGAAACATCATCTAGATCTCACCAGACCACAAACCCCACATTTTAAGTCTTAAGTTTGCATACTCACCTCATCGTGGTCAATATCTGCATCTCCAGTAATGACAATGCGCTTCTCAATTCTCGTTTCTGATACACCACCTTTCACCATCTACAGATGTCAGGAAGAAAAAAACCAAACAAAAAACATCCCTGTAATTATTGTGTATTTCCACAAAGCACAGCCTTCTGTTCCATTGAAGCAAATAGATTTCTGTGTCAAAGTTGCAATTAGTAGTAAATGTGTTCAGTGCCAGATCATCCTCTCCTTTTGCTCACTTTCCAGCAATTGTTAAACTTGATAAAAATCAAGCAATAGAGAATAACTCCTGTTACTAGAGCCCATGTTTGGCAAACTGTAATTCCAGCTTCTTCTGCCATATAAATCTGGCAACATGGAAATTCCAAGAGTCTTTTATTTCAACCTATCTATCATGGGCCTCTCCAAAGTGATAATCTTATGCTATTAAATAAAAAGATGATCTGGTTTGCAGTTCTGTCATTCAAGGACCTTCACCAGATATTTTCAACATATTTCTCACTGCTGAGTTTTGTGCTTTTTTTCTTCACTTATTATTCTGAAGAAGTGATTATATGACTAAAACATCTCAGTTTATAAAAACATTCTCACAGAAATAACACTATTTGCCTTTCAAATCAGCCTGAGTATGAGAAAAGAATAAACTACTACTTAAGATATACTGACCAGTGAAGAGCCAAGATGACTCTGTTAGGAACACCATTAGAATATTAAAACTATTTTGGAAGGTCCCTTTATCAGTAATGAACAGTTTGCAATGTAAAATAAAAAGTAAGCTGAGAAAATTCAAACAATCTTGTTACTGACTCTTTATCATCAATTCAAAAAACATAAGGATCTGCTGTATCATGGTAATTCCAGTAATTTTTCAGTAGAAGACAAGACTGAAACCATTTTCTTTAATTGTTCCTTCCAAGAAGCAAGACTATTTGACATCTGAACTTGACAAGAAAATGTACACTTCCAGTCAAAACTGTGATTCAATTAATTGAATAAAGATTTTTTCCTAAAATGGTGGTGTCTTTAAGATTCCCAAAAGATCTGAAAAGGATCTTTTGACTACTCTTTATAACAAATGTATTTTTAACATACGTATTTTTAATTCCAAGCTTACTTTATTTCATGTGACTCACTTTCCAACATTATTCTTCCACTATCATTTTGTGCATATGACTTTGAATCTTCAGAATATTTCAATCTTTAGAAAATACATCCAGTGAGCAGTGAATTATTATTCAATTCTGTCATGTTGTAAAACTCCCATATCTTGGAGGGGAGGAGAGAATCCTGAATTCACACTTTGTTTACCTCTTCCATTTTTCTTTACCCTAAACAATGCTTTCTAAAATTTTTTTAGTAAAAGATGCTAAGAGTTCAAATAGGAGTTGAAAACTGTGTTATTTAGGCATACCTAAAATTTGACAAATATTTGCATAAATTAGCAAGAACAATAATCATCATCACACTTTGGTAGTTCTAGCATGTTCTGGCACGAAACATTCCCTGTTTCATGTTTTCCATGAAACAGACATGATGTCCTGTTAACGCTGAGTTTTCCTTTCGTTTCCAAGCATGGCATGCAGAGGAAATAATTCAGCATTCAAACACACTTGCAAAGTAATCTGATGGAATAATCTGTTTTTAAGTATACCCTAAATTCAGAAGCACAAGGATGATGAACACTAAGTCTGGGAAACATGTTTCAGTTCATCACGATGTCATTAACAGGTCTCCTGTGGACCTCAGACAAGTTAGTTACACTAGCAAAGATTCTGTAGAATGTCAGTGGGTGAGGACAGGACGGAACCTGTAAAAATTTAATTACACACTCATTTGTGCAATAATGAAATAAGATCTACACGAATTACTGAAAAAACACTGATCATATTTTTCCCCCGTCCATGTCCTATTCCCAGATACTCCTGCTTATTCATTAGGACTTCTGTCTTCAAAACCTTACAGAAAGATTTAATTCTCACACATGCCTGGAATGAATCCTTTCCATTTCAAGTTAGTTCTCCTCCATGAATTAGCAGATATACAAGAAACTTCACGCAAGATTGTATTTTGAGGGTCTGGTGTCTTTTTTATTGATTAAGAAAGACACGAAATATAATTTACCTTTGTGATGTGTGTAGTTGTGGTAGTGGAAATGGACTCTGATGTAATTGTCTGTGCACTCACCAGCACGCCAGTATCACCAACAGCATTGCCATCAAGCTATAAGAAAAAATGTATCATTGCATATTGGCCTTTAAAAAACTTCTTTTTCACAGGAGGAAAGGCTAGTTTTCCTACTAAACACATTCTTTAATTCAGCTAGAACTGAAATCTAAATAGAAGCCAGCTAAGTTTACAGAGTCAGTCAAGGCTATTATTATGGCCCATTCCTGTGGAAAATTCATGCTCACAGTTAATGTGCTCCTTTCAGGAGAAATGAGATATTTTAATCAAGTTTCCAAAACTGGATTAAAGTGAGTTATACTTTTGCAGTCAGCAACTAAGTCTTTATATAGCAAAATAAAATTAAAACTCCTTAAGTAAAATGGTTTTGTAACATTTCACTTATCTAATTCATAGCCTAAGTATAGTCTTATCTGCTAGGAAAAACCTACATGCTTTTGAAAAGCATTTTTGGACATTATCTATGTTGATCTACATAACTGTAATAAAAATAAGATTGCAAACAAACCCATCACCGTACCTGTGAAGATTCATATGTGATAGTTTTAGTTTCTGTTTGAACAATTGGAATTTCTTTAGTGGAGATTTCAGTTCTCTGCGTGGCATCTGAAATGGTTACCATCTCTGTTTTCACTACTGGAGGCTGTGATGCAAGAAATAGACAATCAATTCAAAAGACAGAAGAAGTTTTGCAAAGTGGACCAAGAAAACACAACCAAAAGATCAAGAAAAGCGTAACAGTAAGATAAGTATTTGACTGACTTCCCATACAAAAGCATGCAATAAATAGGCAAAATGAAATGAAGATTAATACATCAGCCCTCTAGGATATCCAAAACATTGTAGGAAAATCTAATCTTCTAATAACCTTGTCAAAGTTCAGTGTTTCAGCCAACAGTAAATACCAAAGAGCAGTTGCTAAAACAAAGCTGCAACACATGCACTAAAAATGTGTAAAAGCATCACTAAGAAAAAAATAAAAATCTTAGTTTGCATAAAGAAATTTACAGATAGATCAGACAGATAAACTTTGTATTAGAACTAATCTGGGAAAATAGCTATCACTCCTCAGTCTGCAAATCAGGACTAGGGATTCAATAAAAGTTTAACTTTTTAATATGTAATACTTCTGGAAAAGAAAAGCTTTTGCAAACTGGATTTTAAGCAGTCAAAGTTTTTCTCTAAGTCAATGACTTCTAACAAAGATTCTAAAACGCTACTTCAACAATTTAAACTAGTGGTGTTCTCTGCAATATCACAAACAAAGCAATTAACCTGGGGTCTGTAAGCTAGTGAACTCAGTACTTATTGGAGCACATTTTCATTAGATTTAAGAACTAAAGCCTTTTGATATTTTTCTAGACGCATCAGCTTATATCTTATATTGATTTTGAATACACATTGGGTAAAATCCCAGGAAAAAAACCAAACACCCTTTCATGCTTGCACACACAGCAGCCCTTTTTCCCCTTTCTCCAAACTATCTACGCTGTTAGGAAGTGTGGGAACTTGCAAATTTTAGAAGTCTGATAAACTGATTCTTTCACATCATTAATCAGAACAGCTCTGTATGCAAAAGACAACAAAAGAAAGAACGTGAGTTGTTTCAATTTAAAAAGTGAAGAAAAAAAAATTTGCCACCATTACAAGAACAAGCAGGTAGAGGACTACAAAAAAACTCACCGAACTGGTGAAAAACTCAGGAGAAGATCATCACAAATGTATAAAGACATATGTGCCTGACTTTCATTTTTTCCCTTTCTGCTTCTTTATCACTTGCCCAGTGATGAACTCTTTGACCTTGTTTGGCTTGGTTATGACAGGAACGCATCCATGCTTCCTAAGTATCTACTGCACTACAAGACTTCACAGAAACATTGTGCTATGAGCCTCACCACTTAACAGTGCACTGCTCTCACCTCTGCAATTTCTAGCCATACATATTCTAACCTACAAATCCATAACATTTTATTGAAGGAAGGGAAAAAAGGCAAGAAAAGAAGTGAGTACGGGGAAAAAAGGAACAAAAATTTCTGACAGGTGCCTTCTAATTTCAATTTGCAATAGTTTTCCAATCACAATTATATATCATGGACTTGTCAAAAACAGTTGACAAATAGACAAGACAAGACTTAAAACACTGGAAACACGTAAATAATAAATACACATTAGGTATGTGCATATAAAATATGGAGGAGATAAAAAAAAGAAATCTCAGTCTTCGGAAGGTTTGCCTTTACTGGTGATTTTCACTCAGTTCTAGCAAAAAGTCAGAAACCATAACTGAGGGAGACAGAATTTCACTGCTCATCAATGGTTTCCCCTTCCAAATGATCTGAATCTTGTTGGATGCCAGAAGACGTGGAGGAATAGGAGAAGAAGAAAGGCAGGTATATTTTCACCCCAAGAAATATCTCTGTTTAATCTAGTTGTCATACTGTTCTACCATTTACCTCAGAACAACAAATTAATTGTGGTGCAACATCAATGTCAACATGAGACACATCTCCATTGAGTTTCAGCTGTTCCTCCTCTTTTTCTTCACCTACATCTTGCTTAATTTGCTCTGACAAATTCTTCTCTTCTGTAGCTACAGTAACTGTATTTTCCTGGACCAAATCTTCAGCTGTAACTTGTGTGTGCTCAACTGGTACATTTAGTTTACTGCCTTCGGGTATGGCTTCCACGTGCTGCGTATTTTCTTCATGTTCTTTCCTTTTCATGTCTTCCTCTTCTTCCTGTTCTTCCCTGATGACTTCCTCAATTGCCCTATGATGTGGATGGTATTCTCCCACCTCTTCATCCTCACTCTCACTACTACTGCTGCTGCTGCTACTATCTGATGGCAATGATGAAGAGTCCTTTTTTGACACGTGCTCCACCTTACATGTCTCCCCAGCATCAGTGGCAACTTGCATTTTCCCCTTGTTGGTTTCGTCTACGACTAGTGTTTCTTCTATCCCAAACTCTGCCTGCTTCTTCTCCTCCACTATGTCCAGAGTCTCATGTGAACTCTGCACAAAAAACATGGATGAGGATAAACAAAAGAAGAGTATATGAATAAATTAAAATGATGAAAATAAAATTAGCCGATAGCTGGTTCATGTCATATGGAAGACAAAAGATGATTGTGATGGTTAACTGAAAAAAAGAAGGAAGGAAAGAATGAAGATGGATTGGAAGAGTTAGAGCCAAATTTAGTCACGGAAAAAATCTGCAGAACCTTATCAGCATCGCTGACTCCAGTACAAGGCCCTTCTGCTCTGGAAGCATGTCTCTGTGAAACAAAAAGCAATCAGAGGACAAGAATCAATGCATAACCCTTTTCAACAGTGCAACATCCTCCAAGCAAGCTTTTAAGAACGCATACACATGATACTAGAGAGATGCTACATATTCACTGCAAGATGCTAGTTGCCTTACACTTCATCTAAATATTCAGTCAAAAGTAGGTAAGAATTATGGAAATTATTATTGGTGTAAGAATTGAATTATGAAAGCCTGAAAATAAAAAAGCATGAATGTACTAGCCAGTGATGCTACCGGGGCAGTTATTTCTCTCAGTTAAATCAGGAATTAAGAATAAATAATATTAAACAAAAGGAAACAGAAAAAATAATGCTCTACTACTAGTTTGCCATAATTTAAAAAACAGTAAAAGGGCATTATTGCAAGGTTTTATTAGTTGTTTGTCTTTGGTCTGTTACTTTATGCAACTTAATAGATAATGAGAGGAAGACTGCTTAGGGTAGTATGTTGTCAGAACAGCAAGACATGACTACAAAAGAAGGTCCTATAAGAATTCAGTTTGGAGCCAAAAGGATGGTATTAAGTCAGCTTTACTAGTATTTATTCCGTAACAAAAAAATGATGGCTAGCTGAAAGCCCGCAGTAAATGATGTATTAGGGTATCAGGTTTTTTTAATTGGACATACATTTAGCAAACAGTCTGAAGCAAAATTAAGAGCCCAAATGAAAAGAATACAAAAACCAACACACCATCTGTGACTTAATCCTAGCTTTTATCGCCGTTTACCTAGCGCAGCACCTACGGAGCGTTAAGTTTAGCCAAGCACTGATTCCTCCCTGCTTCTGGCGTGCTGCAGATGCAGAGTTAAGCTCTGAGGCAGGCACGCCGCTCTAAGGCAGGCCGGGACGGACGGGAGCAGCCCGGACCTGTCACTGTCCCTGTCCCGGCGGGATGCGGCCCCGCGCCCGAGCAGCACCTGGGGCCCCGGCGCGGCGGCGCCCGTCTGCTCCCCCGCAGCGCCCTCTGCTGGCCCCGGGCTGGCGGCGGCGAAGGGCCCGCTGGTGCCGGCGCCGAAGCGCTCCTTACTAAACAAAATGGAGGTTATCTCCTCTTCCAGGCTCTAGACGAGTCAGAGAAGGGAAAGGAAAGAATTAGACAGCGGCGGACGGAGCGGCAGCCACCTACAGAGGGAGAGGTTTGGCAAGAGAGAGACGTGACAAAGGCAGCGGCTGGGCAGGAGCAGGGACACGGACAGCGGGGACACAGCACAGCCGTGCGCTGGGGCTGCGCCTCCGGCACGCACATACACCGTGCGAACGGAACACATCGACATTTACACACCGACATTTACACGGACTTCCCAAACAGCGCCGTCTACTTAGCTGGTAACTCCGTATTTACTACTGGGATTTTTTTCCCTTTTAGAATCCATTTCTGACACCTTCTAAAGCCCAGCTGGACCAGAGCTCTAAGGCTGTCAGACATAATTTATTAGAATACATACCCACAGCGCTGAAATGTTAAAGTATTTCTTACTTCTTTATAACAAATTTTATATATATATATAAAATACTTAAATATCCTAAGCGAATTAATGTTGATTAAAAATCTGTTTTCAAAAAGCCTTTCCCATTTCAGTGGGAAAACTTGTATTTTTCAAACATACATGAAAGGTGACACATTGCTTTAAAGCAAATGTTCATAATGTGGTCTGTTTTGTGTAGGGCTACAAATCTGTATGGTTAAGCAGACTTTGAAAGTTCACGTCGATACATGCCTCTGAAAAGGCTACAGTTCTTTATTCCAGATTTCATTCCACAAGCTCAGGTAAGAAGTTAGAGGTAAAAGTGGTTAAAATAAAAAGCCGACAACGTACAAATACATAACACGGACATTGACACCATTTCATGAGACACATTTCAGCCTTCCCGAAGGGCACTGCAGAGAAAGATGCCAGAAGCAGGCGCCAGAGGAAAGCCGAGGTGCCATGCACACAACTGCAGCCCTGGGGACTCCCCGTGTGAGCAGTGACGGGGAGCGTGACCTGACAGAGGTTACACCGTGCTACTGTACGGACACCACAACGCGTATGGCATGCAGAAGAACAGAAAAGGGAAAAGAAAAAGAACCCCTAACTCGGCTTTTAATTTTCCTACACTAAAATTCAAAGTTTATTTCAATGGTGGCTAAGAAGAGTTAACACAAATGCAAGTTTTTAAATCTGCCTTCATGCAACATTGAATATCCAATAGGGGAATGTGTTCCTTACCCCTTTCTTTCCCTAGATTCCTCCACCCAAGAAACATTCATCTATTAACAGATTACATCAAAAAGCAAAAATGTTCATGATCCTCTTTTCATTGTACTCTAGTACCTTGTTTTCTGATCGCTCAAAGCAGTAAAAAAAAAAAAAAAAACACCAAAAAACCCGCAGGGGAAAAGCAAAATCTTTGTGTGGTAGGTGGCCTGACTGTGTGCATATCTCTCTATCCCTGCTCCCCCTTTTATATATATATATATATATATATATATATATATATATATATATATTCAACTTTTTGGATTCTCCAGTCTTTTAAAATGAAAACCCCAGTCACACAATTTGTTTCATAATGTAACCCCTGTTCCCTGAAGCATTTAATAAAAAGGATTACATTTATAGATAGAATTCATTAATTTTGTATCAGCCTGTGTTTAAATTCCTGGCAAATTCTTCTGGTAAGCAGTCATACAGTCTAACATGAAATACTGTTTACAAGCTGTGGGGATGGATTAAAGAAAAAAAAATATTCTGGGTATCCATAAAATAGAAATATTTCTCCTATTTGCAATACATATAAATGTGTGAGGGTTTTTTTTTAATTAAGTCACAGATGCTGTGCACTTGCAGGAGTATGGTGGATCTAGAAGTACAGTGACACAAATGAGATGTACCCAAAAGAACATTTCTAGGACACAGACAATTACTTGTAAGCATTTTTGCTGAAGCAAAAGAAGAAAAAGAATATTAGCAGTGGTATCCCTGCTTAATTCTCATCTATTATTCAGCTGTCCTAAAGGACAGGCAACAGGCATCCATCAGCAAATAATTCAGGATGGAAACACAGTTCCCCAAATGTCATATTTATATATGTTAGTGAAATAGGACTGCCAGCATCACATCAACCTAATCGACCAAAAGTGATGTAAAAAAGCAACATCACAATTGCTACTCATCATCACTATCACACTGCTACTAGTCCCACTGGTTAGAGTGCTTTTCATTGCATAGATGTTATCAGGGACAAAGCTTTCCTCTTTTCCTTAATGAAAAGAGAGGTACAGAAGTGCAGACGTTTTCAGAACAGGTTGCTTTTGAAATGAAACTGCTTACACAGCATTACTAATTTGAATAATCATTACATAGTGAACATGCAAAGCAAAAGTTCTTGTGTGAAGTGTCAACTGCAAGCAATTATTTCCGTATACAATGAAAATACATGTTTTGCTGTCATCCCAGACACATCAAATACAGTAATTTTCCAGTATTGAACAGTAATGAAAAACTGGGTTTCTTTTCAGTGGCCATTCAGAACTTTATGGTTATCTTGATGTTTAAGTAAAACATTGCTGGCATTCATATATATGTGTATCTATACACATATACACACAGAGATCCTGGTTTACAACTCAACATTCTCCTTTCAGTACTGGCTTTAAAAAGTTATTTCCTTCAAGGGAAAAAAAAAAAAAAAAGAAAAAGAAAGAAGTGCCCAAGCCACCAAGCTAGCCCACAGCAGATACAGCAAAAAGCAGCAGGTTTCAGGGCAGCCACCTGATCGGTTTCCTCTGGTTTTGCTCCAGCAATCCATGGCATTGTAATCCATTGTTTCTCCTTCCCAGGCAGTGTTTTCACTTGGAAAATGTGGTCTCCTTTTTTCTATTTGGTTTTCATTTTATAAAGCCAGTATAAATCAACAAGGAATGAGACAGACATACACTATACATAAACATAAAACCAAATCATCTGGAAGTGACAGAACATACTAGATGAGCAAAAAAAAAAAAAACCAAACCAAACCACCAGATATAAAGTAACTTGCAGGGGCTTCAACTTCAAGAGAAAGAAATCAACACAGAAAATACACACAACTACATAATGAAAATTAACTTACACCTTTACATAAATGTCTGTTTTACCCAAAAATCTATTTAGAGTTATGAAACGAATCACTGTGTCATGAATGTTTGAAAATATGACCATTTGTACCTGTGCATATACCACTATAGATAGAAATATTAAGGTACTACTCAGAAATTTGAGGAATTTCTTGTCAGTAACCACAAATGAACAAAACAAAGAAGTGATGCACAGTTAGTTGCTGTGTTCTCTGTATGGACATACTCACAGTTCAGATCACTTACAGATCTTACTGAAATAATGTCCTATTATCAAAAATAATTTTGTAGCACCAGGCCTGCTTAATTGAAAGCTCATCTTTCTGTGGACTAAATGAAAGCTGAAGAATTCAAGGGGATAGGACAGCAATACATTTAAGGAAGGAAAGGTGGGAACCATGGTGATAGACAAGGACAACAGCACAACAAACTGATTTCTTTGAAAGACGAATGTACTCATCTACTGTATGAAAGAAACAGTTATTAACCCAACAGAACTAAAACTTCACAATAGCATGAGAAGTTTGGCTAGGTTTCTTGCTACAGGCATTGAGGGTGTTATATTTAGAAAACTGTATTCCATACTGCAGTTTCAAGGTTCAGTCAGAAAGGAGAGGTAGAGAGAAGTAGATAAATTCATTTTACAGACTTTTAAAGACTAAGATAGGTAAATTATAACAACTATATTAAATGTGTCCTGAAGTCAACACTGTAAATTAACTGATCACATAAAGTCCTTCTGAAACAAAACACAGACCATGTGTGTATTTATGCACAAGCTGTCTATGAAGAGATAAAGACACAGAAAAGGAAGGAAAATGATCACTGAAGATTATTTCTATCAATCTGTGTAAATCAGCGTGAAATTTAAAACATCCTTAACATACAGGAAAATGCTGCCATTGTTTCTGTTTTCTTCTAATTCAGTTGTTCATGTAGAAGAATAAAATTCCACCCACTCTTTAAAGTCAGGTCCAATAATAATGGTAAAAAAGTTAATGTACACTTAGTATAAACAAATATTACATCAGACAAATAAAGTGTTAACCTGAAGGACAAACTGCATTTGCTGTATGACACGGAGGGTTGTATGGGAAGGCATGCAGACAGGTGTGTGCAGTGACATACCCCTTGTGTCTGTAGGGACAGAGGTGTGATACGCCGCTTTTCCCACTCATTTGGGCGTGGTTCGGGCGTGGATTCCATGAAATTGCGCTTGAGCTCACTAATGCTAGCCTGGTGTTTCAGTAAGTCGTCCTGGGTCTTATCCAGGTCCTAGCAACCCGCAACATAAAACAAAGTAGGACAAAACACAACAACAAAAGCAAACTTAACTGAAAAAAAAATTAAAAAAGAAATAGAAGCAGCCAAACCAAGAAAAGTGCCTTGTGTCTGAAATGGTGACCTTCTTTGTAGTGCCTCAAAATAAAAATGTTTAAGACTATAAGGGACCACGATTTTCTAGTTTTGTTTTTGTAGTGACGGTCTTACTCATGCACTGTTTCTTCCATATTTTAAAGCAAAGGAAAATAATGCTGTACATAGTTTTAGCAAAGAGCTACTTTCATCCAAAACATGACACTACTAGTCCTTTGAAACAATAATTTCCAGGAGCTGTTTGTTTTCACCTAAAATTTGTAAGACCAGAAACAAATGTTTCAGGATACTGCACAGCTAACACAACTGAAGGTAGCTGTAAGAAAGAATAGTTTAACTGAAAGAGCACAAAAATGTATCTTTTTTGATATTGCAAGCTCCGTGAAAAATACTTACATCTGTGAACACAATACTACAAGGCCAAATATGCAAGCAGCTAACACCTGCTTAGCTTTAGAGAGACAACATCATTGTGCTTCCCATGCAGGCTTAAACTTACTGAAGAATCAGATTTAAAGACTTAAAACCTGTTACCTGCCAATTCTACTTTTAAGAACCTGACAGTAGACAGACAAGTAGGAATAGTTTTTGTGCATGCCAGTGCCAAGAAAATTATCTAAACTGCACCTCCATAGACCAGTGCCAAAGGGGACACCACAGCGGGAACTGGATTTTCTCATGACCATTGAGGCCAAACCTCCATTGAGGCCAAACACCTGCAGATCAAATAACTACAAGGTATTCTTTCACTTTGTACCAGCTACAGGGCAGAAGTCAAGTTCAAGAGCTATGCCAAAATGTAAACACTCTAGTAACCAGACAAAAATATATATGCTTAGCTTTCTTATGAATTCATTGTCTTCTAAATACAATGGCTGGGATTTGGTGAGAGAAGCAGATTTCACCCTGCTTCCACATTTGTTCTCCTTCCAGCATTCCAGGTCTCAAGAAAAGCCCATGTTGCTTATGCTTACTCTAAGACAAGAATATTTTTTCAGTAGTATTCTATAGTTATATTCCAGTTTAAGCCTCAGATCCATTTTTAGTAAAGAACTAAAAGACTGAAGATTGAAGTGAAATATTATCAATGAAGTTATAATTATTAAGGAAGTTTTGTCAAAATAATGTAATCAGAAATAATTATGTAGGTAAAGAATCTGGATTTTTTTACAAGGGTTTTAAATAGTTTTTAGCAGAATGTTCTAAAATCTACCATTTAGGTAAGGATTTTTGTTGTCAGTGATTGCAATGCAAAGACGCTTCACATTAAATCATGAAAAACCCCAAACTCCATAGTTTCTCATTTCTTTTCACTTGCATGCTCAGCCCCAGTAAGGGTTTGGTGCTGCACATCTATTTCCTAACCTTGTGGATAAACCTACATGCATTTTGAACATTTGAACCTCTCCCCTTCTGGCAACTCTGTAGGTTTGTATTGTCACAGGACCAGTTTTCATCCTGGACTAACAAATGAGACTTTAAAATATGTCCCCCTGAAGTTTGTAATTTCTGAGTGAAGTAAAATCTTATGCCAAAGGCATTCTATTATACAACTGAAGCTCGTAACAATCCCATCATTATTTTAAGACCTGTCTTGGCTTGACACAAGGCACATTTCTTGGACTTGATCAAAGCAGTTATGCAATGCACACTTTCAGTGCTTCAGTAAGTTATACACAAGCAAAGTTTCAATAGTGATCAAAAAGCTGCAAAAAGCCATAAAACATTAGTTGGGTTACTGCAATCCACACGTCTTCTTATTACTGAACAAAACAAATGATTTTTTTAAAAACTGTTTTTGTGACAAAGGGAATTATTTATAGCCCCATCTGGATGAATGAAATAAAGACAGCAGTAGGATTTTTTAAAATATCTTCAGTTGCTAGCTGAAGTTATTAACCACAAATTAAATGATACTAATAATAACTACAGTGACGGATAAAATAATTGAGATCAGCAATCTATACGAAAGTTCTTAAAAAAATCTCTACTTCAGTGACAATAAACTACACATGAACACACTGTTCAAAGCTCTTTGCTGTCGCTCATCTGCAATGAAAACCAACCTTCAAGAAGCAAAATTTACTTCCATTTGAAAAGGAAAAAAAACCCAGCAAATATTTCCGGAAATATACAAATATTCCCTTTGAACATCTGATCCTTGCATCATTTTTCAATGTTCCTAAAACCAGTGTCAGAACCAGAGTTAGTTTTCTATACTTCTACTGCTTGCCCCTTACTAACTCTATTTATTCAGCTAACGTATTTGAGGAAGGCTGATTAAACTGGAAAAAGCTGGAAACTCTACTCATCTGAATATGCAAACATTGAGGTACAATGTGCAAAAACCCATTTAGAATTATGAATTGCACCCATGTGTCTGCTGTATCTAAATAGGGCTATTATTCCCAGTTGCCACCTTGAAGACATTTAGCAAAAATACACAAATTTACATTCAGTGTTCTAGCTGAGGTTTTGTTGTGGGTATTTTGCATTTGTTTGGTTTTTGTTTAAACTCAGAAGCTAGAATGGTAACATGCAACATTTTCAAGCCAGTTTTCCCATGCACCTCATGCAGTGTGACGGTAACAGCCTGCAGGTGACCTCCCATCCCATGCAGCCTGGCAGCCCGTGAGAATGGAGAGTACTTTTTATATTACATACAAACCTCCAACATTAAATTGCTATGTCTGACATAAATATTTTCCCCGTCTACTCTCAAGGAACTGATCTGTGAAATTGAGCCACATAAACAAAAACAAAAACAAAACAAAATATAAAGAACATAAAATGGACCAGCAAATAAATAAAAAAGGACCCTTACAATCAGACAGTTAAATAAAGGAAATAAAATGGTGAGGTGAAAAGGCACTATTCACACAAAACCCACAGCAAATTTAGGGTGCTAACAAGGCAGGCAGCCACAGCCAGGTTCAATTGTAAAAGAACAACCAAGCACCTTCTGCTGTGCTTCCTCCTCTTCGTATTCCACCTGTGCGAGCGCATGACAAATTACCAAGAAAAGGAAGAGTTAACGTTGGCTTACAGACTAACACAGAGGCTTCATCTCTTTGTAAATGCTGCAAAGCGTGCTGGATTTTACAGACCTTTACTTTTTCGGCCCCAGATGTTGAAATTAAGCGACTTGGGTCTTCTTGCACCTACATTGTTGTAGAATGGCTGAAGTAATTTTTGGCATAAGTGGCATGAAAAATGGAAGTTTCACACTGTGTCCGTTTCTTGCTGCACTTTTTATTGTTTCCCAGGTGAAAATTTAAGAATGAGTAACAAACAAAAATGATATGCATAATTGGTAAGTGATTTAAAATTCTGATGGGAAATGGAATCTAATCCAGGAGTTCTTTTGGGAAAAGAGTTTAGGGTTCAAGTCAAAAACTTAAACACTGTATTTATGAACTGTCTTAAATTTTAGGAATGTTGTTGTCTTGGGATGAATTATTTGCACACACACACATACATCCCTTATTAAGTGAATATACTGCTTCTCACACTGCAATTCATTCCGTTGGCAATTTCTGTAGCTAATCTTCATATCTCATCTCCAAGTATTCCGAATGCCTTAAGGAACAGCATTATTTAAAAAGTGAACCATTTCCCAGTTATCTTTCCACAAGTACAAATATCAACTGGTAATCTTAGGAAAAGATGCATTTACAAGACAACACTGTGCAAATCCATAAATCTGAAGATGGATTTACTGTTCATACTGTTGCATTTTGGATTCTGTGTGAATGATGTGGTATGTCTAACATTTTATTAATTTCTGACTTATCTGGGGTTGTATTTTCTGTAACTACACTAAAAACTCTTGATTGGATCAGGCTACGGAAAAATGGAGAAATCTTAAAATCATGTTTTTCATTATTTTTTCTTAGACTGGTATTATAATGGCATCGTGTCATATTTACAAGTTTTTAATGTGTACATTGGTTTGGCAAACTTTGTTAAATGTAACATTAAACAGATCTGCCTCCATTTTGATTCTATAATAATTGGTGTGATATTTTCTTTGAGGATCAAAATAGAAGACCTTTTTCTAGTGGTATTGCTGTAACTTGTGCAGCAGACATAAGGAAAGGAGGCAGTTTGTCAGCCCCTCCAGATGATCAGAGCATCACACTGGTGTGACTGAGGCTTCTGTACACTTTAGCAGTGTAATCCAAAGAATGCTCAGATTTCAGTGATATGGTCTGACACAACCTCAATCCCAGCTAATGAAAGAAATCGGTCTCAACTGCTGCTAGAGATTAATCAAAGCATGTAAAAAAAGAAAAAGTGCCTTGGACAGACTCAGCTTTGCACACACCCTTGTAGAGCTGAAACATCTGAAATCAAAACACTGATTTTAAACTATTCCCAGTTTTCTGAATTCAGCTTTTAGGAATTTCATTTTTCAGATCTAAACAGGACTTCAGAGATGTGCATTGCAGTCAATGCATGCAGGAGACAGGCATTTTAAAACCAATTGACAGTGCAAACAGAACTTGCAAATGGTATCAAATAACATATCTATTGTTACACAGAGGACTTTCAGTATTCAGTTTTATGTACTCATTAACATTTTGAACTACAATGCAAGTCCACCTGCAGCTCAGTATCTGTGGAATTCAATGAGATTATGCATGCTGTAGGAAATTAGGCAGAAAAACCATGAGCCATCTATCGACTAAAAATCCCACAATGGCAATTTTTCACAAAAGAGAAATGCTAAAAAGATGCAGCTATACACATGAGCATTTGTGTATTTATATATGTATGTACAGGCATGTACACAGACACTAGGAAGTGTGCAAAACTGAGCAAGCCTTTTGAGAACAAGCATAAATGCAATGTGCAAGTGTCAACATTTAAGCAGCAAAATTACACACCTCCTCTTCCTCTGCTTTGTCATTCAGGTCATTGCCATTAGAGCTACTAAAGGAAGTCACCTTAGGCTCCAGGTAGCAGAGGGACAGAGCGAGAGGAAGGGAAAATGTGAGTGAAAAAGGAATAGACTGGAAAGCAGACAGAAGCAGGACAAAGACAAGGAGAAAAGAGGGGATGAAGGAAGGAGAGGTAATAGGAATGTAGTGCTGAAGGCCAGGTGGGAGGAAAGAAATGCAAACATCAGGAAGGCTAGGAAAAGTAATATAGCCATCCTCATCAAGCAGCGAACGGAAACTAAAAGAAAGGCATCTGAAGAAGCTGAAGGAGACGCAGAGCTGAGTGCTTTTGTAGTCATTTGCATGGATTCTTCCCTCAACAGCAGGGGAGCCTCGACTAGCTAGGGGTCTCATAGGTTCAAAGGTATTAATTGGTGAAGCTGTTCTGGTTTTATTATGATCTGATGTTTGTTCCATGGAACTGCACTCTGAAATGTCTGGAATGGTAAGGAGGGGCTCTTCAAAGGGATCTTCCTCTGAAATATCTGAAAGAATGTCGATCTCAGGGACAGGTGACAAGTTTGTGAGATGGGGTGACACAGAACGGATGGGCAGTGGTGATGGGTGTACGTGAGTGAGCTGAAGAAAAAAATTCTGTGCACAGTGGAAAATGAAAGCACAACAAAAATGCAAGTTTGAAGGCACATGAAGAGGGGGAAAAAAGAGAAATTATTAGTTAGTGAAAACTTTTACTTAGAAGAAGGGATAGCTTTACCAATGCTATAGAAATAAAAATAACAATCCCGCTGTGTTTTACAAGCAGCCAGCTTGTTTACTTCTGTGGATTATGAAAGGAACCCATTACAAATGTTTTGTTCTCAGGCTGTAAAGAACTGTGCACTTTTGAACTGCAACAGTCACTTAAAACAGACGGAAGCAGACAGACATTCAGAGCTTTGGCAGAAAGGTCAGAGGACAGTGCAGTACACGAAAGACAAGCTGGCACTTGGGTTTATAACTGTTTTCTCTAAGACTTAAAGAGAACCAGAAAGGAAAAGAAGCATCTGCAGTAGGGGAAAGAGGAAAAGCTGTTCACAAAATAAGCATGTATAACAAAACCGTACTGAACAGCTTCCTGGAACAACCTCCTGAAATACTGCCTTCCCCTTCACCTCTGTTTTGGTTAAAATACTGAAAGATACACCATTTCGAAAACAAGGGAGAATCACCATTTTAGCAAGCCCAAAGGCAAAGCACAGTAATTCATTTTACCATTTTTCTCCCATAAAGAAACTGTGTGTGCCTTTTTTCTCATCCATTTCAAAATTATTTCAACTTGCCAGCAAACAAAAAAAAAAATGCAGCTGTTGTATTTGTTTTCTTCCTACACTTGGATGCAGTGGGAACATATGAACTGAACAGAGAAACTCAGCAGTCTCACCAAGACTAAAATGGGTAGCTAACTTGCAAAAATGTTTGAGGACAAAATTACTCTTTAAATATTAAACTAAGTTCTGAAATAGAAATGATCTCCAAGAGAGAAAGAGCAGCAGATTTTACCTGGCACTTTGGGAGGAAACTTTTACATCAAATCATACAAAATATAAATTAAAATTTTTGACCTATTCCCCCAGTAGCTCAAACAAAAAAGACAAGCAAACATTTGCAAAGGAACAGATCACAGTACTGAACTTTTCACAGAAATCTATACCTCAACATTAAAGTTTTTAAAGGATGAAATAATTCAGCAATGGTTACTGAAACAAAATTGTTACCTATGGTAATTAAACTCAATCAAAATTTACCCAACTTTGTAGAGTGTACACAACCATGGTATATTAACATTTTTATTCAAGTCTAAACAAACTAAGGAAGTGAATAAAACATGATTTACCCTTTGAAACATTTTTTCAAGAACTCATGCAATCTTATTGAACATTTAAATTAAATTTACAGCAATAAAAGAAACTCTAGGTCAGTGCTATTTAGAAGTTTGTATTCTCTTTTGCTTACATATGCTTACATTAAGTTAAACACACAGAAAGCACTTGACAATTTTCCTTTAATATTTTAATATAGTGTTTTGTATGATACTCAGAACTGATAGATACTAAATAACCTCACATGGATGCACACATTCACATGAATGAAAAATTTTGGTGTGAAAGTCAGACATACCTTTCCATCCTGAGTCAATTCTAATTGTGGAGTTTTGAGTGGACTTTCATCTTCTTCTCTGCCACCATCTTTTAACTTGGCCTGACCAGCAGCTTCGAGATCAATGATTTTATCTCCAGCAGCCTGCCCTCCAGTAGCAGAGAAGTCTCTTAGAAGACTTTGGTCTGAAATACCCATGGGAGCTATTATAGAACAAAATAATTTCGGCTAATTTGGATAAGCTGAAACATTTTGGTTTTAAATCTTCTTAGGAAAAGCACTTTATGATTATATCATCAATGATCAATACAGGCTAGTATTGATACACTGTGAGTGTATTTTTCAGTTTCTTGGCTTTACAAAAAGTCTGTGGTTCCCATTGCACTGATATGAACAGCAATGCAGCCTGTCATAAAACTTGCACTTATTATGTATGGAAAAGACCCTCATGGTATCAGACAAGTATTTATCAACTTCTTGATTAGTCTTGGAAGATAAATTGAAGGTATTTTTCTTTTGGGTGTATGAATCACCATTAAAAAAGAGAGAGAAATATGAAAGAGTATTTTGTGGAAATTTGCTCTTTGAGAAAACTGCTTTAATGCAATCTAGAAATAACTACGCATATAATTGTCACAGTATTTTTCACTGGAACCTTAGCAAAACTACACAAACAGCTCAGTGAAAGTAAGAACTTTCCTCCCTATATGCTTGCAAAATTATTAGGGGGAAATACTAAGCATGCATACTTGAATGTAGTCAAAGCACAAAGAGAGTGAAAGGCCTTCACTTATCTTCCTCTCATTTGACACAGCATAGCATGGATGGCTCTCTTTTTAAATAAAACAACGACTGGCTTAATCAAAATAGCAGTAAGGAAAAAGAAGAGAATTCATTAAATGAAGGAGTTTTAACAAATACAACTTGGATAAAAACTTAATTCATTTAGTAATGTTCTGTAATACCTCCATATGCCTTGGCTTTACAAAGCTGAGGTGCAGAAAGTTGAGAGGGAGAGGTGTTTCTTGGAGTACCTTTGAGGGATATCCTCTTTTGAAAAGTCTAAGCGTCACACCAGAGACTCCCTTAAGATGCTGAGCCAAGCTCAGCTAAAGGGAAATGTGGCATTTGGGATACAAGGCTTTTGGGGAGCCTCTATAAGTTCTGCAACCTAATCTTCTGATCCCTTCATGGGTGGCAAATAGAGCACTTCTTGGGTATACGTCACTCAGGTTCCACAAGGAAGTTTTGCTAAGTCAGAGTAACTTAGGTTGGAAGGAATATCCAGAGGTAAGCTAGTCCAAACCCCTGCTCAGAGAAGGTCAAACTCGTTCAGCCTTTTCTGTTTAGAGATGCTCAGGCCAACCCAGATCTCAAAAGATGCCACAGACCAAACAATTTTATGAAGAGCTTGTAGTGTGTGCCTATGCCTTCAGAAAGGTATGAGTAGTGTATACAGATGCTACATACCCAACATAGTGAACTCCATATATCCACAGCAGTGCCATACCATTTAGGCAGTGACTGAACTTAATGTTTAGGTCACCTAACACTGTCAACTACCTAAAGGGGCTTTTGAAATTGAAATTCATAAATCTGTCAAATGACCTTCTGTCCATCCATAATGCTAACACTTCCGAATGTTGGTCAGGTCAGAGTGACAACACATAACATAATCACAACATTGAAAAAATAACTCCAGTTTCATACCTCCATCAAGGCTCCTGGAAACACGTTTGCTGGAGGTGCGTTCGAAGTACGGAGCAGGTCTGTCTATGAGGTTGCTGGCCTGTCGTGTCTGCGCCTGCGTTCGGCCGCTGTAGCGGAACTTGGAACCCAGGGTCAGGAACTTCGCTTTTGGAGGCTGTTCTGGTGATAGAAGTCTGAAAGGGAAATATGAGGAAAGTCAGTTTAAAAGGCTTTATTTTAAGGATTTAATGAGGCAATTTGAAGCTACCTATTGTACTTCAGCTTCAGTTCACAGTGTATAATTTGTGCTCTCCGAGAAAGGATTCTACTGTAAGCTCTTCAAAGACCTTTCAAACAATGCATGTTATTTATTGTTTGCAGTTGGAGTGATGCTGATAACCATCACATTTTTCCACTGTATGACTAAGCATCTGGGACTCTTATCTTTTGGTGCTATCTTGGTTAAATTTTAATCTTTTGTAGAAAGCTGAAGCCATTATAGGTCATGTAGAATACCTCTCAGATCTCTCCTTAGAACGCTGCTTATAGTAAAAACTATACATTCCACTTCCACCGCCTCTCCTATATTGTGAGGTACCAATACAGCAGCTGCTCTTCCTCAAAGTTAGGGAATGGTATCTCAAAGCTGTATAAAAGGGAGTATCAAGTGAAAAAAGATTGAGAAGACTGGAGAGTTGTTACCCAACAGCAACAAATTTCACAGTTTACATTCAGACTCTAGTTTCTGTACAGTGTCATTGGCAAAATTATATAGGCTGATGTTCGCTGGACATAAGGAGTGGGGCAAAGAAGCATATTGGGAAAAGGTTGAGAAAGAGGGTTACATATACTGTTAATGCTGGGTATGTGTGTTTGTACCCTAAGTGCTAGAGCCCTTGTCAAAAGTCCAGAATGGGCTACCAGGGAGCTGGTGGAGTCACTGTCCCTGGAGGTGTTTATAAAAAGACTGGATGTGGCACGTAGTGCCATGGTTTAGTTGATAAGGTCATATTAGGTCATAGGTTGCACTTGATGATCTCCAAGGTCTTTTCCAACCTGGTTGATTCTGTGATTCTGTAGCACCATCACATGAGTTTGAAGACAAGTCCTTTCTACATCCCTGAATTTCCTTCAGTATGAGGACTTCAAGTTTATACTCATCTAACCCTATTGCTTGTACTTTGTTTTTGAAATCTGACCATCATCTGCAACACTGAGTGTTCACTGCCATCATTGCTGATAAGGCAAACAGTCATCACTGCAAGAACTCTTCCCAGTCCCTGCTTCTCTGGAAAGGCCTTTGAAGTTTTTTCCTGGACCAATGTAATGCTGCAAATACATGCTCACCCATCATGGCCTACTCTCTCTGTATAAAACTATCACTATCAGATTATTGCAGACAAAGCTTCTTGATTTGAGAATTTGCAAAGAATGAGCAGCTCACAGAACATCAACTTCTTTCAAGCAGAACCAGCAATTCACATGCCATTTGTACTAAGAATGGCACAGATGGGCAAGCAAGAGTTCAAACTTGCTGACTTGGTTCTCCTCTTCTGAGCACTCGCACAGAAATATCTGTGTCAGCGGAATCCGATCCAACATATGTTAAGGCGGTATCCAGTACTGGGTTCTGAAGACTACAGCGATCATTCTAAATGTGCTTCAGCAAAACTGAAGAATTTTCAGATACCTAGCAAACAGAACAGTGAGATGACCCTGGCTGATAACAGGGCCCCACCAAAGACTCTCCTTTCTCAGCTGGACAAAAGAGAGAGATAAATGTAACAAGCAGCTTAAGGGTGAGATAAGGACAGGGAGACATCATTCACTTATTACCCTCATGAGCAAAACAGACTAGACTTGGAAATAAATTAATTTCTTATCAACCAAATTAGAGTAGGAAATGAGAAGTAAACCTAAATCTTAAAACACTTTTCCCCCTTTTCCCTAAGAGGGGATGTTTACTGGAGCACTAGCCAGAAGCATACAATTCCCCATGCCTAAGATGCATATGCATGCACCTAAAACTTAATTTATTCCAACATTTATAAAGAAAACAATTCAAGTCTTGTTCTTCTCCCCATTATTTCCAAGAGGGAGTGCATTATGTACTAAGAGGAAGAAGGCTAAAAGGGTTTTTCCAAGGTTCCTTCAGTTCTTGATTTTCCATTCTTGGCAAGGTTGCAGCATTAACTGCCATTTTTATCTTCCACCCTGCTGAGATAAACTTTTAATCTCTTAATATGGAAAAAACAAGAGAACTAACTACTTCCTGATTAAGGGCATTTGAATGGATTTTTGTATTACAGGTTTAATTACATGAATAACTGAAAATTGTGCTTTTACCACTTTAAGACATTCTGAGGAGATGCTGAAAAAAAACCCATAAAAATATCAAATAAAATATCATGAAGCAGAAAAAAAACCACATTTCTGCAGACGCTGGTTAAGATCCAGAGTTGCCAACTAAGCTTACTTCAAAATTTTTATGTAGATATATGGTTTGACTGCATTTTTTATGGAGATTGCTGCTCTTTGAAGATGCTACTGGAACCCTCTAAGTCTGAGCTGATAACAAGTGAATACAATGCCCTTTGGTAATCATTTTCAATACAGTTCATTACAATTTTAAAGAATAACTTCATATACTAGTGAATTTCCTATACATTATAAGAAAACAGATCTCAATGTGATTATTTGAGATAAACTGAAACATTACATAAGACAACACAAGGAATCTTACCATGTTTTATATAGGGCATGCTAAGAGATTTGGAAGCTATAAATATCTAAACTGTATACAATTGACTGTGGCATCATACACAAGCTTTACACATGCTCTGGATGAGCTGCAGTCTCTTGGACTGTAGCAATTGCTTTCTGCTTTTTATCTTTGAAGGGAGATAGAGCTGGCTTTATTTTACTGTTTTTAAATCAGGATGAGAGGTTCTGAGGATTTTCTCCCTGATGACATCAGTGGAGTATATAGATTTACAGAATGGTTCAAGTATTTGTTATATAATTCTTGTTATAATGTCATTCCTGGTTAGGAAAAGCCACTTCTGATTTGGAATAAAATCCAATTATTTTTATTATGTCAGTATTTCTGTAGTAACGTTATTTCATAGCTATTAATGCTCCTGAAAGCTTTCAGACTTGCAAATGATAGTTGTCAGTTTAGGATTTTTGACTTTCATAAGATTTGCTTTTTTCTTAATCAGGTCTATTTGATTACTATAAAACTAGGAAATACATCTTACAAACAAAGCAAATCACTGCATGAGTTATTTGAAGAGTATTAATAAACTTTTCACTGTGGAAAGAACTGCATGCTGTTTGTGTAATAGACACAACTAGCCAAAGCAGACTTCAAATTTTCAAGAAGAGAATGCTGGACTGTGTTAATAAATGAATTCTATCAACATGAAAAAAAAAAAAAGGTCTGATCAGGATTTAAAAAATAAGTGTTTCTAAATTAAGCATTTGGAGTGATTTATGCTGAGATTTGGCAATTTCAGCATAAGTTCTCTCTTTGCATTCAAGAACATGGTGCAATCTATGAAAATCTGAATACTGAAAACCGTCCAATGAGACAGTTTCAGTAATCATCTGCTTAGGCCTCCTGGTCCCCAAGTTCTCTGAAGTTCTGTCTAGCATGTATATTCACAACAGGATTGCATCTACTTTAAAACACTGGTTTTTTTAAAAACAAATGGGCTACTGAAGGAGAAAGCTTACCATTACACACCCTAGGTACTGTGCTTTGAAGAAAAAACTCAGATTCAATGCCTACCCAGTTCATAGGAGAGTCAGCCTAAATCTGTGACTCCTAGGCTGCAGGGGGCATATGTACATCCTCATGGAATGTGTGTTATAAAAATCAAACAATGTCAAAATTCTTTTCAGTGAAGGAAGTAGACAGAGGAACAAATCTTGGCCTCTTGTTAAGGCGCTCATTTACAAAGAGATCATAGTTTCAGTGACCAGCTCAGAATTCTGTGTTCCTCAGTTGCTGGAGAAAAAAATGCAGAGGATAGTATGGATTATTACATAAACAAATAGTTTAAAGTGATTTTGTTTTTTGAAGAATGACTGTGTACTCAACCTAGTTCATAAATAAGGAAAAGCTCCACTAGAAGCATTTACACTTAGAAGAATGTTGAAATTAATTGAATGAAGATTACTGTCAAGCCCTAATAGTTTCTGTGATGATGTATAAGGGCTTTTTAGGTCATCATTCTGAAAAGTCAGTCTCTCAGGAAATCTTACCACATATCACAGAAAGTATCAGGTTGGAAGGGACCACTGTGGGTCATCTGGTCCAACCTCCCTGCTCAAGCAGGATCATTTCAGAGCACATGGCACAGGATTAAGGCCAGACAGTTCTTGCATACCTCCAGTGCTCCATGACCATTTGTTTAGTTCCATCCTCTTAGCACTCTGAAAGTTTTGATAAAGCAGTTAATTGTACTTGAGACTTTAGGAATTGGTAATTTGGGGTCAATTATTGTTAGGGTATCTTCTATCTAAGAGGTGATAGTGCAAGGGGCAAAGAAGGGGGAAATCTTAACTTTCCTCCATCCTTTAAAAGAAAGATATGAGTATACATTGCAAAGTGGGGGAAGGAGAGAATTATCATTTACCTGAAGAAAGTATGGTGCTCCACACAAACCTTCCATAACCTTTTAGCAGCCCGATGGTTTGGCAGTTTGAACCCAATGGTGCTCTCAAACTGTTCCAGCTGGAAAGAATCCACAAATAAATTAATCCATTTCCTTAAGCTGGCTCTTAATGAAGAGGTAGAGTTCAGATAGTTCCCTTACTCTATCAAGCTGTAATACTCCTGCCATAAGACTTCCTTTTAAACTTATTTTTTTAAATATCAGAACTTCCAGCCTTTTAAAAGAATTATACTTAAATAAAATAGATCTTCTTCTTGGTTTGGCTTTACTAATCAAGACTGTTGTTTAATACAATCATTAGAATCTGAAGAGGAAAAAACACTCATAAGTTCTGTTTGAATATATCATAAGCTTATAAGGACAGCTGTGGAAAAAATGAGGATGCTTTCTTATTGCTGGACAGAAATGATCTCACAAAAGAAAGAAGACTGAAAGGTGCTACTTACTTCTGCTGGCCTGACTTTGATGTAGAAATTACTTCGCTTGTAGGAAATCTTCAGAATTTTTGGCCAAGCGAAGCGGTTGATGCGGAGTCTGTCTTTGTAAATCAGCAGGCCATTAGCACATACACCCAGCATGATATCCACACCTTCAGAGTCCTACCAGGTATGAGACAACATCATAAAAATCACTTCAATGACATTCCGAACAAGCAATTATTGCTGACATGCCTTGAGGGAATATTGTAACTGGGACATGTTTCATATTCAAACCTGACTCTGACAATGAGATTCTTAAATCAGAAATAGCCAAGTATATTCATTTTATAGGTAAGGCTTTGGACTCTAAGTAATGGTTTTGGCATTCATATGCTACAGTTCTGGGAAATTCTTCAATATTCTGGTAATAGGGACTAAGTTAACAACTTAAAAGCAGGAAAGGTATGGCCAGTGTGTGTGCTAGTAATAATTTCAATAAATATTAAAAGAAGAAAAATGAAAACCAGGCCTGTCCCACTTAAAGCAGTCAGTGGAAGTCTGAACAAGTTGATGATCAAGGTGATCTTTTACAGTCACGTACTATTCCAGCAAAGATAGAGGAGATAGTGATAGGATTCTGAGCATTCTCTTTCACTGGCAGCATTTGATGCAAGTTTTACAGGCTACACTAATCACTTACTGATACACTACACAATACAGCAGAATCTCATGTCCTCCCCAACAACTGATCAGCTACATCAAATGCCGACACAGTCATCATGGAGTTGCTTCACTGGCAGAACTAACAAAACAAAATTTAACCATATTTCTCCAGTACTTAAAAGTCTTGGTTTTCTTTTTTAAATGCAAGACTGATGCGCTTACAATACCTTAAATTTCCTAATGATTTGAGATTCTGGATTTATGAGAGGGATTGGGAAGAGGTTAGTCATTTGTCTTCTGAGGTTTTAACAAAAAAGAAAAAATTCCCACTAGAAATGAAAATGTGATTTGACCTACCCCTGGAAGTGGAAAAAGCACCAAAATCCTCCCCCACAACCTCCCCCCCATATTTTTTTAACTCTCATGGTACTATGAAAACAATTACAAGTTCCTTTAGGCTTTAGTTTATTGGCCCTACATCTCCTTGGCATAGAAAATATAATATTTTAAATGTATTTATCTGCTCTTAGGAGTGAAATATTATGACACTCTTTGGAGTGAAATGTATTTATCTGCACTTAGGAATGATTATAAATAAAAAAGATTATTTATTATTATTTATTTAATAAGTAAATAATAAATATTTATTTAGTGCATAGACAAGCTGCACATGAATATATACACATGACTATATGCACTATGCACTAAATAAACTTCTTATAAATTCTACTGATGTTACAGTTGTAAATTGAGTAATTATTATAACCAAGAGATAAAGGCTTACAGCCAAAAATTAAGCATATGACTTTTTAAAAAATAATCTATATATACAATATTTTCTTTAATACTTAGCATGTCTACCCTAAAACAAAACCAAATGAACCCAATCCCCAATACCTTGGCATGATGTAAATCCACTCCATACATGGAGAGTCTCTTAGCATTTTCTAGGAACTGGGAATCCGCCTGTGCTGGAGTCAAGCCCCTAAAACCATAGAACAAGCCTTGAATTTATTGGCAAAAAACTGAGTGGAATCCTGGAATTCAGACTGATAGAAAAACCTCAGTTTATAAGGTATCAAGAGCATTTCTGCCCTACAGGAAAAGTGTTCTTTCACAGCATATTATTTTACTTGAGTACAGATTTCCGCCTTCACTCATTTAAACAGACGTATGCTGCTTAAACTAATTCATATAAAAATACTTTTTTCCAAACGTTCTCTACCAAGACCTTAGTGCAACTACTATTTTCAAACTCAGCTTTCTAAACACACCAAAGAGCTTTTAGTTTCATAAGAAACAATTTCCAAAGCACCAATAAGTTTACCTCAGCAGATTTACACATACTCTTAGGAGAACTGACATAAATATGACAAAATGTGATGACTTCTTTTAATCCCACTGTATCTGACATACCTGTGTGTTTTGTGTAGCTCAGCCACTTTCTCTTCCATTTCTTGAGTCTGATTGGGTGCAAACTGGAATTCACTGATATAATCACTGCTGTGCTCCTCTGGGTCATGATCACCCAGCTCAGCCTGCAGGGTATATGAACCAAGGAGGGCGTGAGTCACAAAAGAACATGGCAGTCGGCCAGATACAATATCCTGGCGAAGCTGTAGGCACAAGAAATACCTGCAAGACAAAGGAGAAAAAAACAACCAAAGAGAAAGAAGAACAAAGGAAGGGTTACCTACGGTAGATAATGAGAAATATGGCAGAACTCATCAAGATGCATATAACTGGGTACGCATATTTGAAAGTAAGGAAAAACATTAATGCAAATAATGACATTATATTATTTGAGCATTATTACTACACAGTAAATTTCACTTGATTTTTAAGGGTCAATATTACTTTCACTAAAAATGTAAAAAGCAGGAAAAATTCTGATTTCAAATATAAACGAATAAAAAGCCATCTAGTTTTAAACAAAAGCTGACTTAGGAACTCGTTTAGTTCACATTGTAGCCTGTAGGTAACTATGGTTTAAAAGTATAAGCTATGCATTTCTTTGACATTTCCTTTTGGCTTTAAAACTCCAACTTTTATATCCCTTGCAGTTTACAAGCTAATCATGTCATGTAATACAGAAAAGAAATCCAGATTAGTACTGAAACCATAATTACCATTCTTTAAACAATTCAAAAAGAATTCAAAGAATTCAATCTTTCAGTACTGTATACAGCCTTCCACCAAATTTAACAAGTTAAACATCAGCAGACATGCCCACCTTAGCAGAGACTTTTTTTTTAATGTATGTTTTTAAAAAAAGTCTTACTAGTGAAACTTAGATTGAAGATATAACCAAAAAATGTTTTATGAGTTGAACACCCAATAGAAAAACCAACCAACTCACTGAAAATTTTCAAAGAACACAAACACAAATTCCTGTAAATACACTCTGCACTAAACATCTTTTATGATGCTACAAATCCCTATCTGTAGTATTATATTAGCAGCACACTTGCACAGCTATTTTATTTTTTGCAGAAGGGTGATCCAATGCAACACATAGTAGTAACATATATCCTGCCTCAGTAAAATCAGCTAACTCCAAACCAAAGTATTTAGGTTTCCTTTAGCTTGTGAGAAAAATGAATCAGTTCCCTGCACTCTGACCCCAGTTATCAGCCTTGCAATGCTACTTTTAGGTGCTTAGTATCCACCACATTCCAAGTACTTTCTATCTAAGAAGTTTGGAAGATACTTATTTTCAGGCTTTATTATGTTTTATGGCTTTATTTAAAGCACATGGATAAATTCACATTTTCATCCACCTAGTCTAGATTATTACTGAAGTATCTTGTATCCATTGAGCTTTGCCCAAGGCTCCTGTGCCCTCATTTGTTTCATAATAAAGCAGCATTGTGACAATAAAGCACTGGCTTCTTTCACATACTATCACTCACACCTTACCTGCTGCCCAAATCATATCCCCACCTAACAATTCTTCTTGCTCAGTTTTTTTCCAGAAGTTTTCATTTTACCTTTTCGACCTTGTTCCAAAAAGCAGTTGATGGATGTAAGAATATCTGTAGTGTACAGTAGCCAGAAACTGAAGAAGAAATTCTCTGTGGCTTTTAAATTAGACTAACAGTAAGTTAAAGGTTAAAATTAGGACCTGTGCTTACCTAGTGATGTCTTCAGTCAACTGTGACGGA
Organism: Serinus canaria; assembly: GCF_022539315.1. Taxonomy (NCBI): domain Eukaryota; kingdom Metazoa; phylum Chordata; class Aves; order Passeriformes; family Fringillidae; genus Serinus; species Serinus canaria. Next base: position 59,126,036 of record NC_066316.1, on the reverse strand, counting down.
TCAGGGGGATAAAACTTCACATTAAAGGTGAATATCCAAGGTAGACCTAAACACAGGAAATATCTGATTGTTAATTTCAATTAAGTCCAAGTAAGCAAAGAAAAAACTTTATTGGAAAAATGTAAGAAAGTAGAATAAATCCTAATCGCTGAAATCGTGAGGGAGGTTTTTTTTCTGTTTTTTACTGTACATTATTAGGAAGCATAGATTATTTTCATTAGCAGGTAGAGACCCACGGATATAATAAAAGATCAGCATGTTAAAAATTATTTTTAAATTATGTTTTACAGTAAGTTACACAAATATCAGAAGATATTTTTAATTTAAAAGACCATAATATATTAACGCTTCTAAGATATTATGTGTTCAAAGGTACTTGCATTGAATTTGTGATTATTTCCAACTCCTCCAAAGCTAACAGTCTCTTCCTGTATAAACTTAGTTTGAGAGACTGTACACTAACTGTGAACATGATATCAAAATGAGCTCTGTGTTGTTGTATATTACAGAAATATAATAAATTATTCATTGAGAATGCACAGAAGACAAAAATATTAGCCATTCCTACTTTAAAATATTTTTTTGGTAAGCACCACATTAAGCAACTACAATAACAGTGATATTTAAATTCTCATATGTTAGAATTGATAGCACATGCATTATATAATGTATGTTATATAATGCAGATGCTTTTTTTTTTTTAAGCAGAAGCATGCCTAAAACTAGATTAATAATTTGCTAGGAAAAAAACTAGAATAATAATTTATTATTAAAATAAGAATAAAACCATAAAATGTTGCCTTTATTCATATATTTGTTTTTAAATAAATGTTTAAGATTTGAAAGCTAAGTCACACATCAATAATTAAAATACATTTTCAGAATGTTAGCATTTTGGGCAGTAAATTATTTTAGAAATCTGTATTACACAGAATAAATTGTGCTTTGAAAAATTTGTCTTTCTACAGCAACAAAAAAAGACTGAAATGCCACTTTCCACACAATGCTAGAAAAAAGTACTAACATTATTTAAGGCCACTTTCTTAAAAATAAAACTGTTCTGAAATTCCATATATATTAAAAGTAAAGAAGTGTGTCAGAATTTCTAATGTCTTCCAACATTTAAAAAATTATTTTGGTTTTTCAGACATGGCTATTCACTGAAGCACTTCGATTTTTGTTTAAATGTGAACCTCATTCTACACCTGGCTGCTAAGCCACTATTTCTCTTTGAGAGCTCTGGGTTTTAGTGTGTCCTAACATTCCCAGTTTTCAAGATTTTGTACAATTTTGTGTACAAAATAGGGCAGGACCCTTAAATGAGGTCTCATTTATCATTGCATCACCTACTGCAATGCAGTGCAAAACAGAATTAAGACAAAAATACCTCGGAGAAAAAAAAGTCCAACAGTAATGAACACATTCAGCATAAGAAACACAGTTAAATATGGCATAGATTAACCTACTTCCATCATCTCCCAGGGAATCGGCATAATTTAATGGAAAGATGCTGATATTGGGTAAATCAAAGTGATGAGCATGAGCAATAGGGCCAAAATATCTACACAAAAAGCATTCAAGGAGAGCTGTCATGTTAACAGAGCTGGAGAAAGGATGAAGGATGTGTTCTTCCACACTGGTACTAAACCAGTCTTCAAGTTTTTCCTGGTCTAAAATTGCAGTTAAACTAGTCACATATGAATTCCTGTTAAACTATTGCTCTTTCTGACAGCTAACTTTCAGAAAGCACTGTAGCCAGGAGACTTAGGTGTGGTTTGAAGAAAAAAAAAAAAACTGAAAAAAACTATATTCTCTGTGAAAATCCTCTGAGTGTGTAGGCTTTGTAAAAAAAAAAATCCTATCTCTACTTACACTGATTAAATTGCTAATTTATTGAAAAAATATTGAGGTTGATTTTTTACTAAATATTTTCTGGACAGCTGGTGACCTTTTTTTTTTCCTGATTACTGAAAGCACATTTATCCCCTAAATAAAGAGTAGCAAGTTTATTACAATATGCACAGTCTATATTTCTACTTCAGACTAAAGCACTTTTTATAGATGCACAAACCAGACATATGATCATAGTTGGCACATAATAATGCACACTATTGCTGTCTCCTTATAGAGTTGGTAGCCAGGACAAAAAACATCAACCCCAAAGATGATTTAAAATTGTATTTAGCATTCTGTCCCTGATAAGGCTCTCTGTTTGGATTTTCAGTAGTATGGACTACAGAAATGTCAAAAATTTTTCTAGCCAGCTTGTTACATCAAAAACGCTTCTGTGGCAACTTTAGGCCCATTCTTAGAGAAAAGAATGCAAAATAACCAACCAGATAGCAGCATGCATTTAACATGATTCATCCCATCTCAACTGGGAAAAATCAGTGAGGGGTTTTTCCCCAGGAAAGGCTTTTTCTGGCTTTTACTCAAGTATGACAGCTTTTGCAAGAAAACCCTTCCCTTGGCACAGGTACTTCTTCAACAATAACAATCCACACTCTAGTGTAATCAGCTTAGATGAAAATTAGCTACAACTCTTACAGATATATAGCTAAATATATATAAAATAGAAGGATGTAAAATAAAATGAACCTGTATAAAGTGACCACCATATTTTGATGCCTGAGCATACCCATACATTTGTTAGCACTAAAGTCAGACAACCAGAGTTGTGCACCTAAAATGTAAGCTCTTTCCTAATTAATCAAAACTTCTCTTAGTTCTCCAGCTTATTCTGTCCTCAACATCTGAACCCTCTCCATTTCTTACAAGATATAGAACACAAAATATGTGACATGGGAGTATTTTTTGCAGTAAAAATACTAACCATGCTGCAGGCTAGAAAAACTTTAAATTGACATAATATGACCTTTGGTTTAAAGAGATAAATTCTCAAATTGCATTTTGTATAAGGGTGACCCAACACACCCTCTGTGTAGTCTGAGATTTGACCATTTCAAGGTCATTTGCTACTGCCTGTACCATCACAATAATCTAGCTGTGATTCTCAGTTTTGCAAAAGCCTGAATCCACTTGAGATGTACCAATTTTCAAAAAGATAGTGACAGAAATGTAATTACCTACCTGTCCCTGAAAGAAGTAATTAGAGGTTTTAACACATGCCAGTGGATAGCCAAGTACATGAGTTAAAAAAAGTCAAGAATTCATTTTCCTGAAGAGATCAGGCTGGCTGAAAGCAAACAAGATTTTTGTCACCTTTGTAGCCCTGAGAACAGAGACAGTAATTTGTGGATCATGTTCATTAGCTGAAGTAACATCAGTAACTGCTGAGATCCGACATAATTGCCCAGCCAAAGGCCAACCTGTACAAGTAAGAGATCTCACAGAGGGGCTGAGGACTGTGACACAGCAAGAGACAGCCTGCAGAACATGACCTGGGGGAGACTACAGGATTCTTATTTCATCTTTCCCACTCACAGGTGGTACATACATCCCCAATGCGCAGAGTTTTGGTGTTGCTCACATTTAAGAGACAGAGATTGTTGTAAATATTATGTTGCAAACTGATGTGCTGAACTACATTTCTGAAAGTGTCACCTTTATGTGCTCCAATCAATGTATTTGTCCAAATACACTTATCTAGCATGCTAGTGCTTCAGTTTGTGCCATACAAGAGAAAAATAAATCACTAAATATTCAGAGTTGGAAGGGAACCACAAAGGTCAGCAAGCCCAGCTCTTAAGTGAATGGCCCATAGAGGGGATTGAACCCACAAGCTTGGCTTGTTTTTTGTTTTTCAGCACCAACTGAAAAACAACTCTGTCCAACTGAGCTGATCTCAGGTTCAAGAGTTCATTCGGTCAATGGTCATTTCCAACTTTCAAATGCACTAATAGGTTTTACAGGTATCTTAAATTTAATGAGTATTTTTGTACACAGGATTTCCATTCTTTATTAAAGACAAATTAAGCCTGAAATGAAAAAAGTCTCATTACATACTCATGTAGCTGGAGGATTAAATGTTAAGATTCCAATATCTGGAAACTTTAATAGACTAATGCTGAGGAACACAACTAACACTATACTAATTACTTGCATATAGGTGTAAACAAGCATCATTTTAAAATCCTTAAAATCATGTTCTTACTTCACTGTTTATTTTAGTATGCCTATCAACTCTGAAATACTACAGACCAGAGGGAAAAAAAATCCCATCATGATTCCTTATTCAATAACATTCAATGGACTTGCTCCATGCTGTATGGAAAATCAAACTCCCTTAACATATACTTCTGTAGTGCACATGATATAGTATTAAAAAGAACTCTGCCTAGTGCATCCAAAAAAATTTCAGGTCAGTTCTTACACTTCAAATTTGTGACACTAATTTGTAGGCTAGATAGCATGCAAAGTGCTACAAAATACAAAAATATATCGACATTTGTATCAGCAAAGTTGATACAAAAAGTAGCAACATGCTCCATCTTTTGCTGTTTATTAAAACCAAACCAAACAGCCTTTAGCCTGCATATTTGGACAACTAATAGACTTCCACTGAATACCTGCAGAAGTTCCAATACCAGTAACTCTTCCTTAATTAAAGGTGTGGATGCTACTTGCATATTAGTATATTCACCATTTTAACAGGTCTAGTTTGCTTACACAAGAGCATGCTGGATCAAAAAACCAGCTTCTACAACTTTCATTTCCATAATGAGAATATAAACCACACCTTCCTATTAAGGGATTTCATCAATAGGCAAAGATGTGAAGAAAAAGGAATTAACACCACTACGACTTCTGGAAAAAATGAGTATTGCCTTAAAACATGGAGTTAACAGCAGTAAAGAAACCATCTGCTTGTCATTATAAATAACACAATGCTGTTCTTAATTATGAGTACAGCCGGTTTCTTAGCTTAAATTTTCGTGCTGCAAGTCTAGGTTTGTAAATATTATCATCAGCCTCTTCTCCCCACTTTCCTATCAGGTGTTACCAAAAGGTTTCCACTGAAAAACAAAACAACAAAAAAAATCCTAGTTTGGCCACAAATTACTAAGGCAATGACAATAAGTTCAGTAAGAGCAGGGGCTGGACAGCATGTTTCAGTGGCCACTTATTTTGTGATATGTAGATTCAGGCAGAGTATCACCTAGATTAACTCTCCATACACTCCCCAGCTAGTGAAGAGCTTTGACAGAGCTTTATGCAAACAGAGTAAAATAAATTACTCATCATGTACTAAGTATAGGAAGTAGTAAGGCATTTCAAGCAGATTCTGTCTGAAAAGCACTGTAGTGAGACATTCCAAGATTATGCTTTCTATGCCATCTCCATTCTGAAAATGATGGACATTATCAAAAAAGTCAATGGTGGACTGATCAGTATTGAAGAATATTAATTTTCTGTAAAACATATTAAATATCTTTTTGTAGGTTCATATTCTTCTGGTGATTATTTAAAGCAAGAAAGTCCTATGACACCAATCATGACCATCTTTGCATGACTGCATTCTCCATCCAATAACCAGCTATCAGTGCAAAGCTGAAAAACAACTATGGTTTCAGGATGTAAAAATATCAACTATTACTCACACAACAAGAGAAAATTTTGGGGCAATAATATATTTGATTAGTTTCCAATATAATATAATGCTTAATCATTATAATATAGAAATATATAATCTAGTATAATCATTAACTTCTACAGCATAATTCTGAGTGACTCCCTCTCCTCTATTTGGACAGGGGATGGAAATACAAGATTTGCTTCCTGTTTTAAGGTGAACACATCACTATCAGATAGAAATTATCTTAAAGCTGTAAGCAATCGACATCCAGGCTACTAAATTTATGAAGAATATTTCTGTGAGGAAAAAAAAAGGAGCATAATGTCTGAATACAGAAGTACTTACTTCGAATTTGTCTCTTTATTTCCTTCGAAGAATCTAGCCAGTTCTGAAAAAAAAAATGAACAAGCAAACCACAGCCAGCATTTAATTTCTTCAATACCAAAAATACTTTGATATAATCTGTGCAACATATTAATTAGCTTTTACATTTCAGTTTACTACTGATATGTGCAAAGAGACAGTTTTGTGACAGATCATCCAAAAATTAACTTTTGGAAGTGAGACTAAGGAATCTGTAACACATACTCATTGCTAACTCAGATGTCCCTGTTTACTGTTTTTACCCATACATGTTAGAAAAACCAGGTTAAGAGACTAGGAACATAAACTTTTTAACTGCAATTACTAAGACTTTTCTTCATTGAGTTTGAAACTTTACTTCCCATGGCCACATACACACACACACACACACACACACACACACAAGCATATTCATGGAAGAAACATGCATAAGGCCAGCCTGACAGCAGGTCTTGCAATGTTTCAAAGACAGATGTGAAACACAGGGAAGAGTTATATACTGTCTTGTGAGGCTAAGGAAAATATCTAATTTTTAACAGGCCACTGCAGGTACTTGCAATTTTAAAGTCTGAGGGAAGACCTCAGTGCCAGCACAAATGCTGCCAAAGGCTTATTTCTATCAGTGTTTCTCAGCTAACTTAGCAAAGTAGAGCATCCTGGGTATAATGTGACCCACCTTATTCAGTCTATGGTAGCAAACAAATTCCAGATGCAACACTCTTTCCCAATAGCATATCCCCCAGACTCTATTAGGGGCTTTTGCACCTGAAGTCTATCTTCTTTCAAGAAGACAAAAATGCTAGTCTAGTTTCACAGATCTGTGTGAATTAGGAGGATGTGGAACTCTGTTTCTGCAGTAGTGCAAGTCTTTAACATAGATGACCCCTGCTGACAGAGAATGTGTCTCCTGTGAATATGGACTAACACATCAAGTTCTCTATTGTAAATGAGAACTTGGTGCAAGTAGATTTCATCACCAGTGCACCATGTGTATATTAGATGAATACTATTTATAAATTAAAACCAAAACCCCATTTTTATAATTTATTACAATTTTAATGTTTAAAAAAAGACAATAATTTCACATTTCTTGCTTTGTCTGTGATCTCTACTTTTCCATAGCTACGATAATTTTTCCACAGAAAGCAAAGTCCATAACATTTTTACAAAGGAAGAGTTAGAAAGCACTTCTCCAAAATCCTGGATACCATTTATAATGCTTAAGTCAGAAAAATTGCTTTCTGTTATAAGAACATTAACATGGAAAGGCCCTGGAAGACAACATAAGTCTTCAAATAATTTTAACTGAGATGCACTTCAGCTACAGCTATCATCCTAGGTTTTCAGTTTTGGCAAGAATTCCATTCTGAAATTACCCATAGCCATGTTCTTGCATCTACAATAACTAGAAGTATTCTAAATCCTTACATTTTAGACATAACATCAACTAAATAAATAAAGAATATAGCATGGAATAACTACAAGAGAAAAATAGGATTTCTGAGTACATAATACTTTCAGTGCTTCATCTTTTATCACTACAAACAGGAGAAAAGAACATACAATACAGACTGTGCTGTAAGATGATAAGAATAATCCCTTCTTTACACAAGTTATACAGTTCATTTTCTGACTTTTCCAAGCCTGAAATAAGCTTATTGAAAGCACACGTAGCCACCAACTTTCATTACTGCTCTGTCAAATAAAATCAGATGCCTATATTCCCTTTATAGGCACAATTACAGGGGTGGAATTTTTTTTGCATCTGTGCCTTTTGTCATGGATAAAAACAAACACCACAAAAGAATCTACCCTAAATTAGAGCTCTTAATGAAGAAAAGACAGGTCTGTCTTTCAAAACAAAAGACAAAGTGAATACACACTACTTTGCTCCAGTAGGCAGAAATCTATTTGTTTAATTTGTGAATGGTAAGGTTATAGATGAGACAAAGTAATGTATTGTCAAAGAACAAAATGTTCTCTACCAGTACAAAAGTATTTTGTACAAATCCAGAAAAGCAGCATTTCCAGCTGGCACCCAAAACATAAGAGCAGAAGCTTTCTAACACTTCTGCAGACCAATTGCAGCGTGAATGGAGCATTCACGGACTTCTGAGGGTGCAATGCAATGAAATCTCTAACTAAACTTCAGGCTAATAAATTTAACATTTGCAAAAAAAATCAAAGAAATCATTAATTACTAATTTGGCCTAAATAGTTTTAAAATGTGTATTAAAGCTAACTAAACTCAGTCTGATTGGAAGCCGTAACCTCTCTCCCAGCTGCACTGAACGCCCATGGAGAAGAGTTAATGGGACCCCTCCTCCAATGGTACCCCGAGGGTGCACTGGGGAGCAGCTCTAATTCAACAGAGTGCCTGGCATTCACTTGCCACATGCCACAGCTGCCCTTGCATTCAACAGCTGGCTCATAAATGGGTAGCTGTGATGAGCTCACAAGAATGGGAAAAACACATCATTCAGCATTTAGTACTGACTGGCCTGGGAGGTCAGGGATTTGTGGCATTTTAATCTAAAAAGGCAACAGTCATAATAGAAAAAAAAAAAGGTCTGGTACCAAAACTAACTCAATACAGAGGTGAACAAAAAAGAGGGCCCTAAACCGAGCAAAAGTTCTCAGAAAGTAGGAGATGTGAAACATAAATTTGCTAGGAAATAGGTTTTTTTAAGTTTCTTAAATAACACTAGGAATGTATTTGTATGAAGAAGACAAAATCCAGCAATTCAGGTTGTTTAGTCTTCATAACAAAAAGAACCAGATTTTTCCAGAAGGTTTTAAATAAAAGCCTGCTGCTGCCCTAACTCAGGTGAGAAGTGATCTATTCTGCTTTTGAATAAGGACCCCATTTTCAGATATTTCTCAATTTATGTAAATACCTCTTAATTTATGCAAATATGTATGAGTGTTGCTAAAGTACCACCTTCACAGTCAATGCATAAGGAATTCAAGGACTCATTCACACTGAAAGAGACCTCTGGACATAACTGGTCCAGGTGAGATTCAAGAGCCAGTTCTGAATTTTAGGCCAGTTTTGAATTAGGTTGCCCAGGTTCATATCCAGACAAGTTTTTAGTATCTCCAAGGAAAAAGACATATGAAAAAACAGATGGGGTCTTTTTAAAGAGTGGACCTCAGTTTCTCTATTCCAATGACTGAAGAATACCAAGAAAGTCTTAGTCTAACTAGAGGTACAACAAAAAAAAAAAGAGGAGAAAAAAAAAAAAGAAGACATGACCCTACACCAATTCAGACTTTTTTGCTCAACTTTCAAAAAACCTGAAGCTCCCTATTTCATCTCCTGGTATCTACTCAGTGGGCTATTTTCTGATACAGGTCAAGGAGCCCAGGTCTAGTATTAGATCTTTTCTCTCTTGCCAGAGATCAGACTGGTGTTTTATGGTTTTTTGTTGTGTATATAGAGTAGAGTTTTTCAATAGTGAGAAGCACAAATAAAGCAACAAGTGAAAATAGCAGGTAAGATTGTGATATTAGTTAGAAGATCAACAGAGATGTTCTTCATCATTACACCAAAGGAATTCTTATGTCTGGAAATGGTTTAGAAATCAAGAACAAAAATTAAATATCTAAGTAATACTATAACAAGCTCATTTTATATATGGAGATTTTTAATATAGAGGAATTGAGTATTTTGCTCAATGCTGCACAGAGAGCTTTGCACCAAAGCAACTAACTCTAGAAATCTGCTTTATCAGAATGGAAGTTGCCAGAAATTCAGATCAGGAAATTACACTATTTTTTTTCAAAATGTGTTAAGAGGAAGATGACAGAAAAAAAGCAATAACTTTAAGATGCAGTATGATGTAATGATGCTTTTACTACAAATACAGATTAAAAAGAAATACAGTTTTTCCAGCTTCAGGTTGTAATAATTCATCTGATTTTTTCTGGAGAAAAAGATGACAACAGATAAATCTTTAGTTCATGGAGGAAGCAACAGGCAGCCCAGCCCAAACCTGTAATGTTAAGATGTTAAAAAGATAATTTGGGTTTTGGTAATTAATGGAGCACTCACCACTGACTGATTTAAGATTTTCCTCAGCTGAGCAATCTAGATATGCTCAACCATCCAACAAAAAAGCAAGTGCAAAAGAAGATGGAAGTTACCAAATGGTATTTAAGAAATCCTTTCAAATGCAGTCAGATCAAATGCCATTCATTTGTATAATTACCATCCAATACCAGTGATGGACCAGCTTCAGCCGCTTAACAAAGGCCAAAAATTTTCTTTAAACTTAAAATTAAAATAAAGGAACTCAAAGGCCTAGTTGTAACAGACTTATGGGCTAGATTCCTTTCATGTTCACAAACAAAGCATTCTTACACATCTATGAGAAAAGGCAGCAACATTTACTTAAAGTGTTTGAAATGGTAAATATTTAATAGAATATACCCCACTGAACTATTGAAGTGAGTGGCAGTGATGAAAAACAAACAAAACTCTCATACAGGCTTACCTTCTGCTCTGAATTCTCATAAAACAACAGCCCAAAATAGTCCTTTTCCAGTAAATTGAGGTGTTCACATACTTTATCAAACAGCACTTGTCCTCTTGCTCTTTTCTGAGAGGTGGGAGAGTAGGAAAAGATGGAAAAAAATAAGGAAAAATAGAAAAAAAGAGAAAATTAAGATAAGTAAATCAGTAAGGTCCTTAATTACAATATACATACAGCAAATTATAAAACTATAAGCTTTCTTCCAAAGACTGTTCACCATATTTCAAATCTATACATATCCTTGAAAAAAAAAATAGAGAAATTTCAATGTTTTTTCAATACATTAGAAAACCCAAAACAACAACAACATAAGTACACAACAACATAAGTACACAAGGAAAATTTAGTACCTGAAAAATTTAAATATTTTGCACTATTAAGTGTCACTAAATAGTCGTGGTTTTTCTGGATTTTTATTTCTTTAAATAGCAGAAGGCTTTATCTGAGCCAACTTTTTCTGTATTATCTTCTAAAAATTAATATCATTTCTACAATGTTAACTTTAGCATTTTTATCATTTTGATATACATCTCAGTGACTTAGGAATCCCATTATATGTATGCACTGAAAAACAAAGTGTGTAATCTTCAAAAGACAAAAAGAACAAGCAGACCACAAAGAGCTGATGCTCAGACCAGCAGAAGCAGCAAGCAGAAGATGAGCATAATGCAACATGTCTAGCTGTCTATATACTGCAGTGGTTTGTTTGGAGGGGCAGAAAATAAGATGGCTGCTTTCTATCCGTGTATTTCTGGAATCTCGGTACCCAAAAGTTCATTAGATAAATAATAAGAAATCTTCAAGAAGTTTATTTTTCCAAAAAATATTATTTTTTGAAGTCAGTAACAAAGGAAAAAAACCTGAAGTTTTTATTTGAGGTTAGTTTACGTATCATAGTCTGCTGCTATATACATATAGTAATTGAAGACTGATCATCATTTTACCATATTCTTTAAAAGCATTTTAAAATTGCAGCTTTCAAGCTCACTTGGTGAGCTCAGTATTCTAGAGCTGAAGCAAATGGCAGTCAGTCCTGAAGTCTCATCTGTTCTTCTTGTGACCCCTTCCAGCAGCCTTCCAGTATCTAAAGGGGGCTAAAGAGAGTAGGGAAGGAAAGGGCATGTAGTGACAGGACAAGGGGCAATGGCTTTAAGGAGAGTAGGTGCAGATTAGGTATTAGGAAGAAATCCTTTGCTATGATGTAGTGAGGCACTGGAAGAGGTTGCTCAGTGAAGCTGTGGGTGTCCCATCCCTGGAAGTGTTCAAGGCCAGCTTGAATGGGGCTCTGAGCAACCTGATCGGGGGGAAGCTCTCCCAGCCTAAGCAGGGGTTTAAAAACTAGAAGTTCTTCAAGGTACCTCCCAAACCAAACCATTCTATCATTCTTTGATTCTTGTACCTGAAACTGGGAATGTAAACATTCCATGAGTCTGTAGTGCCAGTAATGAAAACAGGTCCAGGCTCTACTTCTGTGCACCAAGTTTTAAGGAAAATCTTTGTCTCCTGCTGACAAGAGACAAAGATTTAGAGCAGATGGCTCACACCACATGCTCAGGGGTGGGGAGATGAGAAGTTCTTTCCACAGTTCAAATCTGACCATGACTGGCACACAGCCTCTGGTTTGAACCAACTCCTTCATGACAGCTCTGCTATTTGTGGCATTTATCATAGAGGCCACAACATGGCCTTTTCAAAGGTCTGCCAGCTTATAGGAATTTTTGCATTTGCTTATCCTACAGATTTCAATAGATGCCATTCCATAGAAAAGCCATGGGCAGCCCCTGTGTAGGCCTGGGTGACACTGTGGCCATTGTCCCCACAGACAGCGGCAGAGCACTCCACGGGCTCCATTCCGGCACTCCCGCAGCTCGGCAAAGGCCAAGAGCAGAGGGAGAGGAGAAATGAAGGTATGCACTGAGCAAAGAGTGAAGGCGTTGTTGATTTATTCCCCAAGAATCCAGAGCTTTACTCCAAATTGCATTGTCCAGCAGCCAATCTACTCAGGAAGATCAGAAAGCTTTCACAGAAGCAAAATTATAAAACTACCGTATTTAATAGCTCAAGTAGCAAGGCTAAATCAAGAAAGTAGGAATCAGAGTGACTTCTGAAATGAGGAGCAGGGAATTTTAAGTATGTTTGGTACTTTAAAAAAATTTTAAGAAAGATGACTACTTCCTCTAGGCATCTGAAGTAACCACTCAATTTTCTTGACAGCTTCATCTTCAGCTTAGTAAGAAAAATCACCAACACAGAAAAGTGCTAAATTGAAAGCAGAAAAAATATAAGCAAGAGAGAGTTCAAAGAATATTAGATGCATGTAATAGATACCACTTTTTTTCCAAAGTTGATGTGCAGGTCAGTGATCATATCTTCCAAATGCAAGTTTCAGTTATACAAATTTCAGTAAAGGAAATCTATAGATTAGAGCAAAATAATATATGCTATCATATCAAGACCACATCTAGAATCAGATGCTTTTTATAAAGTTTATATACTAAACCCCACAGTTAATATCAAGTCTTTGACATCTAGAAACATAAAGCAGGCAAATCTACAGGAAATATATCGCAAGTACAACTGAAAAATATTGCACAGCTTCTTATTAGAAAGTCATAATAAAAAAAAGAACTTGGATACACTAAGCAGTGTCCACTGTATCTTTAAACATCTTTTTGTCAGTTCATGGTTCTTCCACATAACGAAAAACACTACCATGTCACAAAGCCCAAGTGTGTGAGTCTACATTCTAGACAGCAGCAAAATGAAAAGACATTATACCATCAGCAACTAGTATTTATAGAGCTCTGTTGTGGATTCAAAAGCCTAAGAAGCCTCTCAGTACCAGCAATGGTTTTCATTATAAGATCCTACTTGCAGAATTGAAAGACTCTGAGTTATTTCATATATATATATATATATATATATATATATGTGTGTGTGTGTGTGTGTGTGTGTGTCTGTAAAGACTATTTAATTTGCAAAACCAAACTTTTCAAGTGCAATTTCTTTGTAAGCTATTTGGGGACAGGCATTACTACACAGTTTCAATTACAGGATAACATAACTTTTCTGGGAAAACACATATTCCTAGTAGAATGTCTCTACACATGAACTGAAGATAACTGTTGTGATCCAGTTACTTCAGAAGCTAGAAAGATTTTAATAGAGCAGGGCACTCATAAGAAGCAGCATCATGGTTTGCACAGTTTGTGACTTTATAAAATGGATTGTATTTAATTTTCTACCACGTGTTTGAGATGTCAACTGATAGTAACAACCAATGTATAAATTATAATCACTATTCTTATTATACCTATGCATACTTATATAGTTATGCATCCACATACACACACATATGTATTTATAGCACAACAAATATTCCTGTTCCAAATTATAATGCAGAAATATAGTAGAAGTGTAAGTCCATCCTTGCTTCCACAAAAAGGGAGCACATTCAACCTAGCTATACCAAGAGAATGAGAAAGTGAGGAGATGCTCACAGAGCCAGCAGTTTAAAACACAAGAGTACTCAGATCAGCAGTATTCTGTATTGCTGCCAAGTTATGCTTTCCTTTAAGTGAGAATATAACAAGAACACATGTAATCAAGGTTATTCTAGTACCAATTTGAAGCCTGTATTTAGACTCTGCAGATGCCATCTCATAATGCCATCACCTAGTAAAACCAGAGGTAGTGTTTTTCTGTCCTTTATGTCCTTCTCAAAAAAAGAGCAAAGCAATTGCAGCTGACATACACAATGGAAATTTCTATGCAACTGGGAATTAGGATATCATGGATCTGTTTGGCTATATAAGAGCTGCCAACTACTGATGCAATACAAACATTCACAGCTACCAGTTCTGTTCAATACATTTATCTATGATAGGGATGCAGGAGTTGAATGCACCATTAGCAAGTTTGCTGGTGATACTCAAGTGGGAGGTGCTACTCACTCCCTTCATGGATGAGAAACCCTGCAGAGCAATGTGGATAGATCAGAGCATTGGGCAGTCAGTGGTATGAAATTCAGCAAATGCCAGATTCTGTACCTGGGACAGAGTAATGCTGGGCACAAATATCAACTGGGAGAGAGTGGCTGCAGACCAGCCCTGCAGAAATGGATCTGGGAGTGCTGGTCAGCAGCAGCTCAGTGTGAGCCAGCAGGGACAGTCAGGAGGGCAAACCCCTTCCCGGGATGCACCTAACCCTGTGTTCAACCATTCAGACAAAAGAGGTGACTATCCTGCTGCACTCAGCTTTGGAACAGCCACACCTCGAGTACTGTGAGCAGTTATGGGGCCCACAAATAAAGAAGGATGTGAAGGTCCCTGAATATGTCCAGAAGGCAACAAGGCAAAAAAGCTGGGGAAAGGGCTGGAAGGAATGTCCTATGAGGACTGCCTTAGGACTTTGGGCTTGTCTATGTTAGAGAAAAGGAGGCTGACGGGTGGCCTCATTGCTCCCTACAGCTTCCTGAGGGAGGTGAAGATGCGGGTGCTGAGTTCTTCTCCCTGGGATCAGTGATAGGACACATGGGAATGGTTCAAAGCAGCACCATGGAAGGTTTAGATGTGACATTAGGAAGCATTTCTTCACCATAGGAGTGATCAGCCAGTGTAATAGCTTCCTGGGAGGTGACTGATGCCCCAGGCATGTCAGTGTTTAAAAGTCATTTGGACATGACCTTTAGGTCAGCCCTTTTGGCATGGGTGCTTCCTTACCCTTAAAGGGTTGGTCATCAGGCAGCTGAACTCGATGGCCATTGGAGGTCCTTTCCACCTGAAACAATCTATCCTATTCTTACTCCTTCCTTCTCGTTTCTGTAGCATTACAGGCAGAGGGAAATCTCAACATTTCTTCCCAGCCCTGCACTAGCAGAAAGGATTGAATGGGCAATCATGTCCCAGCCTAGGCACTGAATGTCTCTGTGTGGGAAGGAGGCATGTACCATCTGATGGGTCTGAGAGATGTGGATTACTTCAAAATAATTTAACCATTGGAAGAAATCTTGGGGAAAAAAAAAACCAACAAAAACAAGTACAGTTTTTAAGTTTCCTGTGTTCATTCAGTTAATCTGTGTTTCCACAGAATGGCAGAATTCCACAGATCTCTTCAGAGATCAAACCCTTAGAAGAATGCAGGAGATGCTTCCAAACTGAGTGACTTTTTGAAGTGTGCAATACCTATTATTTCCCCAGAGAATTTTTTTTTCTTCTTGTATTCATTTTTAGAAATGATTGAGCCATTTCCCTTGGAGAAATGTAATAAAACATTTTATTACAGAGAACAACAGCACCCCATGAGAGCAAGGCTCCATCTCCAAAGTGGCTAACCACAAGTGTCTACAGGCAAGCACAGGAGCAGTATCCAGAAGCTGACTAACTGTGACACTGGTATTTCCCTGAAATGCCAGGAGTTTTTCAGCTCTGAAAACATTTTCAAAGACACATTTTTACAGGAGGAAAAAAGATTGAATTTCATTTTATTTTTCTGAAACGGTTAAAGTGCTCACAGGCATTAACACAATACAATTCTGTAGCCAGGCCCAGGCTAAAGCATTCCTCAGTTTTGTTTAAAAATATCAAAACATCCTTTGCAGTCTGGCAAAGGCAAGGCCACAGAATAGGAACCAGGCACTCCCTGTTTCCAGAAAATTGAAGAGTAAGGATTGGTCACACGTAAGAGAGGAGGAGATGTGCAACAGCCTGGGTTGTTTTCAAAAGTATGATGCATATCAATGACAAACATATTTTTTTGGCTGCAAAAAATTGCTTTGCTGTGCTTCTTGGCCAGTGATGCATGAAAAGTGCTCTCATGCCTGGCCTGCACTTGTATTTCATGCAGGGAGAGCTGAAAAGTGCCAGTTCCTGATGCTGCAGCAAACCACAGCGCCTTGTACAAACAAGAACCCTGGGGAAAACCAAACCAAGGGAATACAGGAGTTCACTTCTGCTACAAACTTGGAGTGGCAAAGAAAGGCAGAGATGAAGGGCATGAGTGGTGCCTTGGAGGCACAAAAGCAGCAGGAGAGAACACAGGCAGAATGGCCCAAAGGAGCCCTTGGCAAGGAGCTGTGCTCAATGGTGCAGAGGAAGGCAAAAAATCCCCAGGGACTGAGATGACTTCACTCATAAACATTACTTTCAGTGGTGTCTGTTGAATCTAGACAAATATTTTAAGAATCTGCCAAATTTAACATCATCCCTATTTTCCATTTTCTAAACAAAAGATGTCATACTTTAAACAGACCACTTAGTGCTTGAATAAACCTAGACTAGACATCTGAGCACTCAGAAAATAGATTTGCAAATCAAAACTCAACTACAATTAAACATCTGTTCCATATCAGCTTCATTCAGAGTTTTCTTAATTCAGGGTTAAAGACTGATCTTAATTGTACATTGAGCAAACATATTTTTACTTTGTATTAGCAAACTGTAAGTAACCATAGAGTCTGTGTCAACTCTGATATATTTCACTTGTTCATACGTGCATAAAATATGGTCAGTGCTGGCATCCTTTAAATGCCTTTTGTCATAAATATTTAATTAGACCACTGACTGAAGGCAATAAACAAACCCAATAGGATCTTCATTTGCTTCTAACTAGCAATCATTATGCACTTAGCACCTCTTTTTGTTTCTTTGAACTGTGTTATTCTCTACTAAAACACAGTTTATATTTCAAACAGAAAATCTAAACTAGTTTTTACTGCAGATCCCAAATTCAGTGACAGAATTTCTTCACAACTCTCTACAAAACCACAGAATGAGGGGAAAAAGCAAGTTTATTTCCTCCTCAAAAGCAAGAGATACATGTAGTTCACAGTAAAATATTAGTAATTTATACCTCCCATGGAAATCAATTATCAGGAAAGGAGTAGGTAAAAATTACATCATTTGCACTGTGTTAAAAAAATTAAAATTGCTCCTAAAAATTAAGTCTTAAATATTCCAATAGTCTACACATTCGAGCTATGAAAACTCAACTGCCATTACATCTCAAATATTACACTATTGAATCATGAACCAAGGTTATTTTATCCTTTAATATGGTACTGTCATTTCTAGCAAGCACAAATGTTCAGTCAGTCTTTGGCAAATACCACTCATTAGCTTTCATCCTCAGTACCTTGAGAACTGTGATAAACTTTCAGGTTGTTATTCCTTTAACTCTCTTTAAAGTAATGAAAGGTAACTGAAAGTTTTTCAGCAACTCACAGCCTATGAAAGTTGGTTTAAGTCACACTCCCCCAGAACTATTCAACAGCAGCTTCTTCCTCTTTCCATCTCTCCAGGTATTCACATACCACTCTGAAGATTCTGAGGCTAAGCAGGTGTTATCTTTAAGAGTTACAATAGTTTTAGGCTTAAAATAATTAAATTAATTGCTCATAATCTATGAATGCCCATATTGTGTACATGTAACTCCTGTTATTTAGTAAAGTACTTGCATGCAATATTATTTTGTGATTTATTTCAGAAGATTCCTTTAAAGCAACAGAGCACAGAAAATCAATCTATTTCATTAATATGGAACCTATGAACTTCAGGAACTAAAATAATCAAGTTAAAGGAATTTAATATAACATTTTAATGGAGAATATTTTGCTACCTTATAAAACTGTACAGGTTCCAAAATAACAATATAAAGCAAATTTGGAGAGTGGCTGGTATAAATGTTTGTAACACTATTCCCTCTCAAATTTTAATTCTCCAGAGCAAACAGCCAAGATGCAGACCACATTTTATCAACTATGCAAGATTACAATCAGTATCTCTGCATTGAACTGAATGCAGCTCATTTCTGGGAAAGATCAAAAACCACAAAACACTACAGTGAGAATTTCAAACTACAAAGAACTGAAGAACAGGTTTCACCTAGCACAAGGTTTAGCTCTCACGTCATGGACTTCTCTAGGCAACAGTGGAGTACCCTGGGTGCTATATCCACACTGGCATTCACACAAGGATATTTGGAGAAGATATACTCCAGAAAGATTACAAACCAGGTCCTTCAAATTTGCATCTTCCAAAGTAATGAAAGTACAAAGACAGGTGAGAAGTAAAAAGAAATAAACACAAAGAAACTGAAGTATCTGTTCAAATAGTTCCACAGATAAAGAATTACTGACTTTAAGTTCAAACTGTCAAGTTCACATCACTCAAAGATCTACTAAGGCAAAATAAAGAGTTCTCAGGGAAAGAATAGATGACTCTCAGAGGTGATAAATTAATTTACGAAGTAACATCAAAAAGACAAATATCTGAGATTTGCTTTATACTGAAATCTAAAGATCAACCATGTCAGGCATGCCTGGGGCAATGAGAAAGACACGCAAAAACAAGCCAGAAGAAATAACTCCACTGTCAAATAACACTAGGTGGCTGCAAAAAAGAACTTCAAGTAATTATCAATACATAAAACCCAAGTGGCAAAGGTTCAAATGTACCTGTATTCCTACAGCAACATTTAATGACAAATTCTGAACTGTGGAAGAACAGAATCAAATTACAGTCATTTGCAAAGATGTTTTAATATCCCATTAAAAACATGCTAATTCACCAGGAGTGCACTTTTCTTTTTTCCCCACAATTTCACATAAATGTATACTCTCTCAAGATCTTAAAGCTATATTCTTTCCAAGGGAGCACCTCCCACCCATTTCTATTCTGTACCACTCACCACAGGAATTCACTTTCAGAATATTTTGTCACAGAAACCAGTTTTTGTTCACTCTGATATATTTCACAATGCAGCTTGTATGTCACACATACATTTTTTTTTCCAAAATCTGCTTTAAGTCAATAAAGATTTCAAAAAATGCCTCATTAGGCAGAAGTTACATCAATTTCATATTAACTAGACTTTAAATTGTAATAAATCCCTTTTTAACATAATCGATGCTAATTTTGTAGATGTACCTAATCCATCCAAAAGAAACTGATCTACTTCCAGTTAGAAAAAAATGCACATACATGCAAAATCTTAGTGCTATAATTAGGTTTTTAACTGGATTTTTTTTCTTAAATAGTACATATATATTCCATGTCTTACATATATTTGCTCCAAAAACTCCCATCTGAAAATTCCAGAGTACAAAAAAATAACCAAAAGGTGACATGATATATGATTTCTTTATGCAAAACCTACTTCCACCTGTGACCTTTTCAGCTGACAATAATGCAGCATTAACCTCTTGCTTACAGGGGATCTTGCCACACCAAGACAAGAAGATCCTTAAGAACATAAAGATTAATATTACAAAAACCAATCTGCAGTAGCCAGGACAGAATACAAGTATGTCAACAGACACAGATTTGTTTCAGCCACATTACAATTACAGGACTTCACCAATTCACTTAAATTAATCCCTTTGCCTAACTTAGCTTCACACTACAAAAGTTAAATGTTTAAGAATATAGTTGAACTCAAGTTACAGCAAGTTAGGATATTCACTTGTCACTTGGTAAATATTAAATTTCTGGAAATGTTTAGTGAAGCATGGAGAGCCTGGTTCAGAACAACCACTATAGAGCTTTTGCTGCCTAGTCTAAATCTCAGAGATGATACATTTTTTAAAAAACTAATTCCAGATGAACTGTCATTAAACATCAACCTTAAGCAAAAACTGTAGCCTCTTTTCTAATACAACTGTTATACATATTCTGTAAAAGCTCACCAATACTTTCCTGAATTGAAATATCAATTTTCTAGGCTTGAAAAAAAATCTTTTTCAGGCATCTTTGAGAAATTATTCTAATTTAATATGTACCAAATGTTACTTTGCAAAATAAGAAACAAAAGCAGCTTCAGTGTTGGAGTGGAAGGAAAAGTGGGGGAGGGGGTGGTTGTGTATGTGTAAAAACTGTGTTTTGTACAAAACTCTCTATGAAACGATGTTTCCTTCCTTCCCTATCCAAAATTCAAAACTGTGTAATAAAAAATTAAGTATGTTGAAATGTTTTAATTCACTGGAGCTGAAGAAACATAACCACAAATACATCTGAAACTAAATTAAGCTCACAAAGCAAAAGGGAATATAAGCAGGATAGAAATCTAACTGTCATGTGGACAGGAGTTTAGAGAGCAGTTTCTGGTCTAGTGAAACAGCATTTCTTCCTAAGCACACAGACTATTGTCAGTGGATATTCTGTTCTCTCAGGAAAAGTCATGAACAGGATGGACAGAAAACAGAATGGAAATAAAATAAAAAAACCTGTCAGAACTCTTCATCTAGCATCTCAATCTATACTAAGAGTGCTTTCTAAAATAAGGGAAAACAGAAGGAAATGAAGAGAGGTGTCAGACTAAACAACTGGCAGCTATGGAATTCAGTGAGCAGTAACAAGAGAGCTGCTATTTTAGAAGTTGTTAATAGGAAATGCTGGGGATATAATACCTGAACTCATCTGCCTTTCCAGACAATATGAAGTCTTAAAGTGCAGACTTGTAATTGTACAAGTGCAGAACAAGCCTAAGAGTTCTCAATTACTTAGGGATTTATCTTACTTAAAAAAAAAAAAAAAAAAAAAAAACACCAAAAACTAGAGAAAAACAGGTACTTGGCAACCATGACAAACAGGTGAGATTTTATGGGACTGCTTTTCTCTAAAAGCAAAAATAAGTGACATCTAACTATATTGCTAAAAGGGCCATACACAAAACTGAATTTTAAGAACCTAAGCATCATTAAAAAAAAAATTTCTTGAAAATAGGAATGACATTTTCTTCCTTCTCCAAAAAAAAAATCGCAGGAAGTTCCCTTAACTGCTGGGACATTTCCAATCTGGTCAAGTTTGGCCTTGAAGGAACATCAGCCAGCTCACTGAGTACTGGTGGGTGTATTCTCTAAGGTCCCAAGGGACTTGTCTCTCCAACTCAAATGTTCCCACATGCAACCATAACCCTCCCTTTTTCCATTACTTTCAAATCATATCTCCAAGCTTTTGCCATAAACCATCTACTGATTAGAACATACTCAAGCTGGAAGAGTAAAGTTTTTCTGACTGAAACAGCTTATGTTATAAGAATAATGCATCAACACTTATTTTTTAAGAAACAAAGCATTACTATTAATTCAAGATTTTCTATTTAGATTTTAGTGAATCTAAGGTATGCAACAGCTGAACTCAAGTATTAAGGCCTCATATCATGATTCATCACTGTTACTAATTAATTGTATAATATTATATCTACTAAGTGGCCACAGAATGCTCAGTATTTAATTACTGATGCAAATCCTGATCAGCCTTGATCTGAATGCTGACTCTGAAGCTACAGCACCATGGCTTCCTTTCCTCTTATGCCTGTTCCCAGCTATTGCTTTATATAAAAACACATACAGTAGGAACAAACAACTGGCAAAATTTAACAGAGACTAAATTAATGAGGTTCTGTTTTCATATTTTTTCTTTTACACTCCTTTTAGCTTATGTGACTACAAACTGGTGAACTTCTAAAAGAAGAAAGGAATAGGATTGCAAGTGAAACAGAAAAATCCCCAATAATGTATTAGCTCAGATTTTATTACTGATTATCATGAAGGTTTAGAATGAGTATTAGAAAAATACAGGATTCTACCAAAGTTGTTAAATAACAGTAATGAAAACAAGGTATTTTTCAGTTTTACTTTGCCATTAGCAAGTATATATATTTTAAATATAAAGAAGCTGGTCTACAGTCCATAGTAAACTGGAGGAGGCATCAGGAATGTGAAAATCATGACAATTGCCTCAAACAAAAACCTGATTTACTTGAAAGTCAACCAAGATAAACTGGGATTTGACTGCAAAAAAATTGTTTCTTTGCTTTTTAACTCTTGTATCATTTCAGTAACTTTGCAAAAGCAGGAAAAAACCAACATTTATCCAAACACTAAATACTGATGGAAGACTAAAAAAGAGTAACAGAAATCTACCAGGATCTTTCGTAGAAAGCGCAAACTGAAATTTCAGTTATCAGTTGATATAGCTTTCTGAGACTTTAAGTATTTTGATATGGTAGTAAAGCATAAAAAATTCTACATGCATTTAAGAAAATTAATTCATCCATAAAATTGCAGTCATCACTGCTCATGTCCTATAAATAATTCAAATGAACATATAAAACAAATTGTTTCTTCACGACTTCTTTCCCCTCTTAAATACTTTTACTACTGTTCTTACAGGAAACTCTTACTGCAAATACTGGGAAAACTTTTTCCTTGCCAAATGACTTAACTGGATTGTGACAGACTTAAAATACTGCAGGTATAAATACAAAATGGTATATTCTTAGACCTGTGGTAAGCCA
Source organism: Serinus canaria (assembly GCF_022539315.1). Taxonomy (NCBI): domain Eukaryota; kingdom Metazoa; phylum Chordata; class Aves; order Passeriformes; family Fringillidae; genus Serinus; species Serinus canaria. Next base: position 59,103,308 of record NC_066316.1, on the reverse strand, counting down.
CCACTTCATTTAAGTCTCATTTTAGGATGGGGAAAAAGCCCAGGAAGATAAAACTCACATAGCCTTTAATTAAAACAGAGATGCCATTCAGATTTAAACATCCTGATTTATGTGGAAAAAATCCTAAACCAACAACTACTCTAGGGTTACTACCCTGCAGTCAATTTTTGTGAAAATGTGGAACTAGAACAGAACTTTGAATATAAATACGTGTTTTATAGCTGTAATGGAATTTTTCTTTCTGAAGACAATTTCTTTTAAACTTTAAAGTTTAAAGAGTTTAATTTTATCTCCAGCTGAGATAACTTTAAAAAAAATTAATGAACTCAAGAAAGCTTTATTAGCACATGTCCCACTACCTTCAGGAAAACCTTAATATTTTAGAAAAATAATCAAGTTTGAGCTGTGAAATAATCAGCTAGTGTACTACAGAGGGCATTTTTAAGAATAAACTGATATGGTTTTAAAGATGGAATTTTGTACTGTAATGTTAACTTACTCCAAGTGACAGAGTTAAAACACTTGGGACAATGAAAGCAAGTTTTCTTTTCCCTACAGAAAAAGCTCTTTATAGAATGACTTGATGCCTTACCTCTAGGTCACAGCTGTATTCCGTGCCATCCAGAAGCATCACCTTACACTGCACAGTTTTGATTTTCTTTGGAGACTTCTGAGGAATGGTATCTATTTTAATTTCAGCTGTCTGCACTTCTTTTGTCTCCCTTTTTTCTTTTTCTTCTTGTTTTTCTTCATTTTTCTCTGCAACTTCCTCTACTTCTGTTTCTTTACCATCTTCTTTGGAAGGCTATATAAAATACAGTTAAACAAACTCAGGAAGGAGGATATTTTAAACTTGTTCATTCCCTTTATAAGTTCCTAACAAATAAGTCAGTAACCATTCATTAAAGTGATGCACATACTGGAAACATAATAACCAGGATAAGTATTAAGGTCTTCTTTTAGGGACCAGATATTCTTGCTGTCAAACCAGAGGAGGTGCCTTTTTCCCCCTTTCCTTGAAATGAGATTTTTTTATTTTAATATGAGTTATTGTCTTTCTTCCAAAAAGAAACAAATTTATTAAGAAGCTCCAGGAATTATACTAAACTAAACCCCAGTGCTTATGTAAGCCAAGTGATAGAGAATCACAGAATGGTTGAGGTTGGAAGGGATCTCTTGAGATCTAGTCCAATGCCCCTAGAGCCACAGAGGGCAATTTGCCCAGGACTATATCCAGTTGGGTTTTGGGTATTTTCATAGGGGAAGACTCCACAATATCTCTGGTTGATGTGTTTCAATGTCTGACTCACCCCTTCACCACCCTAGGAGGCCTGTAATCTACACCACCACCACCACCTGGCCACGTCCCTTGCCAAGGAAAGGTCCTGTCACCATCAGAGTCAAAAAGACTTTCTTGCCATTTGAGATGTAATTTTATGGGTTTAATTTAGGTCCTTTGCCTTTGGTCATCTAACTGCAAAGGGTCTGGCTACTCTGCATTCCTTCTATTCAGGTATTAATGCATACTGGTAAGATTCCCCTTCCTCCTTCACTTCCTCAGGCTGACCAGTGTCAACTGTCCCAGCCCCTCCTCATTTAAAACATTATCTATGTGCCTTTGCCACCCTAGAATATGAATGTTAAGAACTGACATGCAACTTCCCAAAAAGCAGGACTGGAACCTAGCAACTGGAATAGCTGTCACTTTTTCCCCAGTATAATATTAACAAAGCTTTACATGAATTATGTAATTCATTAATCAGGTTTCATTAAAATTACTCCAAAGCACCTCTGAGCCCTCCCACACGTACCTGTATTTCAGCACTGCTAACAGAGTGTTTTTCTTTGTCATCTGCTTTAGCATTCTGCCGGTTTTCAGTTGCTTCTTCCAAGCTCTTTCTTGGCTGAGCCACCCCCTCTGGTGCCTGGCTTTCACTTTCTTCCACTACTTGCTCTTCCCCTGTGGCTCTCTTCTTGGGCTCATCTTTGGGCTCTGCCAAGGTGTATGACTTTTGTTTCTTAAGCCAAGGGGGAAGGAAACGAGAAATACCCTTGCTTTCAGGTGAAGATTTTTCCTTCTTCTGGCTGCTTGGACTACTTTGGCTGGTTGGTGCTGGGACAGAAGAATCTTGAGCTTCTCCAGAGGATGTTTCATTGGACTTTTGATCTCCTGGAGTTTCTGATGTTTCTTCAGGCTTGTCCTTGGCTTTGTCTGGTCCCAGCTGCTCAGAATCCTTCTTTACTTCGGTCTCTGAACCAACTTCAGTTGTCATTATCACAACTGACACTAAAAGAAGCAACAATAAAAATAGTTTTGATATGCAGCATCACTACTTTTACTGACTAATTATTTGCAGTAATTTGTAGTAATTCATAAGCACTTGTAGATTATTAAACTTAGTAGGGGTAAAGAAATACTTTTTTTCAAATTTTGAGTTCACAAGTAAGACCAGTAAGCTAAAACTTAGTGCTCTGCAGTTAAAAGATCTACGGCTTCCTTCTCCTTGATAAAATTTCAAGTGTGCTCACTGAAATGCATTTGTTTTATTATAAGGAATTCCTAATTTATTGGCCAAGATTATTTCAGAAGTAACTTCAGTTTTCTTTTTACTGAGCTCCTTAGCAGACCCAGAAAATGAATTTTCAGAAGAGCAACCAACTTCTCTAGTAAAACTGGTAGGTACAACCCCCCTACTATTCAGTGACATTTATGACATTCCAGTCTGTAAAATAAATTCTTGGAAGAAATGAAAAGAGCAAGATTACCAAAGAATAGGTACAAAAGGAAGGTGAGCATGACAGTGAGTAGAAAAAATTGTGAAATTGTAAGTTAGTGATATTGTTGAAATTACTAATAGCGCTGGGGAGCATACATTTTTAATTAAGGTAAGATTGGGTTCTTAATAAGAAGCTCATACCAATCAACATCATCAAAAAATCATCGAAATCATATCAAAATCGTATGTAACTTTTATATTCTCATCACTTCTGCTTATTCTTTCTTCAGTGAAATTAAAAATAAATCACAATACTAACAACAGGATATGCAATTACAACCTTTCAACTTAACATTATTGGTATTTATTGAAAAAAACAATTAACTAGAATAAACAAATGTTGTTATCTGCGTGGCACTGTACTGTGCTGCATTGCTCTAAAACATAGTATAACTACTTTTTTCCAATTGATTGAAGTGAGCAAACAAATATAAGCATACAAGGGTCCAACAAAAGTTTATAATGGTCAGATTTCATTATTCATTGTGGGTATTTACTTACAATCTTCTGAAAACAATTAATTTTAAATTGATGGTCTGTTTTTCTGGCCTAAAGTTTAGCAGTTAGTTGCAATCACATTTATACCTTTATAACATGGGAACCCTCTCCATTATGATTATTTTCAATGCGTGGCAATAGAGGCAGGGGGCTCTTAGGTTCAGGACTCTTGCTGAACTCCACTACTCCCACCCGTGCCCAAAAAGAGTCAAGAAGGTTATTGAGCTCAGGCTTGATGCAATTCACTTGCACAGCACTTTAAACTGCATTTGAAGCCAATTGAGAACTAGTTTAGATCACAAGGCAGCAGCAACACTTTGCCTCCAGGTTTCCAAAGCGCATCCATAGGCAGTCAGAAATAGTTAAGATAAACCAATCCCTAATATGAAAGAAAGAAAAAAGGAAGCTAAGAGAGACCTAAGTATACAAGAGAAGCCATTCTGGCCAAAGAGATGAGCAATACTGAGCCAAAGGAAACACCATCTTGACAGTTCTCTTACTAAGAAGCCTAGACGTAGGAGCCTTGAACTATCTACAAATTCATATTAAGCATCTTGAGACCAAAGGAGCTGCAATGGTGTTTGGGGGTTTTTGGTTCATCACTTAACACTTCACTATCTAAAATCAAAGCATTCCCCAATGGGGAATTAAATGAAAAGTTAGTACCTTTACTGCTACACTAGAGACTTCTGAATACATTTCAAGCTTAAATATTACAGTTATGTACATTACACTACATTACTATGTAGTAATTGCTACCACTTTTTATAAAACCCTTCAAGATTCAACACTACTATTAAAGCTTGTGTTAGAGTATTACACATTATGTAAGTACTATTTATCTCAGAGGTAACAGGCCTCTGAAAAGCAGGTTTTCATTTGACTGTTGAGATTAAAGAATTTGCTATTTAAAGACATATATTAGTATGCTAGTTTTCAAGCTGCTGCAAATCAAATTACATTTTGCTATCACCTTTTCACCTTGCACAGAAATGCTCCCATTGTTTCCAAATGGTAGGTATCTTATTAACATAATAATGCAAAACTTTATTATCAAAATGAAAAATGGACAACATCTAGAAAACCAAATTCAACTTTCCCTGAGAAAAATTGAAACTTCTACTGATCAGAGAATAACGATCCACACTGCTTAATGAATTCATAAGGGAGGTTTCATAAGTAACAGAGATGGTGGTGATTTTTTTTCCATACACCTCTAAGAAAGAACGAATTTTTTCTGAGAAGGTAGCTAAAACAACTTTATAATACTTGATATACAAATCTTGAAGAAGTTATAGGGAAGCCACTATATTTCCTGCACTTTTTTGTTTTACTTTTCAAAATATGCAGAAATGCATGAAATACATGAGCAAACTAATAAAAAATCATTATATACCACTCTCAAAATTAATATTACAATTTGATTAAATAGCCAAAAAGGAGACATCTCCAGAAAATTCCTTAGAGCTAAGCAAAATCAGTTACCCTAGAAACACATCCCTGTGATATTATTCTAACAATGGAAACTGAGAATATCAAGTCACACAACTGATTAAGTTTAGACAGAATAGCAGTGGGTGGTACAAACTTGCTCAATGGAAAACAAGAAAGGTTTTGCGTCTTCAAAGGTCCAGGTTTTCATAATCAAAGTTATAAGGAGAACTTGGCTTTATACTGCAGAAGCAAGGGAAACTTGTTACAGCCCCTGACTGAAGGGGTCGGTCCATGTTCACTTAATGCTTTTATTTGATGCCCACAGCAGGAGGGATTTCTTTCATGGGGTCAATTTCCTATAAGCTTGTAACTTTAGTGCTTTTCAGGGCAGGGAGGGGAGAGGGAGAGAAGAGGAACAGACAGGAGAACCTGACAAAAGGAAGCACACCTCTCTGCTGAGCCTGTATATTTCTTTATACCTGTAGTAGACTCTGAATTAACTGTGACAAGGTGGAAGAGTTACCTAAACAAGGGCACTGACCGAGAGTGTGAGTTATAGTCTTCCCAAACACCTACCTTCTGTACCACATTAGCTTGATACATTTCTTTTTTCCAGGGCTCCATGTTAGTATCAGAATTAGCTATCCCCTGAGAAACACAAAACTGGGTCTCACATTCCCTATCTCAATGCTCTGTCAGATCCTCCAGTTTTGTAGTTCACAGAAAAAACAGAAATAGGGAAGGACAAAACATTGGAGTTCTGTATTATTCCAGTTTGTAAAGCCTCTGATGCTACCTTCACTACAGTCAAGCAATTGAGAATCCAGGTTTTCTGAAAGTGGCTTTTTCCTGATTCCCTCCTGCCCTGATAGGGAAGACCCCACATGATCTCACACAGCTATGGTGTAACAGCCAACAGTGCACCAGAAAACAAATGGAAACCAGCAGCAGACAGCATTTGTCTCAGAAGTGATACAGGCAAGAAATAAATCAAATCAGATTGCAAATCTGAAATTCTCAACTTCAACTGCATGTTTTCTCGCTTTCCTGTCTTCAAGTAAACTCTCATTTATTCTTACTACGTAGCACGAGCATACTGAATATTTTTACCCCTATCATCTTTTGTAAGCTCTGAGACAACTGCAGCAGGATAGGGTTGACAGGGTTCTCCTTATCCCATCTTTTTTGTATTGCAAGGTAACATTAAATCTGTGTTTCATTTGGAATTAAGAAAGGAGAGTAACAATCCTGCAGCAAGAGTAGACTAAAGAGAAGGAACCTTAGGGTGATGCTCAAATAAAGGATTACCAATGTCTGAACAGGGAAAAGAATAATCTTGGTAGATTTTGCAATTGACATTAAAACTATACACGTTAAACCACAAGTGACAACTTGGCAGCTGTATCTTTTATAATCCTCCTGAAAACTTGGCTCATGCCAACTGAATGACTACCTAAACTTCAAGGATGAAGATGGGGGTGGGATGGCAAAAAGTACTGCAAAACACTTGGCACTTTCTGAAGAGAAGGTAAGTTTGTTAAAACTGATCCCACTTTACAGAAGCAAACAATCTGCCTCATTTATAACTCTACCAACTTCCCCAGGCAAGGGTGCTGACCAGGAAGCAACTGAAGACAACAGATATTCTCACTCCTCTCCATTCATCCCTTCCTCTCTCTTTTTATTGCACTGAGAAGAGACTTAGTGCTGGCCCAAGCTCACAACTGAAAGCAGAAAAGGATGTTACATTCTTTCCTTACACTCCTTCCTCTCAGGTGTATAGACTGGTCAGCTGGTTGATACTTTTCTTCCAGCTTCGAGCATAAATTCTTGAAATGTAGTTTTCTGACCAAAAGGATTCCTGGCACCATAGATAAACTAGAAATAGAAGACATATCAAATATAACATGAAGTTTAGAAAAAAACAAAGGGGGAAAAAGAGAGTGAAAGGAAAAAGTAGTGTAGCTCAAAGATCACAGACAATATTAAAACCAACTGCAATAAAATGAAGTTTTTTTTGATGATGCATACTTTAATTCACTGCTTCTGTTACAGTATTTCTTATTTATCAGCACAGAGGAACAAACCCACATCCTTTTCCCATACATTTCTGGATCTCACTTAACTTATTTTCTGAGTACATAAAAGTAGAAAACACAGCCTTAAACTTGTTTCTTCCTTTTTCAGTTTCTCACTGAAATTCACAGCAAACTAAAGAAATAAAAATTGCTTTGATATTTTTATCTCCATCAGTCTACAAGGATTCACAGAGAAACCATCATGTCATAGAAACAAAAGGAAAAAAAAAAATCAACCTACTTCTACAGAAATGAATTACAGCTCAGTGCACTAAGAGCCAATGTGTGTCTGTGCAAGTCAGGTAATTTTCTGGATCACCACAGTATTAATAATTTATTTTTTAAATCACTACCTTCATAAATATTCCAAATATTTGTCTCACATGGGCTACACACAAAAAAAATCCAAAAATATATCAAAGAAAATTTCTAATATCTGAAAAAAATATACACAAAACCCTGAAACAAGGTCATGTGTATTTCAACTGCCTAAAACAAAGCAAAAATGCTCAAAAATAAAGTTGTTTATTTCTTGTCATCTTATTGATCTGAAGCTCAGCAGAAGCCTGATCTGCATTTCACAGCTGGTTAGGACACATCATTCATGCTTGCTGCTTTCAATATGAAAGATTTGTTGATATAAAAGCTATAAAGAAGTAAAATCCTAGCTGGAACAGTTATTCATATTTTAGAGTGTAGAAGAATCTGGTTTAAACAGTAGGGAATACCTGAGGAACTTGGTACTACAACTATATTTTTTCAAAAACATAAATCAGTTATTTTCTGTAGAGTACAATAATTTCTATTTCAAAATTGGCTGAAAGTAGTAACTAAACAACTTTATTTTAGATTTCTGCTAATTTTAAAACTTGTATTTTATCATTGCTATATAAACAGCAAAACTCATGGTATACCATGATTCTGTGTAGCAGCATTTTGCTAAAGGTGCCAATATAACCTGCACACATTCTATTAGCAGACAAAGCAAGAAGAAAATAAAATTTCTCTTTTTAGTCTTTATTTAAATCTATTGCTACAGTTGAAAAGACATGGAGTGCTCTGAACACCAAGGAATAAATTTTACTAAAGAATGAAGTTTTCAATTTTGAGATCCTTAAGAAAGCAAGAATATCTCTGAAGTTGGCTGAGATCAATTTGCAACATTCACATCATAGAGTTCCCAATTAAATATTGTTCTGCAGTCAAATGTCAACCCAAAACCACCCCAGTTCTCCCACAAGGATTTGCATCCTTCTCTGTATGTATAAGTACACAGAAGTGTTTATACCTACAAACATACTTTGAGAGCTGAATCTAATAATTTGGATTACATTCATTTTTAAGCACATTCCTAAAACAAAACAGATCATACAAAAGTCAAAGACCATATAAAGTATATATATAATCCAATACCTTTATGCACATAAAATCCAATCCCCTATTTTTAAATGATTAATCAATGATGATATCTTGCAATTGAACCCAAACCTAGGTATTTACACACACTGAACATGACAAGCACTGCTCCCTCCCTGATGATCACTGTGCCCAAAAATCAAGGTTAACTGCAGAGGCTGAAGAGACAGACTGCAGACTCAGCTTTTTGGTGAGTCCCTGCAGTAGCCACAGGGCAGAAGCCTGTCACAGTCCATTGGCTTCCCAGGCTGTGACAGACCACCAGAGCAGGACTGATCTCTTGCTGTCATGGCTCCTCACTGCAGGCTCAGAAGGTAACACACTGAAAAACAGACTACCAAGAACAATCCTGTGCCATATATAGCCAAACAAACCCCAAATTCCTTCTTTTAAAGCTTCACAGTTCATGGAGGAAGCTTAAACAATAATTCAGATGAGTAGACACCTAAATTTGTACTGATTCAGACTTTTGCCTTTGTAACAATGTCTCCTAGGAAAAGTTTTTCCCAAATGTAAGCCCTTATAAAAATTGCTCTTTCTCCTCATGATTCTGCTTTGGCTTCCTCCTAAACTGGGAGCTCATTCTCAAGGAGGCAACCAGGTGAGCAAACTGTCATTGCCAGTCCGTGGATTGGTCAGCAGATGGTGCCATAATAGTTCTGAAAGTCAGCAGCACATTTCAAAGGCCAAACTTTGAACAGCAACAATACTTCAATTTCAAGTGTAATTCCAAGAGTATGACAAGTGATGGAATGTTTTCACAGAAGTATCAGCATAACATATTTTAATAAATGTAACTTCAGAGCCAGACAGTGAATCATGGCTCCATGACAATAAAAATTAGTTACACGTGTACATGAAAACATGTGTGTCAAAATACATTCACATATTCACATTTATCTCGAAGAGTAGAAATGGCACACGGTGGTGTCCTCCCAAAGAATCCTATGCCTATCAAATCTAGTTTCCAGGGAATTACAGGCATGTCACAGTGGCTAGCAGCCCCTAAGCTAACAGAAACTATATTCATTAGCAACCTTTTATCTAGATAATGAAAATTATCACTACTGAAAATAACAGGTATTTTATGAGCCTTCATGTTTATATCCATGCCATCATCCACTTGATAACTTGCAAATATGTAATATTTCCCTCCCAAACACATTCTTGTCCTCATTTAAATATTGAAGTTTCTAGAACTCATTTTTATACTGTGAGAAAATTATTGTAGTTGTGTAACCATTCCTTGCAATGCACAGAACACAGAAAACACATCATAAAAAACTGACAAGTTCCTACATAGGATGATGAGAATTTATAAGGTAGCTCTGAAACAACAATGGAAGACAAATACTAGTGTAATTCTGAAGATTGCTGTGAAGGCAGAGAAAAAAATCAAGGATATAGACAGCAAATTGAATGTGACAGACAAAACTACTTCTGTCTAAAATTGCAAAGTGAGTATCTGTAGTTTAGATAGAATACTTTCACAATAAAACTATTATGCTGACAAATTTCTGTAAAGCAACTCTGGGGAAGTCACCTCTACTCTCTGTAAACTCAAATTACATCCTGGAACATTACCATTTCTCAAAATCCTTTTTCCTGTTAAAGCAGCACAACACATACTTATCACCCAAGTGTCTCGACTTTCCATAGAAAACCTGCCACAGACCATTTTGCCTGGTGAATAACTTGGTTACTGAAATCCATATACAATTTTAAGGTTTGCTTTTAATGGGTAAGTCAGTTGAAGGAAAACTCCAGAAAGGAAAGATAACACTACAAGACATGAAAACCCGTGAGAATTCTTTAAAAGCTATTTTTGTTAAAATTTATCTCCTGACACTGTGCAGCAATCTAAAAATGTGTAATAAAATGAAGAAAATAATGGTACAAAGTGCTGTTTTCCAAACCTAATGAAATTCAGTGAAAACTGCATCATGTTTGTAACAGCACCTATAGAACATGTAAAACTCAACCCCAAGGCCTTCAAGAAAATCAGAACACAAATTCTATAAGTAGCCAAGTGGCAATGCCCAGATTGGAAACTGAGGTCACATATAAGCAAATATACACCCTGCAGCTCTCTTTGTGCTATCTCTGCCCTACCCAGAGATAATAGAAATCTGTTCCTTCTGTATTTTCAATCCACAAATACACTGCTATATCAAGGCAAAGAAAGGGTCTCAAACAGCAAATTCATTTAAATCAAGAAATTTGTCCTGGCCAGAGTACCTATGCACAAATATAATCTGTTTATCAAGATAGCTTTGTGCTCTTCCCCAGCACTGAAAAAAGTGCTGCAATCTGATGAGAATCCAACAGTCCTTTTGAAAAGCTGTATTGAACAAGTGACCCCACCCAGGCCCTGACACTGCTAGAGAAGGACATGCTCAAGTGGAAAAACGGGATTTTGTTCCAAATTCATTCCAGCAGACAGAAAATGAACATGGGTCAAGAGACAGCTCTGTTTTCCTGTTATCTGTCCAACAAACTAAGATCAACACAGATTTCGAGAAAAATCTCTGCCCTGTTTCTAAAATCAACTCTGCAAGTTCACAGTGGGTTTTGGCTGTTCACATTAAACCCTCATGATAACCACAATTTTAGAGATTAAAACCAGCAGTGAGCATTCGTTTGTTCCGAGCAATGCTGCCCCTCCAATCTCCATTCCTATCCCTCCACTCTATCCCACCTTGCCAAATGGTCACACAATTTCACTGAAGCACAGGCAAACATTTACATTTTTCCTATTCTTAATAAAGAAGCTGTGGGGGTGCACAATGAACACCCCATTTGGGGTGTTCATTTCATTTCCAACTATCATTCTTTCTATTTGTAATGTATAGGCAAGATTAAAACCAGCTTCTTTTTATACTGACAACATTATGTTCACTCTTGCAGGCAGTGTGCTTACAAGGCACTTACAATAACATTGGTCATCAAAACACTTGCCAACTTGGTGAAAAATAATGTACTAGTACCTGAGAATTTTTTGTACTGCAAACTGGAAGGCCCCAGTGTAACGAAGTTCCTGAATGGTGGAATTCCAGATGCAAATCATTGTTTTGACAAGTATCCATTTCCTCTTCAGTGGAAGTCATATAGAGAATTATTACCCTCTCACATGTTCAGGAAGTGCACAACAGCATGCAAAAAGAGAAATCTCTGCAATAGCAGGATTCAATGTCAGGGAAAAAAGAGAAGCAACTAGTCTGTGCTTTCAGTAGAGAGAGAGACCAGTACACATACATTTAAAAGTAATTTTCATAAGCAGATGCAACCATTAAAATTTTTTTTGCAAGCACATTGAAGCTGAATGTCATACAGATGTGGATGCTACTGAGATCACATTCAAAATGCCTGCTAGCTTTTTATTTCAGCTCATCCAACTCAGGAACCATAGCCAAAACACAACTGACAAATGCAGTAAGACAGTTTGCTCCGGCATGTGCAAGACCAGAGTTCAATCGACAAATATTTACAAAGCATTAGGGTCTAAACATAACCACAAAAGTTACTTCTTTGGCAGCAACATCAGCTCTATAGTTCCACTTTAAAGGGCATTTCATTCTTGCTATTGTCAAATATAAGCACCACAGAGGGCACAGTTCTCTTAGGCAAGCCACTTGAACAATACTGGTAGACGTTTGCCATTACTGAGGGAAACAGAGTTGGAAAAAGTAATACAGAAATTGATACTGCCACACTTTCCACCAATAATAAATTCAGTTTCAAGTACTTGATTAAATGACACCCCTGGCAATTAATCTTAAAGAAGCTTAGTCTAAATTCCAAGTAAGTGCAATGTTTCAAGATATATGGTTAAGTATTTTTGGACTTCTGCTGGAAAGCTGCATCTGTATCTTTGCTGGGTAAGTTGTTACCAGTATGTGAATCATCTGTTGAAGAACCTGTTAATGCACATGCAAGTAAGCACCAGGTTATTAATTGTATAACACAATTTACGAAAAAAAAATCCCAAACCAAACCAAAAACAACTACCACAAATTAAAAGTACAATAGTTAAAACCAGGATAATTCTCACCTTCTGCTGCAATGAATAAAATCTATCCAATATTCCCTGACTGTTCTCCCACACTCCCCAAACCTCAGAGGTTAGCCACCTGAGAGGTCGTGTTTTGGTATTTTAGTTTTTTTGCTTGCAGCTAGCACAAGCTAACTGAGTCTTTCTTGTGCTGCTGGAACAGAAGTAGTCCCTTGAAAATGCAGAACCAATTTGCTGAGTGTTTCCTACCCACTCAAAATAACTATAATGCACATCAAATAATATATATAAAGCCAACACTGCAAACTATTGCCTACATACTTATGTTTACTGAATATATAAGAAGTACTGAAACCAGAGATAACACTGCTCTTGTAAAAAGTATGCATCTATTGCTCCTGTGGGACTTAGTTCTGCCAATCCCAAGCAACAAAAAGCAGTGGAGATGCCTCTTAGCTGAGGAAATAAAACTGGCAGCCAAAACTTCATCACTCCCATGGGCTCTTCTGAATGCTGGTATTTGATTAGAAGAGTGAAAACACGAGCAACTTTCTGAAAGTTTCCTACATTTCATGGCAGTGGCTTCACAACTTCCAACACTGCAACCACTGCAACATCCCTGGGTGAGAGAAAGTGAAAGGAGCCTAGTTCATGTCTGAATCTAGAGGTCAGAAACAAGTTTAATAGAAAAAAAAGGCAAAACCCAATGCTAATAATGCTGGTTTTGTGCCTAGACTTCAGCACTTAACATGTTTATTAGTCATCTAAGTGCTTTAGCTGTTTTGTGCTTTTTGGAAGAACATTCCCAGCATGAAAGATTGTAATATAAAACAGATAACAGGATATGCATGAAAGTCCCAAGGGAGTAACTATTTAAACAAACTTTTCTTTGGAGAGTTAGGGAATGACAATAGATAAGAAAGATTTAAAAGAATAATTCATTTGTGAACCACAAGAACGAGGTGGGGAGGAGTATTTAAAGGAGTATATTCCTTTTCTCCTGTAGACAAGAGAAAAGGAATGCTGTCCTGCCAAACCACAAATTTAATTACATTCCCATATAAATATAAGAATATACATCACAAACTGCAGTTTACCAAAGCAGCCTCACCCATTGCAGAAAAGCCTTTTAATGACCACACATAAATGGGGGTGGTGTGCTGTCACAGTAAGCTTCCAGGCCCAGCAGAGGCTTTATTCTGCCTTCTTGGGCTGTACTTTCAGTTCTCATTCTCATGATGAAAAGTTTCAAAGCTTTGAAAGAGTCCTAAGCAAACACAGCTTTAAGATGACAGTAATTTATTATCTTACAATTTTATTATCACAAACACATACAGCACAATACTATGAACTCTGCACTGAAAAGTCTTTGAGTGACACTCCCAGTCTGCATTGGCTGAGGGGTTTCTTGCTTCCTTTTGGCCTCATCCTTTTATGTGCTGATGAAGAAATGCCTGAAAGCATATTTACCCAGCTGTTCTTTATGGCTATTATGGGTAAGCTTCTCATGCATTTAATGTTAAATCCAAAATCATGTTTAAGCTCACAGTCATTGATTTCCCTTGTCCTATCTAGATTTTTAAAACCTGAAGTACTTTGAAATATGAAGCAATGAGAAAATCAAAATTGGTGAAGTGCGCAGACAAAATTTAATTAAATATTTTTTTTGACCATGGTATAATGGTTAACAACTGGGGTTTTTTGCAAGACCATACTCCTGTGTGGGGAAGCAATAGAGAGCATGTGTCAGCTGAAAGGACAAGACTCACAGTCCAGTGACTCTTTAAAATGACATCATGTTCTTTCACAAATCAGGAGTACCTAATTATCTCTCCAAGTGAGATGTCAGAAATGAAGAACTGGAGCTCTGGTCTGGATGAAGTCTGAGGCATGCTACTCTCAGAATTCTGCCAAAACATAAGAACCTCAACAAAACTGTGTGAAAGTTTCTAGGACTTAGAAAATCTGGCTGGCTGGCTGGGAGAAATACATCCATGTGACAGACTTGAGTTTTGGAAGAGAGTATGAATACCACGCAAGTTAACATTCAATAAATTCACTAAAAACTGACTAGAAGGGAAGGACTGATGCTATAGCTTTCAACTCTCTCTTGCTCTCTTTCTTTTATAAAGACAGAACATGGAAAAAGCAAGCTAGCAATGAAACAAAGTAGACACCACCACCACTGGACAGAAAGTCAGGAAAGTAAAAAAAAAAAAAATAAAGTGGGGTGAGGGAGGGAAGAAAAAAACAGGAAACAGACACTGAAGACAAAACAGGAAAGGAGGTCACGATTTGTCTAATAGCCAAAAAGCTGCAGTGAGGCCACAGAGGGGGAAGGGTGGGAAGACACCAGAATTCCAGGACAGGCTATGTTATATCACAGATGCTACTGGTCAGCCCACAAGATCTCCAAGTGTGGGTCCTTCAAGTGCGAAGCCATAGGAGCTCCAGCATCTACATACACCTCACTTCTAAGGCTCTTCCACAGCAGCTTCTTCGCTTTTTTACATCAATTTTGTGACAAGTCTCAAGACTTGCTCCTCCTGCTGGAAGCTTAAAACAAAAATACTCCTTCCTTTGCACTTGTAATTATTTCATGTGTTTATTTTTAAGCAGGAAATGCTTGCTTTTGCCTAATGAACTAAGTGAAAAGTCGTACTTCCTGGAAAAACTGTGTTACTGTATCTCCAAATCCATAAAATGACAGAATTCTGATTAGTTCACTTCTGTTTTTCTGGCTTGTCTACACATCCTTAAGTTCCATTTAACATCAAGATTAGAGGCACACTACCTCAAAAATTCAACTACATCTTTGACTCACCAGTTCCTACAGAGTAAGCTTTGTTCTGGTTTAAAAACAGATCATGAATTATATCTCATTTACCTTCTGTTGAAGAGCTCCACAACCAAATACCTGTGTAAAATATCAATCTGAAGATGAGCTAAGTGCTTTGCAGCACTTATAAAATTGACCCATCTAAACAAATACTTCTGATTCTAGCAAAAAAAATGTAGAGCTAGACTTGAGCTCTAGGAGGAGAAAGTGATTCTTAAGGCATGCTCACCAGGACAGTAGCAAAACTAAAACAAAAATAGTTCTCAAGGCCTCTGTTCTCAAACACTAACATTAAGTACTTCTAACTGCTCCATTTAAGGAGACAAAGCCATAGCCTTTCACTTATTTTCAGCAGAAACTCAGAGGTCACTTCTCTCCTAAAATACAAGGGTGATAGTCCACAGGAGAAGCTTAGTTTTCTTTAGACAAAAGCAATCTTCCTAACTTCGCATAGAAGAGAAAAAGTGGAGACAAAGTCTTTTTGACCTGTTTACACATCATGAGGTCATCTAAACATACTCAAAAAATTGCATTACATGTACAGAGTGTCAGAATGGCTTACGTGGGACTTATGAAAGCTACAAAAAGTTATGAAATGAGCTTCTTTACTTTTAAAATTAGAAACAAGAACAGAAATATTCCCAGCTCAATGTCTACTGAAAGCTATCACACAAGCTAAAAGTTTGATCAAGAGATACATTTTCATGTTGAATATTCCAAGCTAATTCATATTGTAGGACATCACTGAAAATCTGAAGTCCAGTTCAAGTCTGGAGGAAACAGAAAACATTAACTATACATTCCAATTCAACAGAATTAAATTTCACCCCATTTATGTACAAAATGAACCAAATGCTCATCAGGTGAAGAATTCTGTGTTGGCTGATTCCTCCTACGAGGTACTGCTGTTATCACATGATTCCTGGCAACTTCATTAATCACCATGACCACATTTGCACAGAAACAATTCAATACTTGAAGCAAAATGAATATGCAGTCTTCTTTCCGCACAGAGTAACTGCAGCATTTCTCAAGCCAATTAAAACAGTGTCTCATTGTCTTCTCTAACAAAGGAGAATGAATTTTACACTGCACATGTCTACAGAATATACTGCAACACTTCAGATAATAATTTAAAATATTAAACTTCCTGGCAAAGGGAAACAGAGAATGAAACTGAAGGCATTTCTTTTAAGATATACAGATAAGTAATACGGCATATTTGGTGTGACTTCCAAGTAAGAGTTTTAAATTTTTAAGGGAAAAAAAATTATTTATGTCCCACAAAGATTAAGTGAAATATACAAAATATTGTACAATACTCCACATAAAATGGAAAATATGCTAAACTATCAAAAGAGGTTTCAAGTTATTTATATAATTCTTATTCTGAAAATGTATTACCAGCTTGTGTTACTCAACAGTAAAATGAATATTTAGGCCTTTTAAATATATTTACAGTCATATGATCAAGAGACATTTAGACAAAAACAGTAAAGAAAGAACCATGTTGGAGCACACATTTCTATAATCCTGTAATTGGAAATGGATCCCCTAAAATTCCCAAGACCTAGAAACAAGGCTGTTTTCAGATATGGTGTGTGGGTTTCACCATTAGTAATATGTTGAAACCCTTCTTACTTCATATTAGTTTCACGTATAAGCATCTCTTTCATCCTCTTTTCTTCTCCCTCCCCTCTAGTACCTTCACTTAATCTTACTTGCTTTTTATAGAATCTTCCTGATTATCAATTAGGTACTATGTCTTCCACTCTTAATTCCATCACCATCCCATTGCTAGAAAGCCAGAGTGTCAAACTGTGTCAAGAGCCTGGCTTACATCCAGGCGGTTTAGGACCTCACCTGAACAAAAATAATATAAACAATTTAATATGCAAACTGGATTTTTCTTTCAAATCTTATCCACAGAAGAACAAGCAAAATAAGTTGTTCAAAAATTATGTGAATCTCCTTATTTGCCAACTGATCAAAACAAAAAACATATCAAATGTAGTACTTAAAAGCCATTTAAGTAATGACAAATTAAGCCACAGGCAAATACATAATATGAATGAAACAGCTTCAGAAATAAAGAATGTTTTCTGCAGCTAATTTTTTAATGAGAACTATACTACAATCTAGTATTGGGATTTTCTTCCTTCCTGAAGCAACTGGAAACCAGTTCAGCCAACATATCACAAAGATGTCCTGGGAGGCTGAAGAGATTCAGTTTTTCTTCTATTGATCAACACAACATACATTCCAGTGACCGTTTTCACCATCCCAAATAATTGGGGACGTGACAGAAATACTCTTTAAACAAAGTGGTAATAACATCTGAGGATGTTATAAATCACCAGATTTTTCTGCTCACATCTCCCAAAGTATCTTGTTTTGAAAAGCATGGATTGATTGATTATGTTCTTGATCCATAGCCTATGAAGACCTTTGTGTTCCCTAGCTGAAGGGACTACAGGTATCAAAAATGAACACCAAACTTCCTTTCATATGGAATCTCTTCCAGAAGAGCCCCTGAGTGACAGAGATGAAAGTGGCAGACTAAATAGCTCTGATTCTGCCTGACAAAAACCACAAGGCAAAGCCCGTGTAGAAGAAAAGGATTGCATGCTCTGTTGACGTTGTCAGTGACCTCCTTTAAACTGTCATGGCTGGGATGAATAGCCTAAGTCACCAATCCATTTTGTGACTGCTCAATCTGAGCCAGGGTTTAGGTGCATGCTGTGCTGCACAGCCTACGTTAATCTCAGCACACGTTAAGATACACGGAGAGCTGCAATCTGCCTGGCAGACAAAGAATAGCCCTCATCTTCGCTCTAAAGGAGGACTGTGTTTATTTGAGCAGTAAATTTTCCAGTTCAAAGAATAAATAAAAAGTTTTAGCAAAAAAATATATTCTTCATTACTCAGCTTGGAGTGGGTTTTACTGCTTGCAGACCTCCTGCAGAGGTGGTAGAAACATAACAGTCTTTTTCTTCTCTCAATTTTGACCATGACACTACTTTGAGAATTGGCTCTAACTAATCCGTAGTAATCCTTTGGTATATGAAAATAAATACATCCTCGAGTAAATGAAAATAAACCCAGCAGGAACAAAAATCAATTATCAAAAGAAAAACTGTAAGCGGGAAAGATGCCATTTGTCTTTTCATTAATTCCTAGCATTACGGTCCTGCCGAAAAAGAAAGAATACTGAAGTTTCTTGGAAGCTGTGCAATATTTCTTCTACTTAGTGTTTAATCCCTACAGGAAACACAGCAAGAATAAAAGGAATGCAAACAAATTTTAACAAGCTCTGTCACAGCAAGTTTTTCTTCTTCTAGCTCTAAGCACTTTGAGAATGATCCAAGAGAAGTTTTTAACATTTACAAACTAAGTTCATTAAAAAAAGCTAACATTTATTAAAGATTTTTAGAGAAAAAAAAATAGGCTGTTTTGTATAGAAATTTGTATTCTCGTGTTTTAAAAATTCTTTTAGGCAGCTAAATTACAGATGGTCAAACAGATCTGACAGCTAGTTTGAAGATGTTAAAACCTTCAAGTTCATTAATGAAGTGACTGCAATACTCCATAAAGCCACTTTCTAAAGAGTTCCAAGTTTTTATTTGAGACATCAGTGAAGCCCTTCTAAAGTATTCAGTTTAATCTTTCAAAAATAGAGGTGTTTTTCTAAAAAGAATAACAAGGAATTCTAAGTTCTGTATATGGCAAAGCAACAAAAGCCCCCAAGTTAGAGGCTAACTTTTAGGTACATTCTAAATAGAGCTAGAACTGACCAGTACTGAAATAGAGGTTGTATTGCCTAAACAACTAGAACAGGTATCCCACTGTGTTACATATCCTACTCTTGTATCAGTTGCCCTGTAGTCCATATTCATTGACCAAATCCATCAATAAGGGGGTGAAAAACCTTTTATCTCAAAAGGTCAGCACAGACTGCAGAAGGGTATTATTTCTGAGGATTTCTAAACACACAGGTTTTACTGATTCAATGGCAAAACTATCTTAAAGAATACAACCTCTGATTTCAATTGGTTGGCAGTACTTACTGTTCTGTCAAACTATGTGCATGTGCCTGCACATAGGTATTTTCAGGACTTTTCTCAAAAAGCCTCTATTTCTTTTTGTTCCATAGTTGTTAAAATGGATTTTTTTTCAGCAGTAATGTAATCGTACATTTGGCATTGCTGTCATGATATTCGATTGCACACATGGTCAACCCATAAGGTCACTTACAGTGTACAAAGCAGCAAGGTCTTTTCCCCAATCCTACTCACTAATCTCTTGGTACACCTATCAGGAAATTCCAGTGATCCTTTACAGCTCTGCCATGGCACTAACAGTCTGTCACTATATTTTGAAGAGTAAGAAGATGAATCATAAATTCTTCCAAGCTTGCAATGGGTTACTATAATAGTACAAATGTACCCAACTGATGTTTGAGCTATCTCTCTTTTGAATTTAAGTTTGGGGTCCAAATATCTATGTTCACAGCAATTCTTAACAGGCAGCATTTAATTTTCAAACAAAACTACATACAGCTTAGGACAGAAGATGCTCTATTCTTGTCACATCCCTCAGCACATAAACTTGTTGTTAGATTGGTAACTGCTAAAGAGCATCAGTACTTGCCATACTTCTTCTGCTGATCTAACTTTATCACAAAATATGGTACTGCTGAAAAACATGGACTTCTTATCCAACATTTCCCTTTTTAAAATCACAAATCTCTAGAAAATGTATGTTCTTATAGCTGCTTTTCTCTGGTATCTCAAAGCAGCAAGTATGTGCCTGTATCTACCCAAACTACTTCAGCAATTAACAGCAGTCCAAAAGGAGTCACTGTAATACTCAATGTATTGGTTTGGCATATACCCATTATATTTTGGGGCTGGTACCCCAAGCTGCAGCATTTTTGGTACCTCATCCTTAACTACATTAAGAGTAGCTGCAGTCCCATTCCTGACCACAGGATAAACACACTCTGAAAACATACAAAAAAGAGTGTAAACAAAGCCATTGGAAAGAAAGTCTGTCAAATTTAATTTCCCTTATTAAACTCCATTCCTTACCTTTGTGAAACTAAAAATATGTAATCAGCAAGCAGACAAAGAAAGTAATTCTAGGCAGAAGTAAGAGAATTTTGACTGAAATCTTCACTCAAAGGTGGTCTTGGTGAGCCAACAGATTTATTTCCAGTATGACTAAGAAGCATGTCTACCACATAAATAACACACCCTCCCTAGCTTTAACCTAGATATCACCAGTGCCAAAAAAGATACAGCAAGTTCTGATCCCCAGAGGATATATTACCAAATCTCAATGTTGCTGTAACCCAAAATTTAACAGAACAATAATATTCACTAATATTCATTATTCTGTTCATATCTTTGGTAAGTTTAATAAATTGAACAGCACTATAATTTTCCCCTAAACACATGGATTTCTTCTCATGCTTGAAATCATGTATGTACTCATGGTGAATGAAACATTAAAGAAAAAATAATGGCTAAATTATTATAGAATCAAACTTTCCATTCTTAAAGTGTCTCAATAAACAGGGTTGAATTTCAAAAGAACCGCAAACTGATTTCCCAGTCCGGACCCTTCATTCAAGTGCCACATGAATATCCAATGTATTTTGCTACTTCAGGATCAGGAGTCCTCCAAGGAAACTTTTCATACAAACTCTGCAGCTGAATAGCATAAAACCAAAATGAACAACTTTGTCCACAACCATGTATGGTAGTTCCATCTTGCCAAAACACTTCAAACAAATTACTCCCTTTGTATTGGAGCTGTATAACTACTTGATAAATTTAAGACTGAACACTAGCAACCCTTTACTTTAAGCTTGTATTTTCTTGACTTCTCACTACCCTTAAGATTTTTTGGTGGTTTTTTGCAGATGAAATAGCTACAGCTAAATGAATCAACAATCTAGCTGGCTTAGTGCTCTGCACAGTGCAGAGGGACCACACAGATTAATCCACCTTAACCGGCAATGTGCAACACAATTTGAATTTTTCCTAACATTAATATCTAAACTAGATTTTTAAACCATCAGACCTATCAATAACATTAAACATTTTAGGAGAAAAGAGCTAGGTGAGTGTTCCTCTCCTTACTGTAATCCCTTCCTCCATTCATGATACCTCAGTACCGTACGACACCGACTCCAACACAGCCCTACACAAGGCTGGCAGCCTCTCTGCTCCAAGCACTCTGCTGGAGAGCCACACAACCCCCACTTCTCAAGAACATAAGAAAGGCAAGATGCTGGGCAGCACAGATCAAAAGAGCTCAAGAAGTTTAAGGTGATTAGTAGCAATTCTTAATGAAGTCTCTAAATATGCTTGACTGACCGAATATGCTGTATCACATTACTTATGAATAAAACTGATATTATGTAAGAGTAAGGAAAGCATGTTGTAAGCACACACATATTATGTACATTTGTTTGTTGCGATGCAAAACTACAATAGCTTTCAGAGTTCCTTTACCACTGGATGAGGAAATCTGAACTATATAGTAACAGTACAGTGGAAAGAAATTGTAAGCAATTTAATTGAGAAAAACTGATCTAAAAATGAATAGTTATAAATTTCTGGACTAACTATATTAAATACAAGTGAAGTGGTTTGGGCTTTTTTCATATAACAAACAAATGAGATTTTGGTACCAGTTTCCCTAAAAGTCAACAGGATTAACAAGCCCAATGGTACTTGCAAAGTCTTGAAAAAGGTGTTATTTTCAATTCTTGATGATGCAGGAGATGTATTCTGAGTCTTTAGTATCTAACAATTCAAACCTCCTAACACTTATCAAAACTGAAAGTATGACTTTGTCAATTTACATTGCTATCATAGCACTCAGCATCTCCTTTATGCACCACTTTAGTTTTTCAGAATAGGAACACAGAAACCCAGTGTCCTTTCTCTGCTGCTTTGAACAGACAATTCTCTTTTTAGCCACTCAAGGAATGTGTTCTGCACTCTCTCATAATTTATTCACTGTCAGTCATAACAGCCTATTGAGAAAAATAATCCACTCATTTATTTTATCATCAGTGCACTCAAGCATGGTCAATTTACAAGCAACACAGTCACATGCATCAGCCACGAGAGATCCATTACAGAGCTGCTGGAAAGTCTGTGAACAAACAAATTGCTTTCCTCTGATTATCCATAGGCTAAGTCTAGAAGTCTCACAGTCTTTCATCATCCCAGTCTCACAGGAGAAACAAAAGAAAGTCTTCAAGCAGTAGGGCTAGTATTTACCTCAAAACATGCTCACACAGCAGGCTAATTAAAACTTTAAATTTTAATATTAAATTACACTAATAATATCTCATCCAAATCAGGTGCTTATGGAAGAAAATGTCATTTTAATCCCATCACAGTAGCTCACAGGACATCTGACAGAAGCAGCTCTTTGCGCTGAGTGACCAAAAGTACGGCTGCCATTGAAAGCTGTAGAAGGAATGCTAAAAGGCTTGGGAGCTACCAGGCTCTAGGACAATCAGGAATTGCCAAATAGCAGTCAGACCAATACACCTGCATGCATTTAACAAGCCCTGCTCACAGTGCCAGATTAATGAAGTCATGCAAGTAACATCTATGAGCTCTAAGAGATGCAGACATTACTAACCCAAGAATTGTCACTATGCATTAGCAGTTACAAGAGAATGGAGGAGTTAGGCGTGAGTACACACATTTTTTTAATGCTTGCACACAAATGTATACATGCCACTCAGCAAGACCTGGACAGGCTTGAGAGCTGGGCAGAGGGGAGCCCAAGGAAGTTCAACAAAGACCAGAAAGGAATAACCCTGTGCACCATTAAAAGTTAAGAGCTGACCTGCAGCAGGTCCGCAGACAAGGACCTGGGTATTCAGGTGGACAGCAAGCTGTCCATGAGCCAGCAGTGTGCCCTTGTGGCCAACAAGGCAAATGCTATCCTGGGATGTATTAGAAAGAGCATTGCCAGCAGGTGGAGGGAGGTGATCCTGCCCCTCTGCTCATCCTTAATGAGGCTGCACCTGGAGTTCTGTGTCCAGTTCAGAGCTTCCCAGTTCAAAGAAGGCAAGGAGCCACTGGAGAAAGTTAAAGTGAGGACTACAAAGGTGATCAGGGGACAGAAGCATCTCTCTCAGAGCTGTGACTGTTTGGCCTAGAGACAACCTAAGTGATCTTATCAATGTGCACAAATATCTTAAGGACAGGTGTCAGGAAGATGGGGCCAGACTCTCCAGTGGTTCCCAGTGATATGACAAGGGACACAAACTCAAACACAGGAAGTTCCAGCCGAGTATGAGGAAAAACTTTACTGTGAGGGTGACAGAGCACTGCAACAGGCTACCCAGAAAGGCTGTGAATTCTCCTGATCTGGACATATTCAAAACCTGTCTGCCCATGATCCTGTACAACCTGCTGTAGGTGAACCAGCTTTAGCAGGGGGGTAGGACTATGCAATCACCAGGGTGCCTTTCAACCCCAGCCATTCTGTAATTCTGTGTACTATAGTCTAATCTGCCATCCTGCCAAGGATTCCTCAGGAAATATCCTCCTAGATGTGACATCATTTAAATTTCTGTTAAAATAAAGATTGTTCAGAAAATCATTCAGATTATCATAAATGCTAAAGCCTTTTAAGAAATTTCAACTGGTAACTGCTGAAACTGAACATGGAAAAAAAAATTTTTAATCAGAGAAACTCATTGAATCCTGCCTTTTTGTGTGCCATGTGCAGAACATTTGCACAATATTCAGCCTTACAGTTCTCTCATCTCTTTAATTTTAAAAGCAGGATATAATTAAAAATGTTGTGGTTAAAAAAGCCCAGATTTACAGTGCTAACATTTTCAGTCAGGACATGCAGCTAAACCTAGAAAAGATCTACAACTAAGTTTACAAAGAGACTCAGCTAAAGAAGTATCGCTTCAAGCAATCAGCCATTAAGCTCCTTGGCAAGATACAGAAGCCTCACCCACCCATTCTTTTGGCAGCAGTAGGATGCTACAGGGCAACCTATGTGGGAGACATGGCAGACATCACTGTACAGCCTGCCAAAGCCTCACACATTTAGCTGGAGAAAAATTGTGGAAGTACTGCATATGCTGACAATTTGGAATGCTCTGATTTGCATTATGGTTTGTTTTGCAACTCACCTGACCAAGCCAGCATTGCAATTCTCACAACATATAGAGATTAAGTATTTCTTTAACTATGACAGAAAAGATTTCCAGACAAATCATAGATAATTTCTTTTCTACTACAGCAAGATTTGCTATGAGTCAGAGTATATTTAATTCTCCAACGGACACTCAATCATGTAATACAAGGCACTCCAGCTAATTAACAGAGCCAATGTATTAGGCAGTTACTGAAGTATTCCTTGTCTTTAAGTGAATTTTTGGCTGCCAGAAGCAAATGTGCTTTGAATGCAACTGCTTTTACAATTGAAGTCAGTAAGTGACTTCCATAAGAAACCCACAGTATATTAGAGTTGTTTAAGAAAGTACATATACTCATAAAAACAGGTATGAAGAGCATCATGCCTATTCCCCCATTTAATTTAATTAAAAGTTTAATTAAAATTTTTAAATTTAATTTAGCCTCTGGAAATATTTTATATCATGAAATATGACTTTTTCCAGTTAAATGAAAATTATAAATTTTGAGCTATTTCTTTATAAGCACAAAAATATTTGCAAAACTTCTGGTTACTTTCACTAAACTACAAATCACTACACCATTCAACTTGTAGGTGTCAAAATAGTAAAGCAATAGAGCAGCACTACAACTACCCCAAAAAAATGATGTAACTAACTCAAGCCAATACTTTTCAAGATCTTTTCAAGCTCCAAAGGTTACCATTGTTGACTTTTCCAGAGTACTCGGTGAGAACCAATATTTCATGCAGCAATCAGTATTAAAGTCTGATGAGCCCTCAGAAAAAGGCTGAGAACAAAAGCTGGAATTTATGACCCAATTAGGTCAGACACATCAGTGCCTCTATAAGCAAATACACCAAGCCTGCCACAGTTAGAACATCTAACTCAGCAATGCTCACATTTGGGACTCACACACCACACTGAAAATGTAATTCTGACACTTTTCAATTAATAGATATAAATTCTAAACAAAACAAAGCAAGACAAAAGTCCACTCCAGCAATCTCATCCACAAAATTAGGCTATCAGGCTTCTCTTCAAAAAAAAGGTGGTTTGATCATTGGTTTGTTAACTGTTTATCTTTGTGCCTCTGCTACCTCACCAACTACAAGCTGTTTCCTATGAGAAAGCACTGACTGCAATGTCCCTCCTATATATACCCTTATACAGATATTTAATACAGGCTATCTATAAACTCCCAGAAACTGTCAGTTGTCACTTTCATAGAAGTCTTCGGTTTCAGAATTAAGTCTGAACTGTAATGTGTTTTTCAAATATTCTCTATGGACTTAAGCACAAGTCAAATGTATTTATATAAATAAGACTTACAGAAGCTAACTAACTTTTACCCTTGAGCAACAGTGTGGTCCCAGGCAGTCCACAACTACAGGTAATGTATCTTTTGGCAGCCTAGAAGAGAGTCCCCTTCCAAATGAATTATCAGTATCAGGCTATCACAATGGCAGACAGGGTCACCTAAATCACCACTAGCCATAGGGACATCACAGGATCATCTGGAGGTAAGAGTGGACACACTGCACTCAGCAGTCCCACTCATGAATTACTGACGATGCTTCCCTCTCAAGAAAGAGTCTGCAACTCCTGAATTCTCAGTAAACAAAAATCTTGGTGTGAAACCATGGAGCAATGAAGTTTACTGACACTTTAACAGCAGTGTTGCTTTAGGATGGCACTAAACAACTACGAACAATTTAGTTTCCTACTGACTGTTAAACCACGTCCATTTCAATGTCCATTTAAAATGATGGCTATTTCTGAAAATTTCAATATAATAGAGAGAATACTTGCTATAAGGAAAAAAATGAAGTGAATAAATCCATACCCAAGAGAGATTCTCCTAATCTCCTTTCCAAAAATTGCATAGACTGACATAATGCAACGGTTTGCATCTGACTACACACACCAATGAGAGAGTTATTCCACAGAAATAAAATTTTCAAGGAAAACTTGTTTCATCCAAGGATACACAGCACATTACTTTGCAATGACTGACTTATCAATATCTCTAACACACAGCTGCCTTTGGAATACAATATAAATATATAATCAGTTCCAGTTTGAGCATAGTGTATTGCAAAAACTGAAAAGTATCTTTCTATGCCACTCCATGCATTAGAAGTGATAGGAGATACATTTGATTGTCTCAGAACTCATTGTCAGGGCAACTCCAAGACTGGCATCCAAGGTACAATAAATATTAATGACTTTCAAATGGTTGTACTATCAGTAGAAAACAATCTTAAAGGTGAACATTTCATCCCTCCAGAAATATTAGAAAGAAGTGAATTGGAGAAGTGAAATCTTAAGTAGTAAAAAGTTTTCTATTGTCATGACACAACCATCTTTAGTCCAGTATAAGACTGGAATAAATTCCAGTATAAGAACTCTGCACTGACCCTTTTTTGAGAAATTGAAGACTTTCACAGTAGGTAACATATTTATTTGATTTATAAAGGATTTCTTGAAGGTTTTTTTCCAGAATACTGTTTTCTACACAGTGGATTTACTGGTTTGGCTAGTTCCTCCAATTCTAACAGCAAACTAGAGCGGTATCATAGGTCAAGCACCACATTTCTCAAATTACCTTAGCTTTAAGTTTTGTACACATTATTGAAAAACTAAAGCTTTTCAAGGTTCCTTCAACCCTTTATCCTAACATCCTGATAAGCCAAAGTATAAAAAGGAAGCTTATTTTAAGAAAAGCTATCAGAGAAATGTATATCACTTATTATGAATGCATTTTCAAAAGTAAATAATAAAGATACTTTTAAGCATAGCTGATATTTAGTTTTTGTCTATTTTGTTAAGAGGCATCAGTCTCATGACTGAGTAACACCATTCCTTTGAAAGTCTGGGGACAAGGCAGCACAAATTAGTACTCCCAGGAGTACTAAGAAAACTAGGTTTTTCCAGTTAAATTGATTTTTGCTGCAGCACCAGTACCAGCTCCACCTTCCATCCTTTCTTCAATAGTTTAGTGATAACCCCACCCTCACTACTGTTATTGTGACTTCTCTCTATCCAAATTACCAGCCACTGACAGCTTGCCAGGAACCTGACCACCTTCAACCAGGAAAGAAAGAGAGCTAAGGATAGTGCAGGAATTAAGCTTTGCTCTAGCTTGCCTTTGCCTTTTGCAACAGAGAGCTATTGCAACAACACACCGTTGTCTTACCCTTCCTCACCATCATAAATCCAGGGACAGGACAGAGCAGGATGCAGAGGCAGAGTGGGCAGCAGACCACACTCAGCATCAGCACCCTCAGCCATTCCTGCAGCCTTTGTGCCAAAGCAGACAAAACAGCCTCCACCCAGAGAATCTTATCCTTTAGTTTTAGACTGAGGTTTTGCTGCCCTTATCAGCCCCACCTACAGATAATTCAGTGACAAAAACTGTTAAGCAAAGCATAAAACAAAGGCAAATTTTGTTTATACCTCCTCCTTCTAATAACATTAAAACTATGACTTTGCCCTCAGCGTTAACTTTTGGTTATAAATCCCCAGCTGTTCGGCAAACTTTTGTATGATCATTCCTATCAAAGCACTTCAGTTAAACTCCATTATTTGGGGGGTGTGAGAAGAAGGAAAGCAGGCTGCTACTACTACTACTACTGAAACAAAACAAGAAGTTAGTTTGTTTCCAGCTACTGCTAAATTCACTGTGAATTATTTCACTTGAACCTCCTGAAGCGCCTCAGGAGACATTCTTCTGCATTAAGCTTGCAATTACTCTACAAAGCTATACTATAAATTCTTCATCCCTTTACAGCTGTCCCTCTGCTTACAGCTATACTTAACTGAACTGCTGCCATCAGCTACCTGCATTTTACAGAGACTCAGGGCATACATATATATTATAAAAACTACTGTAATAACATCTGCATTTCCCTTCAACACTCTTCTTGGTATCTGCAGTATCTACAACTTGCCGGTACTTCTCAGCCATAGGCTCATTCTTTAAGTGTTTAAAAATTGTACTCCACTATTATCCACAATCTGTCAGTCATAAAGAGCTTTGCAGCTCAGCCAGAATTATGTCACAGCCATAAAGTATTTTCAGTAATAATTTCAAAGAGTTATTTTTGTGCATTATCACAGCAGTAAGTATTGTTACTTGCATTCAGGAATAATAAACAAGTGCATGATTGAATTGGTAAAAAGGATTCTACCTTTTTTTAAACTATGGTATCCATTCAGTTAAATCTAGCCTCAATTGGTGCCCCCCCCCAAAAAAAATTGCCTACCATGCTCTTTCATTAAATTTTTCATTGCAGTGTACATCAAGTGTGCCCATTCATAACCAAGCTAATTTTTAACTAACTGAATGAACAGCAATTCCCTACCTGGAAGAAGGATATTCCCTCTTCTTCTACTAGGTACCACCTAGTAAGGCTAAAACTGCTCATTACAACTTTGGTTTAATATGTGACTCCCCAGCTAATATCTAGAATGAATGATTTCAGATATGCTGTTTAACGAGAAGAACCTAAATAGCAAATGGAAATAAACAAGAGACAATCTTTCTGTAGGATGTGTGAAGAAAGTTGAAGCAGCAGTCTCTTAATGTGGTAAGGAAAAGACAGAATACAGAACTGGGTACAGTGGCAGAAGCTTCCTAAATGAAGAACTGCTGCCAAAGGACTTACAACAAGGAATCAAACAAACCTTTCTGTTTGTTTTCATGCTACACACACAGTGGAGACAGTCTGGGAAATCACAATAACACTTTTCTGCTAATTAACACCAACTCACTTAATGATCTACATGATACAACTAAATTTAAGTAATTTTCTTTCCTTGCCTATATTTACAATCTCTGGTGAAATACCAAGTCCTCAGAAATGAGATCAGGATTCTTGACTCAAGGTAGATACCTAGAGGTAAAAACCAACCTTGACAAGTTGTGATACTGCCTTTGGGAATCAACTTCTTGAATCTCTGTACAGAGAAATCGAGTGTTGTAAAATATCATCAGGAAACAGCTTTGACATGTTTGTGATGTTATGAAATCAATTTCAGATTCCATACTAGATTAAAAAAAAAAAAAAAACAACCCTCCTTTATCTTCATGACAAAGTCTCTTTCAATACCTTGATTAGAAAAAGATACAAAACACTCCACATGTGGCAGATACAAAGAAACTGTGGAAGACTGAAGTTATTTCAAGAGTCCTTCTATTGGCAGCACTTCAGTTTGCCCTTGAGGAAAAAGAAATAATTTGTTTTGTTAAACCAATTCCTTTGCATTACAAAGAGTAGCTTCTATATGCAAGGTAACCAGACTTTTCACTCTTTGTAACTTCAGCTTTCCTTGTTCCAGACTTAAAAAGCTACATCTGAGATCAAACCACAGACCAATAGATACAATAAAACTAAGCTAGGAGCACCAACAATTTGTGTCAGGCATTTCACACAACCAAATAGGTAGACAGGAAATTTACATGCCATAAAAACAGACCCCAATGTATAGCTTACATGAGGTTAAAAAGAATGTCAGTAGATAAGCTTCCATTTTTTATTAAGATACTAACTTTAAATCTCTTTAGTGTTAGAAGAAACTGGCTGGCTTTAAAAAAAATATTTCCAGAAAAAAGTCCATCTTAACCAAAACCCAAATATGTAACTTAATTGCTTCATAAAATCAGTTTACAATCCAAAAATTAGTCAAAATATTCCTTACACATTTCTCTCCCATCCACTAAAAACATTAACTTCAATATTAAAGGGAATATCCTAGATTTTAATATGTAAGATTTACACATTTTAAAACAAGTTTTAAATGCAATAAAAGTTGCTTGAAGACATAAGTTGGAAAGACATATGAAATTCCAGGATTTGCTACTCTCCATACTCATTCCACAGAATGATGATAAAATGGATTTGTAGATGGAATGTTCCCATAAAATTTCAGAGCTGTATTCTATTCAAATGACTTGGAAGAACAAGAAGTTGACATAACGCTCAAACTGTATTAACGTAACACTTTAGCTACCTTATTAAGCATGCTTATGTAATCACTCTGAGTAGCTGAAAGAAACAAGCACTACAGGTACTGAATTCTTCTTGAAAACCAAAGGGTAGTTGGACATCCAGCCTTTTCCTCAGAATTTTTCCCATACAAGGACATCTACTCTTCCTCATTTGCCTCCCTTCACAATTCAGTTTTATTTATTTAAAAAATGTAAATTATTTCAGTAGCATGGCCATCAGCTCACAGAAAATCTTCACAACAAACATAAAGATGCTCGGCTATTTTTTCCTCATTCTTGTGTAAATGGGGAAGACACTGTCACCTCAAATGGCACAATTAACAATACAGGTCTGAGCACTGACAGAGGACTAAAGTTCACAACATTATGTTTGGTCCCAACAGAACTTTAAAAGATACTTACCCTTTAACTTTTCATTTGATAACCAAGAAAAGACTGTGTCCACAATTTCTGGAATGCCTGTGTGGGCAATGCCATCTGTAATTCTGGGGGTTGGTGCACTCAAACAATGGTTTATTAGAGATCTTTCAGATACAATTAGATTGCAGACCGTCAGTTCCATCACAACAAGCCTGGACTCTCCTCAGATTTACACAGGATATTTATTCATGGGATACTTAACTAGGATGCAGAGGGAGTTAACCAGAAGCATGACCATCATCTTGCCTTCTCCATCTATCCCCACCCTCTCTTTCCCCAGTGCACTTGGGAAGGAAAAGGAGCCAAGGAGACCAAACAGAACCCATCCCCATAGAGCTTTCTGCCCCGCTGCAGAGACTGGGATTTATAATCAAAACTGTCTGGGACACAGACTGCTGCTAGTGCTGCCTGCAATGCTGGCAGGCTGTTAAAGTTACAAAGAGAAAAATGTGCCAAAATATGTACTCTAGCTTGCCAAGCATATAATCCTGATGCATACTTCCTGATAGGAAAAGGATTTAATAAATATGAGACAATTTCCTTTTCCCTTTGCTTAGAAATGATCTTCTTTCCCACATGCTTAAGGCCAGAGAAAAAGAAACAGCACGCCATTCACATTTACAAGAAGCTCAGTTAATTCTCTGACTGGAATACTCAAGTTAATTTGATCGAGCATATTCTGTATTTTCTTAGTAACTCAGATGACAATCACCAGGGCAAGTTTTGGAATCTAAGAGAGTCTCTGCCTCATGTTACCCCCATGAAACACTTCAAAGCATGTGGGAGGGCTGGATTTGTTGGTGGACATGGTTCCCAGTTGTTGCTGGGCTCACTCCATCGCAAGCTGTACTAGTAGCCTCTCTCCTGGGCAGAAACAGCAAGGGAACACCTGTGAAGGATTAGGGGTTTTACACTTGAATCATGGCATGCCCTTGGTTAAAATAAGGAGTAGAAAAATTTTCTACAAATTTTCAGTCAGAAAGTTTAATTAGAAAGCTGGACATATGTAAGTTGAGGGATAGCTTCTGTTACTTACAAAGGCCAAAGTAGTAGAAAAGCAAATCTGTGTATCAGGGAATCGAATAACAGACAATAGTACAGGGACTCCCAAGCTTACTTCATTACTGTAGCATGGCAATGTTCAGTAATTTATTTAGTATACTACCCTGAATGATGCTTGCAAAATACTACACAAACCAAGGCTAGAATTTCGAAATACTCCTCATTAAGGAAAACCTAGAGGTAGCTAACAATACATTCAATAGATCTGTTGCAAAAACAACGTGAAGGAGATACTGATAATACTGATACAGCATTAAAACAGTGTCAAAAATAATCTTAATACACTTAAGAAAACTCTTACTTTCATAATAAGGATTTCAAAGAAGAAAAAGTTGTCATATAGGTCTGAGTTGAGTTTCCCAGTACTGAAAGATACCCAGCAAATTACTTCAGTGTTGCTAAGGTAACAATCAAAACTGTATTTTCCCTAACTTGCAACATCATTCTGCTAGTTAGCATCTTTTCCTCTTTGCAAAAAAAAGAGGAAATAAGACCTTTCACTCATAACAAGCTGTCAGAGACTTCAGTTGCTAAATTATATTCAGCAGCGTGAACATAAAATCTTAGAGAGGATATAGGAAAACAGCTGACGTGGTTTTTGGAACAGAGGTTGCAAGCAAGATGAGTGTTTGCCTCCCAAGTAACAACAAATAAAATAGGTTGCACCAGGGGAGGTTAAGATTGGATAGAAAGGATAATCTCTTTGCTGAAAGGATGGCCAGGCACTGAAACAGGCTGCCCAGGGACATGGTTGTCACCATCTCTGGAAGTATTAAAAGACTTGGAGATGTGGTGCTTGGGGACATGGTTTGGTGGTGGATTTGGCAGTGTTAACCTAACAGTTGGATTTAATAATCTGAAAGGCCTTTTCTAACCCGAAAAATTATATGATCCAATGAACAACAGAGCTTATATAGCAGCAGAACTTTGCCTGACAGCAAAAGGCAGTCTACAAACACTCACTTTTACCAGAAGTATTAAGGACTCTTAAAAGTAAAAAGCAGGCAAAAGGGCCAAAGATATCAGAAAACCAGCTATTAATCTAATCAAACTGAGAACAAGAAATATCAACCATCACCATGTGTTAGGAACAGGTTGGAAAAGATTATATTGAACTCCAACAAGAATGCTGTTTGAAACATTACAGTTGTTGGCTGGGTTTCCTACAGAAATAAGCTCTATGCAATCATACTGCCTGTTCATCTGTTTGTCATTCTTCTTTAGTAATGTTTAAGTTCAATGGTCAATTTGAACTAAATTTAGCAATGGTCCAGAGGTCTCAATTATACTTAATTTATACAGGACATGTAAAGCCAGTTTGGTCGGAAAGAAATCTCAATTAGTGAAGAGTGTCTAGTATAAACCCATAAGTAAACCTACTTTATTTGCCTTACTAGCTTTACTGTCAGACCCTACCAGCCATGCAAAATAAATACATATCCAGTGATAATCTGGATGGTTCAGCATCAAGTATACTCAGGGAATAATATAAGAAAACAAACTGACAGAACAAACATAAGTGGCAGGGGGAAAAAGCTGATATTTTGTTATAAAGGAAAGCATGAAAAAGTCATGGAAGATCATGCCTCATAAATTCTTCCACTGCAACTCAGTTTCAAATATTGGAAGATCACATGCTTTCAGGTAAACCTGAAATGAATGCTGAGGAGGATTACAAGAAGGTCAACAACATATTTGTTATCACTAGCTTTGAGAGGCTAGTATTCCAGTATTCACAGAATTATTTGGGTTGGAAGAGACCTAAAAGGCAGTTTCAAACCCCTGCCATGGGCAGGGATACTTCCCACTAGACCAGGTCACTCAGGGCCCCATCCAACCTGGCCCTGAACACATCTAGGGATGGGACATGCATAACATCTTTGGGCAATAGCCACCAGTTCCAGTGCCCCATCATACTCACAGTAAAAACTTCTTCCTAACATCTAAGCTATGCCTATCCTCTTTAAATTTAAAGCCATTATTCCCATATTACTACTTGTAACTATTACTGAATATTGTATAGTGGAGCATAAGAGCATGAAAAGAGGAATCATGAGAAAGAACATGAGTGGAACAATATTTCAAATATATGAAAAAGTTATATTTAAAAATTCTACTGCTCGTCTCTTGCTTTACCACAGTATTATCATTATTAAAAATCTTTTGAAATAAGCTAGGAGAAGAAAATCTAGCAATATAAGACAATTTCAGTGGATATTAGATAGATGGGATCTCTAAATCCAGTTTATTCATCTTGCAGGACTTATGAGTTTGCATTCTGGGTTTCTTCCATCTCCTCCCTATCCACCACCATTACATGTTCAGAAAGGAAACTAATTTGTGCTTTTAACCCAAAGAATCTCCAACTCAAACATGTCAATAGTTAGCTGACCATAAAAGCAGAGACAGAGCTGCAAAGCTGTGCCTGCTGCAGGTGTATGAACTAATAATGCAAAGCAGATGATGTAGATTGAAAAAACACAACTCTGTCTCCTGAATTGCTAGTTTGACAATTTTGGTCAAATATTCATGCTGGTTTTGCAAGTATTCAAACTGAGTCTGCTTACACTGGTTATGAATGTACCCTAACACAAAACTTAAGAGAATCACCCTGAAATTTGGGCTGCAACAATTCCTCAGATTACAAATAACCCATAACATCATTTCTGTAGTCCTGTCACAGAGAATTTGTGGCAGTTTACTAGGCATAGTCACCTCTTAAGCCTGGAAGCAAAGAACACATCAGTTGTGCATGGGAAAAGAAGCATCATGTCCTAAATCAAATGATAACCTTCACTTACAGCTGGGTGGTCCCTCTACTTCCAATTTGTGTACTAAGGGACGCTTTCAAAATGCAATGATGGCTTAGACAGAAACACCTTCAAATATAAGCAATATATAAAGCACTATGGTGTCACCCAGGGAACTGACTATGCCAAATTCCATATATATTCTTTTGAAGAACATACCAAGTTCAGTAGGCTATTTTAGAAGTATCTAACACAAAATACGTCAGACAAGTTCACTTGCTGGCTTTGTAGAACTTAAGCTGCTCAATTTTCTTAACACGGTAGAAAATAAAAATAAAAATCAAGTTACAATATTTTTTACACTGTATGGGGAAGAGGAAATAAGTCAATGTTCTGTGACATCTTACTACAAGAATTTACCAGATCTGATTTAGAACTCTCAATGGCATCTCAAACTCTTCTGAAAGGTCAGGAGATACCTCACTTAACGACACTCTGTTCTCCTGAGCTTATGTAAGCTACAGTGCAAACACAGATAATAAAGTCACAAGACCACCAAAAAGAAAATAATTATAAAACATTCAGAAATCTCTTAATGCAGATATAGGAATCATAATTTTCATCACATTACATTTCTCTCAAAAAGTTATTTTCCAGATGGCTATCTACAGCTTTATTTCAGCATCCTCCCTTGTGTGAACTGTTAGTAATGATTCTAGAAAATCACTATAACTAACCATTTCAATGCGAAAAGTTATTTAACTGAGAGATCAGTTAAAAAATATGGTATTGCTGTAGGCAATGACAGAGTCATAATCAGAAGAGATTAATTCCTCTAATTAATACTGTATAAGAAAAACAGGAGTATTAAGTCAACATCAACAACAATCAGTGAAGATGTTTTAGAAATATTTTAGCTTCACAGACCAAGGTAAATGTTTAAATCAAAATGTCCCAATATTGACAGGAAATAAAAACCATTTACAGGAAACAAATCAATATTTTACTGATCACACACTGCTAGGCTGCCTCAAACATCTTGCAAGCACAAAGCTGCAGCAAGGCTGCTTTACTTCAGACTGCAAGTCTGATTACTTCTCACTTTCTCTACTTCATGCTATTCAGTAACTAGCTCGGAGTCAGACCTTTAAGTATCACCACTTGCACTAGGAAGCTAGAAAAACAACCACAAAGCCCCACCAGCTCTGAGAGAAAAAACTATATGCATTACCCCTTAGGCGAAATAGTACAGCTTATCCTACCAGGGTACAAAAGGCTGCAGAGCAAAAAACATAAGTGACCCAAAGGGGAAAAAAAAAAAGGCTACTTTAGATTCCTCCTTTTCTCATAGTTCTCACCACAAAGGTTAAGCTCCCTTTAGCCATCAGAAATGGAAAGTTAGTAAAAGTCAAAGCCCAGGATCCCTGTAACTATGCACTCTACATGCAGTGACTTTTCCCTTGTTACTACTTCCCCCTGTGTAACAGCAAGCTAAGAGTTTGGAGAGTTTGATCTTTCTTTTCAGTTCTTCAAAACTTCCACGCTAAAATGGCAAGTGTGTTTTGAAGAAGAGCAGCAATACAACAAAGTGTAAAAATAATTCCAAACAATAACTACAAACAAATGAGTGAAAAAACTTCAAAACTGAATACTGGGCTGAAAAGCACTGAATTACTGGTAAAACTCTTGCAGACTACTCAAGCCCTTTGCAGAATTAGCGGCCTTCAGGGTATCAGCAAAGACAGTTCTGTCATGTGAATTGATGTGTACTATTGATAAGTAAGTGTAGCCTATGGCAGTGCTTTTCAAGTAAAAAGACAGGTCAGAAAACTGAGAGGTTTTTCATGCAAAGGAAGATACACCTTAATAGCCTACCAGGCATCTCTTTTAGTCTAGGGGGGTGAAAGAAGCAACAGCTGTTTTCAGAAGAAAAGGTCAGAAGCGCTGGCTGAATATGGGAGCATATTAAACTTAGCTTGATTCTACATAAGAGTCTTTATGTTACAATCATGTTGATGTAAGGCCTGTATTAGATTATCTCATTGTAGCAATAGTTATGTTGCCTATTTTTAACGACAGTATTCTGAGGTGTCTGCTTCAATTCCAGCTGGAGCGCTGAATGTGATCACTTTCACATACAGCAACAAGAAGCCTTCCATACTAAAATAGTGTTGCATTTTAAAAATACAGCTGTGGATCAAGTAACATTTTACTGCTCACATCAGAGACAAAAAGTTTTGCATAACTTCACAGCATGTAACCATCAGACCACTCTCAACTCACTACAAATGTTTCTTTAGTGATGACTAGCAGAATGAAAGCCGTCTTCAATTCTTCAGCAGCACAGAACTTTGTAAACAACAGCAGTGTTTACTTTAAGTCAAGGGAAAACAAAAAAAGAACAGAAGAAAATCAAGTGGGGAAAAGAGGTTACAAAGGGCTTGTTTGGAGCTGAAAGGATGAAGGAGAGAAAATACCATGAACCAGACCTTTAGAGCATAAACTGGAGGAGAGGGGAAAAAACCATGCAACAGTACATGTACTGCTGAAAATAAAAACCCAACTTCTGTTCCTTAACACAACCTCCATACTGACTAGAGATACTCATCCTCTTAAGTGCATTCTTCTTTTTAAAGGTTCCACAATAGGAGCAAATAGTTCAAAAGTATGATCCATGAACACAGGGCTGCCCACTGACATCACTACTTCAATTAGCTCATAATTAGTATTGAAGAAAAAAGAATTACTATCTAGATAGTGACCAAATTTTCTGTTCAAATGTTTGCACATATAAGATAGACATGATCAAAGGTACAAAAACCACACTCAAAGCTCTCCAAACCAGACAAAGAAATAATGAATCATAGTCAGAAACATCCCAAGTATCCCCAATTCCAATTCACTCCTACATAGTGGTACATGTTCCCTGTATGCTATCATAATTACATATGATTTCAGGCTAATAATGCTCTGCAAGCATATGTTAAAGAAAAAAAATCTGTAATTTTACTTTATGCTACTGAAAAATGGAAATAATTGTAACTTTGGGCTTGCAATAAATCTAATGGCCGCATTGTCTTGTATAAAAAAGTGCTAATACCCTACTAATAGCAAGCAACCAGGAAAATGGTACAGGTGGAATTCCCATTATAGCAGAATCTTGCTGTTCTAATAAGAATATTTAAAATTCATGAAGCTTTGCTTTGACAGATGAAAAATTTATTATTCTATGTTTTTGTTTCTCTTTAGTTTTATTAAAGACACATACACTGCAAAACTTTCCAGCTTTGTTTCTGGATTAAAACCAAGCTGTTCTGTCATGAGAGAGTTACTTGAGCCTTTGCAACACCCAAAAAACTCACTCAGAGAATTTCCACACAGCTTTTCAAGTACCAGTTAGGTATTTGAACTAACACTTTACCTAAAATAGTATTATACCTGAAGCATCTGAGAAAGTAGTTTTTAAGAGTAAAACAGCAAGATGGACATTGTCAGATTCCAGTGGATGTGGTCAACAAAATAGTAGCCATGTCCCCACCAAGAAGCAAGAAGGAAACACAAGATTTCCTAGGCACTGTGGGTTTTTGGAGGATGCATATTCCCGATTACAGTCAGATTGTAAATCTTCTCAACCAAGTGACCCAGAAAAAGAATTATTTCAAGTGGGGTCCTGTCCAACAACAAGCTTTTGAACAAATTAAACAGGAGATTGTTCATGCAGTAGCCAGGAAAGGACAAGATGTGAAAAATGTGCTTTTGACTGCAGCCAGGAAGAAAGGTCCTTCCTTAAGTGTCTGGCAAAAAGCACCCAGGGAGACTCAAAGATAAGCCTGTGATTTCTGCAGTCAGGGAGGCGAGGGATCCCCAGCCTGTTACACCCCAGCTGAGATACCAGCAGCTTATGAAGGAGCTCAAGCTATCTCAGAAGGGACTGGCACGAAGCACAGCTTCTGCTGGCACCCCAACTGCCAACACTGGGCTGGATGTTCAAAGGGAAAGCCCCAGCCCCACATCACATCACTGGTACTACATGGATGAGGCAGGTTGTGCTTATCACACAGCAAGCTCAAATAGGAAACCCCAATCACCCAGGGGATCTTGAAAATCAGCAAGAACTGGCAAGAAGGTAAAAATTTCAGACTACCATAATCCAAGGAGAAGGTACTCCATGTTGAAGAGGCCCTATCATACAACCAACCACCAGAAAATGAAAAGCAATACTCTCTTTACTGACAGTTCCTGCCACACACTGAAGATGGAAAGCTGCCATATGAAATCCTACACAACAAGCTGTAGAAGCTATTGAGGGACAAGGCGGATCCAGCCAGAGAGCAGAGCTGAAAGCCAACCAGCAGGCTTTAGATACTGCTGAAAGAGAAATGGCCAGTGCTCTACCTCCAGACTGACTCACAGATGGCAGCAAATGACGGGAAAAGGTCAATGGGCAGCACAGAGGGAAACCCATCTGGGCTGTTGGAATATGGCAAGACATCACCGCCTAGGCAAAGAAGCTGGCCATAAAACTATGTCCCGTAGAAGCACACGTACCCAAGAGCTGGGCTACCAAAGAACACTACAACAGTAGACAGGTAGATGAAGCTGCCAAGATTAAAGTGTTTTACGTGGATATGGACTGGCAACATAAAGGTGAGTAATTTCTGGCTCAGTGGGCCCACCAGGGAAGCAATGCAACACACAGACGGGTTTGTGATTGAGGGGTGGACTTATCCATGGACACTCTGTCCCAAGTTATCCATAACTGTGAAACATGGGCTGCAATCAAGCAGGCCAAGCGCATGAGGCCTCTGTGTGTGCTGGACTGTGGCTGAAACACAAATATGGGGAGTCCCTGCACATGGACTACATCACACTGCTGCAGACACACTAAGGCAAGTGCTACATGCTTACAGTGGTGGAAACAACCCCTGGAATGTTGGATACATACCCTGTGCCTGATGCTACTGCCCAGATCACCATCTTGGGCCTTGCCCTGTGGCACCATGGCACTCATGAGCAATATAAGTTGGACAACAGGACTCATTTCAGAGCTGACACCTGGCCAGAGAGCACAGGACTGAGTGGTGCAACCTATTCCCCATCATGTGCCAGCCTCTGGGAAAACTGAACAGAACAATGGACTGTTAGAAAGCACATTGAAAGCAGTGGGTGATGGGGCCTTCCAAACACTGGAATCTACACTTAGCAAAGGCTGCCTGGTTTAGTTAACTCCAGAGGCTCCAGCAATCAAGCTGGTCCTCCCCAGTCAAAACCCCCACCTACCATAGAAGGGGATGAAGTCTCCACGGTGCATTTGAGGAATATCAGTTTGGATTGGTCCCGCCTAAAGCAAAGGCAAACCCGTCTGTGCGACTGTTTTTGCTCAAGTAGCTGCTGGGTAACGCAGAGGGATGGGGAAACACAATGCATACCTCAAAGGAATTAGATTTTTGGGTGAGAACAGTCTGTAATACTGACTTTTATAACACTGGCTGCTGAATGGCACTGCCACTGTATGCCATAGCTACCACAGGCAATGAATATGGTCTGCTCCAAACACATGAGGCTCCTGATCTAGCTCCCAACCACCTGGCAGCACTCCTGCCCTGGAAGCCATCTAGGGTGTACAGAGCCCAAAGTCACGAACCAAATTAACTCAATGGACACCTTGGAGGGACAGCCATTGACTACTAAAATTATACCTTTGCTTATGTGTGTATATATATGTGCATATATAGCTAGTAGGTATAGGATTTGTGCATGACATGAATGGTTTGGACTATGGGGAGGATAATGTCCTGGCTTAAGCAAGGACAGGGTAATTTTTACAGTAGCCAAGAGGGGGCCTGGCTAAGGCCAGGAGTCAAAGATTATTCTATATCACCTCACATCCTTTTCTGGGCACAGGGGAAAGAGTCCCTTCTGCATTGTGTAGTGTGATAGTGCAGTCAGGTTTTCACCAGGCCCTGCGTGGGGAGCACTCACATGTGACTCGTTCACCTCCCTCGTACACTGTTATTAATATTCTTCCTCTTACTGCTCCTTTTCTTATTTCATTGCTATTTCCAGCAAATTGCTCTTATCCCAACCCACAATCTCTATCTTTCATGCTTCCAATTCTCCTCTCTATCCAACCAAAGGTGGGGGGGGAAGTAAGTGAGCAGCACATGGTTTGGAGTTTTCTAATGGGACCACTAAACTGGGGAATTTCCTTTCTAGACCTTCTTTAGGATGCCTCACTGTTAACCAGAATCTGCCCACAATCACATATAGTGCCAATAACTGGAGCTAAGTGACTGATTACAACAAACTGCTGGGGGGCATAACCTGAAACCAGTCAGCAGAAGCTGCTCTTCTCTGAAAGAAATCAAAAATTCCATACCCATAAAAAAAACACAAACCAACTTTGTTTCTCAAAAACAGAGGGATCATCTTTATTCCATTTTTTACTGAAAAACTGGAGTATGCTGAAAGAGCAAGCAAGATTTGACAAGCTACAGAAACCACTTTCAATTATTTTTAATTATTCAAATAATAATGTTACAATAAATAAGATCTCTGATAATATTAACTTTATTTTCCTTTAATTTAAGTTGCTACCTTCATGAGCAGTTCATCAGGGCACACATACAAACATATGCCTGAGTTACCTGAAACAAAGCATTAGACAGGCTGGTAAAAAAAAAAAAAATTACCAAACACCCAAAATGAACTAGCAGAGAAAAACCACATTTTCCCCAAAATAAGCACTTATGCTTTCACCTTCTTGATATAACCAAAAATCTAAAAATAGTCACTTGTTGTTTCTTGAGCTGTTACTTTAACTGCTTACATACTGAGCCTTCTAGCAAGAGTCATGTACTGCTGTTAACCTTGGGAATAATACATGAAAACCCTCTCAGAATTTTAAAAATAACACTTGCAGAAAAATCGCTGTAGTGCAACTACTTCAAGTCTTAAAACATCTAACCAAAATAATTAAAGGAAATCTGACTTGTTTTAAATATGAGTAAAACAGAAAAGATCATTGTGAAAAAGATCCTTGTGAGCTTCTGAACAGGAAGGATCCACAGACTTTTTTCTAAATGAGTATTTTTTATGAGCAAGCAAAGGTCACTCAGCAGTAAAAGAACGAAGCAGGCTGATTGTGACTTCGATAGACTTAACATGTGGCCCACAACACTCCAGCCTTTTTGCCTCTCTTTTTTTGCAAGTGACTCCACCAGGCAAATTAATCTTCCCACATCATTCAACAGTTTATGGAGACAAGATGTTTCAAGACAGAAAAATCAGGGCTCATGTCAGTGACTAACAGTTCACCCAATAAAAACTGTTTTCATCTGGTCCCACTCCAAAGTGTTAACATGCTATGTATAGCACATGTCTTGCCCTTTATCCAAGGCACAATGTACCACCACTGAGTAATTGTATGGTAAGCCAACCAGTTTCATACTAGGTATTGCCTTGGAATACACCTTGGAATACAATTAAAGAAAATGTGGGTTTTTTTAGAATCAAAAACCAGGGAAACTGAGCAGAAGATCTGAAAAATGCAAAGCTGCACTTTTATCAAGGTGAAAAAATGGTTGAAGCAAACTTGCTCCCAATATACTGGGAACATATTTTGCCTTTCTCACACTAGCCTTTAAAAATCCAATTGCAAGGAGTAAATAAAACTCTAAATTTATAGCCCAGTATGTAAAATCTCATGATTCCTCAAGATTCAGAGTTGGATTTCTTAGATTTTTTTCATACAAATCAGCTCAGGCAAAATATACTGCAGCTAATGTGTGGGTGTTTTTATAGAGCTTCATTATGCTTTTTGAAACAAAAAGAACGTAAGTCCAGAATACATGAGAAACAAGAACTACAGCAGCTTCTAGTCATTCTTCCATATCAGGGCTAAAATTGTACCAACTCCTTCAGTGGTAACAGTCTCACATTAAATACCTGGTCTTTAGTTAAGACTGCAAATATTCTGTTTGGGTTGCTGACCTTGTAATGGTCTAAGGATGAAAGTAGAACGTACGGTCATGTACCTTTAACTAAACTTGCTAAAACCAGTGGGCATATGAGGGAATATGAAGGGAGCAGCAATGTTATGTGTGTGTTTTTTTAAAACTAGATTGACCACATGACCCCACCACTCTCCCCAAGTCAGAACACTGTCATTTATTACTGTGTTCTGTAGGATAATTTCATTTTTGCTTTGGAGTAATTTTTTAAACATAGAACTCTCACAACAGAGCTCATTTTACAGAGCATGTCTATGGAAAAGGCACCTTTCCTCCAAGAATCTTCTCACCTACAACACAGGGTTGCAGTATTCCTAACTTCACTTTTACATATTTTAATTTCTTCTACAGTACAAGAACAATGTGCTGGTGACAGTGTAAACTTTTCCCCAAAAAACTATTCAGCCTCAACACTAAGTCATTATTCTGCATTTATGCCATGACACTTAAATAGCATCCTTACTTCCTGAAATGTCACTGGGACTAAATCCAGAAGTGACAAAAACCTATAATGATCTAACATGCTACGTGTTTCACCAATTCAACACAGTAAAAAATCTAGAGACTATGAAATTTCAGCCTTCAGAAACATGTCTTACCTTTCAGAATGAAAAAAAAATTCAACATGCTTGGAAATACAATGGTTTTGGTATAAGCAAATACAAAGGTAGCAGGGAGGGGTGGAGAATGAAAAAAAAAATTGTAAGTGCACACATTTATTTAGGCATTAATTGCTCTCTGTAATATATTCTCAAGCACACACAGAGTCAAGAAAGCACACTGGGAAAGTGAGGCCAAATACAACAGCTTAAGTTAAGTAATGGGGTAATTAAAGGTTTTATACTAAAATAATTTACAATTGGGGTTTGTAAAGAAAGACCAGTAACACTGATACGTAGCAATCCCAGCCTTGTTTCAAGCAGCTGCCTCTAACCATAATATAAGATAATCTCTGACAAATGTTGTCTACAGAGGAGACAAGGCAGCCATAAGACAAAACACAGACTTAGAAATTAATTTAATGCTACAGCATTCTTTGGTTCTAGTTGCAGGTTCCCCACTCTGTCCACCGTCCCTCCACCTACCAGACACTGGGTTTAATTCAGACTCGTGGTCAAATAATGAAATACCCTACCAGAAAAGTACCAAAAAAGTCATACAAGAAAAAAATACTCAGTCCTCTAAGAGAAGATCAATGATATAGAGGGCATACTTCTTTAATTGCTTGATGATAAAACAGCAGCAGTTACAGTATTATTTAAACACAGCTTTTAAGTACAACTTCAAAAGGAGAAGCCAAATGGGATAAACCAGTTTCTTTCAGCTGAGGAAACAGCAAATCGATTGTTTACAAATAATGTCTACAAAGTACAAAATACTGTGTTTGGAAATTGAAAGTTTTAAACCCAAAACTGAAATGTTCAAAGAAGCTTGCAGGACATACGAAAGCAGGGATTCATCAACTAAAATATGTCAGAATATACTAAGTGAGTAACTGGAAGCAATAAATGTTTCAGCAAATGTGAAACCCAAGCACATTTTTATCACGAGATATTCATTTTGGTTTGATTTTCAGAAGTAGGAGGATACATGCTGAATCAGTTAGAATTCAAAGGTCTGCCTAATATGAATTCAAAAACTTGAATTAAGAATATATATTTTAAATCCCATATACAGGATAACTGAGTATTTCAAATTAGAAAAAGCTGTTCTAATTTTCCATTGCGGTAAGAGCACATCATGCATTTTAAATACATACTGAAGCTCTTCATACTCCTAATAACATTCTGTGTTCTTAAAATGTTGTAGTCAAATTCTTATCCAGGCCACTATAAAGAATACCACAGTTATAGTCTATACTTCTCTACCCACAGTAAGAGGATAGCAGCAAATTACAGTAAAATCTGGTGTTACATTTAGCTGTACAACACTACTAATTAGAGAGTAATTTCAACAATAAATATTTGGTTAAACTCTGCTTTGTCATCAGTGCAAGCAATTTAAGATGAAACTCATCTTTCAGAAAGTCTATGGGGTTTTTTTCTTAATCTATTTTTATTTTCTGGTTAGTGAGCATCTTTTCCTATGAAACAGTTTTCCAGAGCTACTGCTTAGCAAACAGAAAACCACACAGACAATGTTAGAAGCAAAAGGGAAGATTCAAGCCTAGAGGATCATGGCAATCCATGGTTCTCTTTAAAATGTCCTTAGCTAACCCTATTTTACTACTCAATGGCAAGTTCTTATAACAGTGACCTTACAGAGCACACAGGCTGCATCACCTAATAAGAGTAAGGTAAGCTAAAAGACAGGCTTATCACA
The DNA here is from genome assembly GCF_022539315.1 of Serinus canaria. Taxonomy (NCBI): domain Eukaryota; kingdom Metazoa; phylum Chordata; class Aves; order Passeriformes; family Fringillidae; genus Serinus; species Serinus canaria. The sequence goes on along the minus strand of NC_066316.1, from coordinate 59,058,485 downwards.
TGCCTCAGAAAGAATACAGGGAGGGGAAACCAGGATACAGACGAATATGAGCCCCATGGTAGATACAATATCAAGTAAAACACCCAGTTAACCCTCTAGACACTGACAAGTCAGCAGTTTTAAAAGAGAGGCTCTTCCTGCAATTCTTCGCAAGAACTCTCTGATGAGCTGTGCTACTATTAATAAAAGCACTAAAGAGATGAACAGTAGTAGTACCTTATCTCCTTTAGAAAAAAAATAAAGAAAACAAAGAAACACATAAGCAAAATACTACTGCCTGCTCCTGTGAATCCACAGAGACAATCTGTTTTTACAAAGGAGGCCAACTTCACTGAAATCAGGCCTTGAAAGCATCCCATACTTTAGTGCAGTCATGAAACATTATGCCATCAAAGGCAGCTGTGATGTGTACAGCAAAGGGTTGGCATCTGACATTCTCTTACAACACCAACTCAGAGTTGTTGTAATGCAGTGTTTGCGTAGTGCCTCTAAGACATCAGACACTACATAAAAAAACCTTCCCCCCCCAGGTCTATTAAAATAAATAAACCTGCATTCTTGCTGAGCTCTCACACCTTCAGTACACACAAGTCTACAATCTCATACTATACATTGAACATCATTTCCTCATTTCACTAGCCAAACAACAGCTGGTTTTGGATTACCCAACAGCAATTAATCAATATTCTGTTGATATGGCCTTCACTTCATCTGTAAATCTCTACAAAGTTCTCAAAGACAAGGTGAAGTCTATGGAGGAAATAAGTTACCAGTAAAACTACTTTCACAGAAGAGTGCACACCACAAAGTTATTAAGTAGAAGTCAAAATATTTACTGTATCATCTAGATGTTCTTTTCTATATAATATCACAAAACTGACAACTCAAGCCATATAAATTTATCACATCAATAGCTAAAGTAAATGAGAAGTTGAAACAGAGCACAATATGCTGCCTATTTAGTAAATTCATACAATGGATCTTCTGATCCAAAAAAAATAAATCACAAATTACCTTTCACTCCAGTAGGAATCTTGAAGATTTGTAGAGTGAAATCAACTATGACAACTGGATAGCAGCACAATATCTTGCTTGCCTGTAAGGGAATAATTCAGAGCCACATTACATCATAAAATTAACCCACCAAATAAATTAGAAAACCAGATAAGTGAAATTGAACAGTGCTGAAATTATAAACATTTTGAAAATGTGAACACCCTGACAAAGAGGAAGAGAAAGAAGCCCCACACCCAATCATTTAACTTGCACTTTGATTTTCCTCTCTTAACAAAATAGAAGTCTGGCAGTTTATTTTAAAGTCTAACACCCTTGAAGTTTAAAGTAGCCTGCTTCCAAAATAGAAGGCCAGAAATAACCCCTTACAATGCAGTTTGACATCTTGTCTAGTCCAGACTACAAAAATCAGACACTTCCACATCCCCTTTTCTTGCTCCCATCCTCCTTCTTGTGTCCACCCATTGTGTGAGTACACAATGAACAGTTTTCAAACACTGCTTTTCTTGGGTTAATTTTGCTTGCAATGAGAAACACAGCCCACCTTCCTTTTTCTCACTCCACCCTACTTAAGACCAATTCCAGAATGAAACTAGTTTGACTTAGTACATCCTCCCCAGGAAAGCATTCAACCTTGCTTGAGAAATATCTAGTGGCAAATATGTTACACACTACAATCTTCAGTAAAATGACTTTTAACCTACTGAAACTTACAGTAAACTAGTAAACTAAAATGTAGAAAACTTCCTCTTTCAAAAATTAGAACAGAGCTACACATTACAGACACAACTATTAAAAATGTAAACCATTCACATCCTTTTTCTATCAGTGAATGCTTTCATAGCTGTCATCCATGTAACACGTATACCCACCATCATGTTCTTTTGTTCCCTCTCTTTTTAATCCTAAAATAAATCAATCTTTAGTACTAAAAGACGATTCCCAGATTAATGCCAAAAGGAAATGCCAGTTCAAAAAGGAACCCCACAACCATCAACTACAGATTTTTTTTATTTTGTCATATATTTTAAACATTGTTTATAAACCTACTTTGATTTTTTTTAACATCAGCTTAAAGAGATGATTTATCACAGCCCACAATGCCTTCTTAACATGTCTGTACTTCCCAGAACACTTTCCATTCCCCACCTATGACCCACATTCTTCATCTTTAAAGGCGTGTCTTGGGACCTGGTCCCATGAAAAATGAATGTTCTGCCTATATCCACACTCACAAACTGATTTAGATCATATTGGCGACTAGAAGTAAGACAGTTATTCTTCAGGTTACCTTCTCTAAGTGAGAGCTCTTCAGAGCTGCCACTGAATCCCCAGTAAGACATCAGGAAACCAAACTAGCTTCAGAATGTTACCTGTGTTGGCCCTTGAATCTAAAAAAATTTATTAATTGACTGCAGTTACTGGAAAATTATCCAAGTAGAAATGGAACAAAGGGTCTATTTCCATATCAATGAAGCCTGGAAGTTTATTCCACACAGCCCTGGATGTTAAAAAGTTTGAACTCCCCTTCTTCTCCACTATCAACAAATGTGCAGAGAGAATACACATTTTTGAAAGTCTTGTCTAGGCCATTTAAATTATATTTTTACAACGCAAGCCCATCTGCCACAGGTACAAACTGTTGATGGAAATTTTTGAGATCAATAACTTCAGAAAACACTGAAGGGAAGGTCATTTTCTAAGCCCAAAGGTAATGAAACTCAGCAGGATGTTGCAATTTAGGCAAAAGAAAGCAGCTCAACTTCCCACCAAGAGGTCAACAAGAGTCAGAAAGCAGCATGGCCAGCAGAAATGGAAACTTGGAGGGGAGGAGAGCAGCAGCTGAAGCAGAGTGCTTCTGCTGAATGGCTTTCCAGGGCCACTGCTGCGTAACCCAGGGCACCACCAAACTGCTTCTGTTCTGTAACTGGCTGGCACTGCAGCTTAGGGACTCCATTTTTCTGCTGTTCAAAACGTGATGCTAAAGGACACAGCTTTTCTTTTAGATAGTCTCTCAAAGAAGCATTTTCTCATTTCAGCCTCTGCAAGACTGGATACACACAAGTTGATGGGAATTTGCTGAAGGCTAAGTTCTGTAGAACCATGCTGGTTGCATTTCACTAACGCTCTGGAAGCGCCCATGACAGCAGACAGAAGGCTATAAAGAAAAGCAGGCTATAAAGCTAAGAAAATTAATACATGTGCCTTAAAGCAAATATAGAATACATAATTTTAAATAAAACCTGGGCTTGGAGAGCTTTACAAGAAGTAAAACACACCAAATCAACTGCTTGCCAGTTATTACTGGTATCAAAGCACTTTAAGTTTACTTGAGCTGGCTATTACTTGCTCTCTGGCAGTGATTTTTTTTGGAAGGTGGAAATCATAATCATTAAGCTGACAAACCCTCAAAACAACTCCCTTCATGTCAATCAGCAATCCTTCTAGCCACACACATGTGCGGACAACACTATTACCATCAAAAGGGATTAAGTTCAACTCAGTGGGATCTTTATGTGAGGAAGAACGCTGCACGCTAAAAAAATGTTACCACAGTGTTAATAGCTCTTTTGAGAGTATTCATATTTCAGAGTACTGTAATCAAAGCCTTACAAAAGAACAATAATAGGAAAAGAACTTTAGACCTAAATTTATAAATAACAATATTTTTTAAAAATATCTCCGTGCATAACGCTCAGAGGCTAGGTCCTCACATCTTGAAAGGGGACCTTATTTTAAAACAGTAGACATAAACCATATATTATTTTTACCCTAATTCTTAAGAGAAGGGAAATTAGTGATGTGAAGTCTTCCTCGATTTCACCTCCTATCTGATTCTTGGCAAAGAGCCTCAGTGCGGGGGCCTATTTAGCTCATTTTTCTGCAGTTGCTAACTTAGAGACGAAAGAAAGGAACAGCCCAAGATGCAAACAGATGAAGTTATCGGGAGGAGAGGAGTGGTGCTCCGGGAGGAAGGAAATTAGGAAACCAACCGCTTCTCTTCAAGCAGCATTCAAGCGACGAGTGCGAGAAAGGCACCAACAGCCATCGGGAGAGATTTTACCGGGAAAAAACACCCCCTTTCTTCTGGCCCCAGAGCAGAGGCGGGCGAGCCAAGAGCGCGGTGGATGCGGTCACGGCAGCGACCGCGGGAGCCCGCGCAGCGCCGGCCGGGGTGCCCCGAGCTGCGGCCGGAGGCGGCGGGCGCGGCACTGCCCGCGCCGGCAGCCCCGCCAGGGAGGCTTGGAAGCGAGCGGCGAGGAGCGGCCCCGCACGGCTCGCCTCGCCGGGACCAGCGCCCAAGGCTGCGGGAAAAGGAGGGAGGGAGGAGCCAGACCCGCCAGCCGCTCTGCTGCCCGCCCGGGGCGGAGGGGCTGCGGATCGGAGCCGCTCGCCCCCGCCGCCCCCGGACGCGCTTCCTCGGGGCCGCTGCCGCCCCCTGCCGGACGCGGTGCTGACAGCCCCCATCCGCCCGCCCCGCTGCCGCTCGGGGCCGGCACAGGAGGAGGGAAGGAAGAAGGGAGGGGGCAGCTCTACCCGATCAGCCGGGCCGGCCCCGCCCGCAGCCTCCGCATCCCGCGCCAAGCGGAGCGGACTAGTGAAAACGGCGACAGATACGCGGCAAAGCGGCCCCCAGCGCACCGCCCGCAGCGCTACGGTTGCCCGACCCCCTCCTCCCCACCATCCCCTGCTCCCTACTGCCAGCATAAGTCGCGCTCCCTCGGGACCGCTCCCGCTGATACCTGCCGCTCGAACGGCCGCCGGCGCCCGCACGCTCCCGAACTTCCCGGCCGCGGCCGTCAGCCCAGCCCGGGAGAAAACCCCGCCGGCCCCGCCCCCCGGCCAATCCGCGCCCCGCCCGCCCCCGCGCCCCGCCTCCGTCCCTTCCCGGTCTGGCGGCACCGACCACGCCCCCCGCACTCTCCGCGTCGCCATTGGCTGGCGCAGTCGTCAATCTCCGCGGGCAGCGCTTCGCCCCCGCCCGCTCTTCCTGGGCAGTTTCCAGCAGCCGCTGCCCGTCGGGGGTGCGGTTCTAGCTTGGGGCCGGGACCGGCTTCGGGAGCGTCGTCGCAGCGTAGGCATCGCACCGGAGAGACATGGTCCGGCAGCGCCGCTGGCGAGCCATGGGCCCGGGCGAGTCCGGGCAGGACGCTGGCCGTGCGCGCGGTGCGGTGCCGCTGTCCCGCGGTGTCTCCAAGTGGAATGAGCTCCTGCGGCACCGCGGGCTGCGCGGGCGCGGAGCGGAGGCGGTGACCCCTCCCGGCTCTCCGCAGCCCTCGGCAGGTGCCGCCTCCAGCCGGGCTCCCGCTCGCGGGTGAAACGGACGCGCCATCAGGAGCCCGCGGGATCCCCGCGGTGGCGGGGCTGGAGCGACCCTCCCGTGCAGGGAGGTGGAGGGTCGGAACTGGTCCGGCCTGCGGATAGGAGCATTTTTGGGGACCTGGTCGAGAAGAGGCAGCCAGGGGATTCAGTGTCCTGGTGAGGGACAACGGGAGTGAGGTGAAATGAGAGCGTCAGGAAGGGTGTAAGGAAAAAGTTACTCATGCTACAGACAGCTGGGCTGTGGGAGTGGGTTCCTCAGGGATTTCCACTCCCCAGCAGATGCAGTCCTGAGCAACCTGGACTAACCACGCAGCTGGCCTTGCTTTTGAGCTGGAGGTTAAGGGAGAGGCCTCCTTACAACCTGCATTTTTTAATGAGGGTTGACTTTCACTTGCCTGAGGTGTTTGGATATGTGTGTGCATTCTGAGTGCTAAAAGGCCTGGATATGAAAAACTCATGGCAACTGCTGTGCTGCACTGACTGCAGGCCCTGGGAGTGCTATGGAAACAGAAAATTATTTACATTGTGTGCAGTCATACTGCACATAATCCAGCACATAATAGATGATGTGTGTACAAGTTCATCCCTTTCGTGCATTGTACAGAAAATTATTTACATTGTGTGCAGTCATACTGCACATAATCCAGCACATAGTAGATGATGTGTGTACAAGTTCACCCATTTCGTGCATAATAACCTAAAGTTAACAACAAATTTCTTGCCTAGCCTTCATGTGTACCAGGCCGTGCCTTTTTTTGTATTACACAGAATAGATTTTTCTACTTTGGAGCAGAGCTGTGTAGTAAAATGAGGCATTTTATATGTAATCCCTGGAAATTTCTAGAAAAATTAGAAGGCAGGGAACAGGATCATGTCTGAGAGGTTGCTGACTGTTCTTTACAGAATTCTGAAAAAATTATAAGACACCAAGTTTTCTTTCTCAAAAATCTCTGTGTGATGCTGTGTAACACATAGCTTTAATCTGATTTTTTTGTGAAGAGGTTGAGGGATGTGTTTTCACAATGCCAATCTTAAGATGCTGGGGTTTCATTTAGGGTAGTCTGCTAGGGAAAATTAAGTCAACAGATATTAAGATATACATTGTACATGTTTCATAATGAGCAATGTCAAGAAATCAAGTCCTATTTGACACCAATTAATATTTTTATCTTAAATCTTAGTGCTTCAGAAGCAAAAGCAACCATGCAGCTCATAGGAGAGCTGTTAAAGGAAATTAATGTAAGCAGAGAGAAGCAATGAGTTGGCAATGAATAGTGAGCAGGCACTATTAGGTATCTGTGCTTAATTCCACATGTACATTCTGCATCCACTGAAAGAGGTTAGGGACCTGTAATTAAAGAAGGAATTATAATGCATATGCACAAGCAGTTTTAATTTGTTCCAGCTATATTGCTTGATGTTGTAATCTGCATGTTTTATGTATTACACTGCATAATTTAAATAAAGCTGATGAATTATTTTTAGTATCTCTTGCTCCACATTCAAAAACAGCATTAAAAAAAGCCTTTTGACTCTTTCAAAGAGGAGATGGAGTATCATTTTTCTTTTTCAGGAAAACCAGTCACTGCATTTTCAAATTTGATACAGCAGATGCTACAATTACCACAGCACTATTGGGTTAGGATTTTACCTCTAGATGCTTTTTATATGCAGAACAGACTCTAAAACTCTGATCTTTTCCAGTTCATTCCTCAGATGCTCTAATATCACTAAGCACAAAGCATGATAGTAGAATATGTGCCAGTTTCTCAAGAAAATAATACAGCATGCATGCCTAAAAACAGTAATCACTACTGTAAAAGACTTAACTTATGGGTGCAACAGAAGACACTTGGTCTCTGCTGCTTTCAGAGGCTTCCTAAATTTGCACCATCCCAGCTGCTGTCTGTCATTGCCAGTACTTGTGTGGCTGCCAGTCTTTAATACCATTGGCCTGAGCAAATGTAATTGACACATTACTAAAACCAACTGCCCCTGCAACAATCTTGTTTTCATTAAGGTTTCCAATGTTGCTGAAACCGCTGGAAATGCCTGCAGTGAACTTTCCCTAGATTAGAAAAATCAGGAAGACTTCAAAGGAACTGCTGCTTTTTTCCTCTTTCCTCAGCAAGACTTGGACACTTCTGCTCAGAATCCCAGTTAGAGGTACCTCCCAGAGCTTCATTACACTCGCGTTTCTTCTCACATTGATTTTAGGCCATTTGTTTCTGGAGAAATCTGCCGCCTTATGACAAACATTGCTTCTCTGATCTACAGTTTTGGAAGAGTAAATAGCCTGGCAGTTTCATTAAATTAAAAATCTATGTTGCTTTTCTTTAAACAATATGAAATGTAATACATGTGTTGGTGTGTGCTTTTCCTGAATTTTTATTGCAGGACAAACACGTCCTAAGAGAAGAAGGATGTAGAGAATTTCTTAAGCATAGTAATGGAACATCTGGGTGTCCAAATAAAGACTGTGTCATTCTGTATGCAGCATGGCAGGTGGTGATTTTCATAGTCCTCTGATTTTCACAGAATGGGTGAACTTCAGCAGTGTCTGATCCAGCCTCCCTGGCCTCCCTCCAGGGTCATCCTAGAGCACATTGCACAGGATAGTTCTTTAATATCTACTGAAGGAGATTCCACAACCACCCTCACTGTAAAGAATTTTTCCTCATATTCAAGTGGAATACACAACATTTTTGGGACATGTACTCTGCTGTACTAGCACCAGAGAAAAGCCATTAATGTAGTTTCTGATATTTTCCTCGATCCCCTTTCCACTTCTCTGAGTTTATATCTAAATTTTGTGTAAGTGCCACAGTGATAAGAACTGTTACCAATCTGTTGTTGCACCCAACATGCAAAATTTCTTTAAAGTGCTGATACAACCTACACGCTGTTTAAGGGCTAGAAAGGCTGCAGCGTAGGAGCTGCTGCCTATGGACTATAAATCTGTAGTCAAAATGGCTGTTTGCACAACTCTTGAGCCACTTTGCTTCCTGGCTTTACCTAAATTACACTGTTATAATATTCAGTCTGTAGTCTCCACATTAATCTGTTGGCACAAGCATGAGCAGTGTCTGTTACGAAAGAAAATAAGGGAAAATATGAATTTCTAATTATAAAATGTGTGATGTTAACAGAAAACACGACATAAGGAAAAATACTTATACTGCCTTCTTGCATGTAAAAATGTCTTCTTTTCAAAGATTTCGAAGGAAAAATGACTGAGAAAAAGATCCCAGAAATAGCTGAAGTATACACAAGAAAACTGCCTAATCTATTCCTGGTAAAATAATATATCTGCTTTAGTTACAATTAGTTATATTTAGTGACTAACTTTAGTTACTCAGCAACATCATTGTGGTTTCTAAGTAGATTCCTGAGTGGTTCCTAAGATGAGTCGATTCCTGAGTGGTCTGGAAGCTGGTCCTGAAAATTGTCTCTCCTTCTTCCATAAATTTTTCTTGTAGATGGGAACAAGCTTCTAGGAGGCTGCTTGCTGAAAAGGAAATGCATTTTTTGCCCAGATGTTAGTTTGCTGGCAAGTCTACTGGCATTCAGCAAGGTTCCAAGGCATTGGATTAATGGCTGAAAATATCTTCCATAATGAATAGAATGTATGCTACAGCATAAAAATGCACTGTAGGAGAAGATCATTTTCCCTGCAATTTTACTGTGATAAAAATGCACAATTGATGAAGACACTTATCATGGACAATATTTTCAACCTGTTGGCACAGGAGACTTCATGTGCCCAGTAAAATCATTTGTATGCAGTGTGTGGAGCTCACTTTATGCACATGAATGATGTGAAAGGTACCCTTTGGCATTCCAGGAGTAGATGCTGCCACTACATTTGCTAGCTGGTCAAGGAACGCCCCTTCTGACCGGGTACTTTTTTAATGTGTGATTCTGCTTTGTGCTTCTGGCAGTAGAACAGTGCAGTGGACTATCTCTGGCCCCAGATTTGACACATAAGATACAGCCCAAAACAAGAGACGAGTTATACTGCTGCAGTGTGAAGGCATGAGTTTTCTCACACCCCAGCTGTGGTGCTGGCAGGGAGGAGAAATGCAGCAATCCCACTCTGACAGCTCTTGTATGGTAATTTATAAGCTGATAAATGTAATTGTGGGGGTTTGGAATTAGTAAGATTCTGATCTTACATTACTGGTTAAAGGAGTCATTCCTATAACTGCATCTTCTGAATTGCTAAGATTTTTCTTGGTTAGTTCTCTACTGGCTTAAGGGCTGGCCTCTAGTTAGGATGTGTCTCTGAAGATGTGCATTATTGGGCTATCCCATTAAAGAAAAAAGCCTGTTTTTATCTCTGAAGAAAAGGCACACCTTAAGGGCCTTTGCACCTTTTAAAGCAATAGAGGTTGTGGAGTCAGGAGTGTTAAAGGAAAACCATAAAATAACAAAAAAATCCTGAAGATGAGCCGTTTATGTAAGATAAAAACAATTAATTTAAACTTCTCATTCAACTAGAGAGAAGGGGTGGAGGGGGGGGCTGCGGGAAGAGGGGAGAGGGAGGAGAGAATCACATAAGAAATACCCCACACTGGTCATGAAATTAATACCCATAGGTTATACTTTTCTTTTGTCTTTGTAGATTGCCCATTTGTTTGATTCTGTAGTATTGTTAAGTGTCAAAATCAAAGCTACAACATAAATTCCACTGAACAGCAAAAAACAACTAGTAGTTCAAAGGGACTGCTGATGTGAAAAGCCTGTGTTCCCTTGATGTTGCTGCTTGGCATCATTACCGACTGGGCAGTGAAGCGGATAACAAATATTGGCATGGGTAAGTGGCAAGTGTTGCTGAAGACCTAGATTTTGTTTGTAGAGCAAACATCCACAACAGATGGAAAGATCCAACCTGGCAGGCCAAGTAGGGCTCAAAATCAGTTATGCCTAAAGAAATGTAATTGAAACATGATTGTGTGGTAATAAAATAGAGGATGAAAGCCATTAAGAAAGAAAATAAGTTACTTATTTCATTGCTGCACCAAACCAACCAACAGAGACTCCAGAGGCATCTTACGTGAGGCAAAGGAGGCGTGTCTTCTCAATTTGTATACAATCTCTGTTAACATGTCTAAAACGTTTCTGATTCTAATTTACTAAGCAGTGATGAAAGCTTCTGGATTCCAGTTGAGAGAGCTTGTGTCATCGTCAAGTTTTGTGAGAGAGGGCTCTCACTTAGCTGAAAAAAGCTGTAGATAACTATCACAGTTGAAAGGCATTTTCATGGGGCTTATAAATTCTTATAAACTGTGAAAATGTAAGCAAAAAGGGATTTTTTTTTATTTTTATTGGAGTCTCATGACAGCTGTGCCAAATAGGTTAAGATCCCACCCTGGTCCCGTTGTCCTCAATGGAAAAATGGATATTTACATCACCATCATAGTGTCTGTTGTACATATTCCTAGAATCATCCATCTTAAGATCCTAAGATCAAGATGTGGGAAACCTTGCCACTTAGCAAAGATTAAAGAAACTGGGGATGACTGTAACTCCGTATAAATCACTAAACACCCTGTAGGAACAGATTCACCAGGATTATTTAAATAAGTTTTTGTATCACAGTGTCCTGTGGTAGGAAGCCAAACCATTCACTAAGAACGCTTTGGAAAGTGCATATCACATTGTGACAGACCACACAATGAGAAAAGAGGACATTGGTTAATTAGATGAGTTCCATGCTAACCTAACGACTGAGTGGGAGCCTTGGCACCACTACTTCAATAAAGACAAATCAGAATATAGATCAGAATACTTGTAAAGGAATAAGTCAAATTTCTGCAAGAGTTTTGAACAGAATGTTTTTTTACTTTCCAAAAATTCTGTTTCTACCACTCCCTGACTATTTTCCTGCTAAGTTTTGAAGCTTTCCAATGGCAAAAAGATAGGAATGCACAACATTGGTACAAAATCAAATCAACAAACCCCTCCCCCCCCCCCAAAAAAAAAAACCACACCAAAAATCCCCAGTAGCAATTGGTACTTAGCCATTTCTTCTCATAATTCTAGCAAAGGGGGAAACACACAAGTTTGATATCATAACCAACCACTTACCTGTTTTCTGAAGTGATAACTTTTTCAAAATAAAGAACATATCCAGCATCCACTGTGCTTCTCTTCTTTAGGATATGTGCTGAGGATGTTCTAAAGCAAGCTTTCCCAGGCCAGTGTCCTGGTGGCATGGATCACCTCCGGTTTCATTTGTGGAACAAACAGGGCCAACCACAGAAACTGCTCCAATGGAAAAGTAATGTTAAGAAAATATTTAGTCTTTCCTAACTGTTCCAGCTGTGGTTCTGGCCTTCACTTTCTCTGTGAGGACAGTGCATACAAGAGGCAGTTAAGATAGTTATATCTGTCCCATTCCAAGTGCTCAAATAAGATTCCTGACTTTTCCTGGCTACTCCTCCAAATATCTGGAAGCAAGAAAGCAGCACTATGCATCCTATCAATTATCTACAGACCATTAGAAAATTGCCTGCTGACTCCATCTCTGAGATTGCTACTAGGGAAAACACAAAAGTTGTGTGTCTGTAAATGTAATAATAAATCCACTTGATCGTGACGCAAAACTTCTACAATAGCTCATGCTTATCAATAGCTCACTCCACTGATATGAAGATCCAGATATTTACAGAAATACCTTTTTCTCATACATATTTTTAATAGGGAATGCATATGTAGCAGCTGAAGAAGATAGGAATATTAAGGTTGGCGTTAATATGTAAAAGTTTCCTGATTGGGAGGAAGGGAGGGAGGGAGGGGGGAGGCATTTCTCTTTATAAAAATGTGTCACTGGAAGGGTAGCAGTAATGTGTGTTTTTGTGCCACTTCATCACAACTAAGAGATAATTGTTTTCTTCCAAATAACTGTGGGGTTTTTTTCCACAGTCTCAGTGTTTCTCTCTTAGTTTGTCCACATGTATTTCTACAATTATGTGTGTTTTTGTAAGCACACATTTCCAGTATCTTTGAACTTGCTTCCCAGAGTATGACCCAATCATTAAGGCTGAACTAGTCAAGTGATTTAACATACAAGGATTTCAGGTAGGGTGTAACCGGAGGAGGGAATGCAGCCCACCCAAGTCTGAGACTGTGAATGCCAAGTTCAAGTAAATTTACTAGCAGGCTTTTTCCTTTTAACCACCCCCCCTCCCCCCCACCAAAACATATAATCAAAAGGTGAAGAGTTCAGTTATGGAACAAACAGGACCTCTTTAAAAATATGTAGCTAGCTGTAGCCAAAGACAAACTATGATGTCATTGGGTGGGAACTTCCCCTCACTGTATGTGAGCAACATTGGAGTGATGCAATACAAGATGTGAATAAAATCACAGGAGTGCTTTTAGTGTATCTTGGGCTATACTAATCTTCAATGTCAGTGATTTTCTGTTTCATACCTTTGAATGTTGTTCATTTTCCATAAATTGGTGCCCACACAATTTTCCATTCCTAGCCATGCTATACTCATAGGCAGACTGAAAGCTAATCTGATTTGCAAAGTTGTCAATCACAGCATCGATTAGATAGTAGATAATGGTGTTAATGCAATCATTAAATGGCAAGCAGCTTTTGCAATGTTTTCTTTGAATAGCTTGTGGGGCCCCATCTATGTTACAAATGCAGTTGATTCGGGGAACCTGGCTACAGACAAGTTACCCTGTACTGGGTGTTAACATTTATATTGATTGGTCCTGCAGACAGTTTGTTACCTAGTTCATATTTATGTCTGTTTGAAAAACTGGATACTAGTTTTGCCCTCAAGAGATTTCCCATGCAGCCAGTTAGACTTAACTACCTTTACAGCAAACTGCTTGAGAAAAGGCCTTATATGCTGCTGTCAGAAAAATGTGTTTTACAGAAAAACTGGTACTTATGTTGATGTTTCTAAGTCTCAGTATTCCATGTAAGACTCTTAATGGTGACAAAAGAAACCAAGGTCAAACCCTGGCTTCACCCTATCACTATAAATCAACCTGTCTTGACAGCACAGGGGCCCTCTATTTTATCCTGTATGTTTTACTGTAATATGGCCAACAGTGTGAATCAACTGCTTTACTTGAGTGAGCTTACACCAAAATAAGTTAAAGAAGCAAATTAGCTTGATTTTATTTTCATACTACAATGTGGGCATAGAATTCCACACAATCTTTTCTCAGGATTAACTATTAGAAATTTAATTGGTCTGTGGTGAACTACATTATTATATATGTAGTTCAGATATGTAGATCCAGATAAAATATCCATCTCTTCTTAATTTTACTTTTCCAAAGGAGAATGGAATGAATGTTTCCTTTTTAATTAATTTGACTTTTCAATTTCACTGATGTAATTTTCTTTTTTATTAATCACACTCAAAAAAAACACTGGATAGATAACAAACAGTTTCACAACTGGCACTGATTTTCAAAGAAATCTGTTAGCAGTTTTCAAGTACTTATTCACAAAGGTCAATAAACTTAATATGGACAAACTCATTGTCTGAGCCTATAGACTGCTGAAGGGGAAATGTGCTTCATGAAGAGCTGATCTCTTTAAAATCATCTATCTCAAGTCTTTGCCTCAGGTAACTTTTTAGCATTACAAAAGCATACCATGTATAGCCATGACATTGCAAAGACATCTGTGATGTCCTATATAAAAAATAATGATCATCCTGATTTTCAGATAATATAAAATTTGTCTGACACACAGCCAAACACTTCACACTCTTCTTTTTTAAATATGGATTATTAAGCATCCTTTGCTTCTTGAAAGGAAGATATTACAATGAATATCAATATTAGGCTGAAATATCCAATTTCAATTTTTTAATACTGCATGATTGCTTTATTAAACATAAAATGTTTAATCAGCATGATTGCTTTACCGATATTTTATCACAACACTAACTTTGACTATTATCCAGACAACATTTAGCATTATTTCTGTTTTGTATGAGTAAAAGCATCTTTCACAGTTAAAAGTGTATGTGACTGGTTGTACTGTTAGTAAGGAAAATTATTTTACTGGATATAATTCTAGATTATTGTGAATTAGGGAGTGATACTGTATTTTGGGTGAGTGGAACAGCCATTGTATGTATAAAATCAGAAACAATGTATTTGTTGACATCAGTACTGTTTAGCCTAGAAACTCTCAGAAACTAACTTTTGCATTGTGCATACAGAACAACATCTGTCCATTTAAGCTGTGCACAGAGCAGGTTAGAATTCCTTGCAAAATCCATATGCACCACAATTTTCACTTTAATTTGATTTGAACTGTCTGCACTGCAGGTGTGTGCTAAATGTTTAAAGTGATTCAAGGGAGACTAGGAGTACAATTCCCTGTTTGGAGCAGGCCTAGTACAGCCTTTGAAAAAGAAGCAATAACAGCATCAGCATTCCTCATAATGTCCTTTGGAGCCAAGCAGAGTGGAGGTGCCCCTGGCAGCTCCTTCCAGTGACAAGAGTTCCACTGTGCTGCTGGGTGGAATGGGGAGTTTGCCCTGAGACATGGCTGACTTCCCCTCAAATGCCCTCTCAGCCTGTAATCCACAAACCCCACTAATCTGCACTGGGGCTTCCCTGCATTACCGTGGATTAGTGACGTGCTGCTGTATCATATAGCATATTTACGCACTGTTTACAAACCCAGGGCAGTTTAACCCATGACAAGCATGGCACTGTAATCTCATGTGCTGTCAACCTTGTTTAGTATACCAGTATAAAGATATAAATAGTGTTATGCCTACTTCACAGGAGATTTTTATACAACATTCTGCATGTACACTTTATAGCCAGCTTTTCACATTCTTGGAAAGGGAGGTTGAGTATCACTCGGCACATTCAGCCGTTCCTTTGCACAACAGCAGCCTCTCACAAATCTGTCAGGAGGCACTGGTGTTCAGGGACTTTGCCTGGATTCCCCTTTACTCCACAACTCTTTTCTAGTGGCTTGGCTTCCAGCCTAGCAGTGTTACTTATTCTTCCTCTCTCAAATAAAATCTGTAAGCCTCTATCCTGCAGGAAGCCTGACAGCCTTAGACTCCCTGCTCGTGAAGGCTTCAATCACCCTGTTTTTTAAGGTCTACTAGTAGTCTTCTGCCAAGCATGGCTCAATTCAAAAGTAGTTGTGACTAATTCAAAAGGAGAAGCAATTTAAAGGATGCACTGAAATTCTTTAATCTCACCATTTGTTTGCTCTTTTTGCTATGCATCACCATTATATTGTCTCTTTTCCTTCACTTTTCTGTGGTGTGCCAGCAGATGAGTTACTGTAGCAATATCAGGAAAACTGGAAAAGTTCTTTGCTAGGCCTTTCAAACAACTTCTGATCTTCTTCTGTCTGGTGTCTGGCACCTAAGGCCGTGGCAGTCTCTCTCCTCCCCCTTCCACTCCATCAGTCCACAGTCTCTCTGTGCATAGCTCCCACATACAGTTGCCATCATCAATGCAAAAACATACCCACAGGCCCTGCAGAAGGATTGGCAGCATAGAACTGTTTTCTCTTGTTTGATAAGAAGGGCCGGAGCCAAGCAGTAGGGTGCAAAGTGCAAGATCAAGCAAGGAGTAATAGGATGCTGTGGGAAGGACAGTGGGGAAACCATGCTGGGAGAAAGAGTAACCAAATGCCTTCCTAAAAGTTGGCTTACAGCATGTGAATAGGCAACAAACAGCTCTGCATCTCTGCACCTGACAAACACACCACAAATTCCCTAAGTTGTCTTTCTTTAGGAAAATACTATAGTTGGAGTTTCTGGGAAAGTCATGTCTGTCCATTCCTTCAGTCCCAATTGGGGCACACCTTTTCCTTTTAAAACTTGCACCTCACTTGACATCACCTCTCTCCTCTGCAACCTCCTCCTTCTCTTCCTTTTCCTGTCTGACTGCTGCAAGACCCTGTATTCAGCCCCTACTCTGCTAAAGCTTCAGCAAAGTTATAAAATGTGGCAAGGACAAGCGTAGGGGAGATTCTGACACTGGTAAGATACGCAAGCCTTCGTTGTATGGACGACTAATTTTTGTGGCAACAAACTACTGAGTAATGCTGTAGTCTTTAGTTCCAACAGTAATTTCACTATGAACAAAGTGCTGCTTTTTCTATAGAACAGATTCCTTCTCTAGGTACTCTTGTGGCTTGCTGTGCTGTATGTACCATTTTTCATTAACAGACTTTAAACAGAACCAGAAGAGACGCATATTTCTTCTCTTCTAATGTGGATGTAATTTTATGATTCCTCTTTGGTACATCTTACTTTTTTACCAGGATTGTAACTACAGTGAAGGCAGGAGAAGTTAAGTTCATCGGAGTCTTTTGTGCTATTACCTCTTTCTTCTTCCCTTCTCACCCAACTGTTGGGGTATTTTTATTGTGCTCAATTGTCATGGGAAGCTGGCCTCAGGAACAAGAAGTATATCCAGGACCACTTGCATGCAGTAATGACAGAATTGAACTGTATTCTCTACTCTTTGAATAATGTAAAGGGATGTACAGCGATGCTGTATCTGTGGAGCCACAACCATTAATGCCTGTTGAAGTTACCACCCTTACTGAAGCATTTTTTTTTGGTTGACTTTGTGCAGCAGTCTTGGAGAGGCTTCTGTAACTTGCATCTCTGTTGAATTTTATACTAAATGCAGCATCTACCAGCATTTCTGAGGAAATTCCTAGGCAAACTGAGCTGCGAATTTGCTTTATGTGCGACTGGCATACACTAAGAAACCACCTACTTTAGAGAAGTAGTGGGAACACTCTTCACACAAGATGCACAAACCCTCTTATGATTTAAATGTGAACAGACTATGTATCTTTGCCATGTTAGCTCAATAATCCAAACTTCCCTCGGGCAAGTTGCCTGTGTGTCTAAACAGCACACATCTGTTCTTTTCCAGCACTTGTTTACATGTTCTTCTTCTCTGTGTGCCTGCTCCATCCTCATTTTAAAGACATTCCTTAATGCTTTGTTTATTTCCCATGCACATTTCACAACTGCATGTTGTAACAGTAGTATGTGTTTATGATTTATGATCCAGTGTTTGTTTTTTAATGTATTAGTGTGTATGAACTCCATGAAGTCATTCAAGGTTAAAATCAAGCGTTCTGGCTTCAGGGTGACTGGGCAGCATCGCAAAATGCCACATTGCATGGTAATGTAACTAATGAATTTACAGTGATATATACTGTAATACAGAGTAGGGGATTTAGGAGAGGAGAGAAAAATCTAATTAAAATTAGCAATTTAATACTGTTATCCAAAACATTAATACATTCTTTTCCTAAGCATAGTAAGAGGAAAAATGCACACTGAATTAAGAAGAAACATAAATATTTTTAAAATAATGACATCTTCAGTCTTCTGTTCTCAGGTAATAAAGAGTCTGATTTTCAGAAATGCTGAGTAAATATTTGTTCAGTGCACTAAAAAAATAATGCTGGATAGGTGCTAGGGAAATTCTATAAAGTCCACCATTTTTGCAATGTTAGTACAATGTTGTACAAATATCAGGATGACAAAGATGCTTATTTCACCATAGGGCTGGAGTAAAACATTGCTGCAGTTTGAAAATTGTACTAGAGCAGCCCAGTTCTGAGAAGTATCTTACAAACCTTTTTGTTTAACATTATTTTGTGTTTTCTTTTTACTATTTAAAGTGTTCTACAATTAATAAACCAGATAGCCTGAAGTGGGTTGTTTGTTCCTCTACTGAAATGACAATTGGGGCTACCAAAACAAAGCACTCAGCACAGGACTTGTTTACATGTTTAGTCTACTTGCTTATCATATTTGAGTGCTGATCAGTGCTGCCTCAGTCTCTTTTTCCAGAGCCTCTGGTTGCCAGCCTGGAGTAGAGCCTGCAGTGTGGGTTTTTTATTAAATGCTTAACAATAAAAGTAAAATTCACAGAGAAATATTTTCCCTTTATAGTGTAGAAATCTCAGCAAGCATATAAAAAAGTCTATGGCATTCGGAATGGGTACATCTGACATTTCATTCCTGTAAAATGCGCCCACAGACTAACAATGCATCATTCAGAAAAGAAACCAAGTATTTTCAAGGTAGAAACATAAGCAAAAAGGTATTCCTGTACATAAATGAATATTACTGTAGGAAAAAACGTTTTTACTGATTGATCTGTTGGAATTACAAAAGCCTACAATTGGCTGAACAGATTCAGTGTGGAATTAAATTCAGTGTGGAATTAAAAATCAAACACTAAGGAACTAATTGAGATAATTTCTGCTCCTAAGCTTTTTTCTTTTTTGGGGGGGAAGTAACTTAGCAATGCAAGTCTCTTCTATTTGTGATAGTTATAAAAAAATGAAAAAATACTTTTTTAGTTGTGTATAAATACTATTGCATAATGCCATGTTGGTCTCTGATCCTTGTGAATGCAATTATTTCCTTTGGACAAAACCCTCTCTTCATTAGCACTGAATGGTATTTGTCAGTCTTTTTCCTGTTTAGATAATTTGTTCAGTGTTGATATATTTGAAAACATTCAATTGGTTGGAATAGTATCTGTGGCTTTCCATCAAAGGAGTGATGGCAGTGGCTGTGGGTCTAAATCTCAAAGCACCACTCTGTGGACTTCCTAAGTGATTAGTACAGAGTATTATCGCTCTCCACCATCTGGCTATCTAATATGGAAACGATATTAAAGGAATCAGAAGACCTATACAGACTTCGTCACTTTGGATGTACACAATGTCATAGCAAAAATGTGGAAGCTACATTTAAAACAACAGGAGATATGCTTAAACATAAAAGAATTGTTTCTATTTGCAGGGAAGATGTACATCTGTCCTCCCTATTTTAATTACTTGCAAGTATATAAAGCCATACATATGTATACTGAGACAATGCAGCTTAGCACATATAGGCAGGCCGCATGTTTAGCATGCTAGGAGTGGAACCTGTTTAAATTAAGAGTCTCATTTTGGTTTTGATGTCACTTCAATTAGTTGATATGTTTCTGAGGCTTTGATTCATCTATGCTTTAAAGGTTTTGAAGTTAAATGCTTTGGGTAAGGCAGAATTAAATAATCATCAGAAATTTCTGTGCTAAAGCCTCACAATCCAATACATAAAAACTCTTGTAATTCAGTGTACTGTATATCTTTGTGTATAAAAATATCCCTTTATAAGGAAGAACAAAAGATACGCTTCTCCACTCCAGGAACATTACATGGAATAAAGAGCCTCTGAAAACCTCCGAAGCACAGAATGCAAGCTTGTGCTGCCAGACAAAAGTGAAAGCCTATCCTGTTTTCTCTCTCCCTGATGTAGTTGCTGTGTCAGATGAGGGCATCAGGGCAGATTCAAAAGTCAGAATAAAGAAAAGAGAAATATTGCAGAGAGAAGTGTGGTGAATTTAGTCGTATGAACACCTAGGTTTTCCCTGTGCAAGCCCAGTTTTAGGCTTTTTAATTTGTTTGTTTTACAGAAGTGCAGATAAAGGCGGTAATTAAAAATGAGTTATCAAATTCCACTCATTTGTAGGTGTTGTGCTCCGGGGGACTGTAAGCCTTGTATCCGGCAAAGAGGAAAGAAGAAAAAAGGGAGGTCTTTTCTCCTGTTTCCTTCAAGCTGTTTAGGAAGTTATTTCTTTATTTCTTTTTAAACAGTTTTATTTTTATCTCACAATGAAAATCAGCTTTGCCTTGCCAGAGAATCCTTAGCTAATGGGCTTTCTACTCATGTTACAAAAGTGCTGTAGCTGCTTAAGAGGAAACAACATGTTTGGCTGAGCAGCACAACTATTAGAGTCTGGTTTGGTAAAGATTTTAATGTCTTTTGGTCCTGAAATCTCCTTCCCCACTGCAGTGATCTCAGGTTCTCCTGTGGCACCTGCCTCAGACAAAAGACAGGATAAACGGCAGCTAACCAGGAGGAAGCATGGTAGCAGAGCTGAGAACCTTTCCCTCTGCTAAAGAATTATTTTCCTTTCTCTTCTTGCTAACTGTAGGGGTTTTTTTAACAAAGCTTTTTTTACAAATTCATTGTCTTTAAGATGACTATCCTGTTGCACATATGGCTGAAATTGGTCACTGACTTCAAATGATAAAGGGCAATGGCTGAAAGCAGTTGCATGGGCCTAAGGAAACTAGGCTATCAAATCACTTCTATATTTTATATTTGATATTCTCAGTACTTTTGACCACAGTTCTCTGACCTTTGGTTATGTTCTTCATGATATTCAAGGAGTGTAGTAAGTAAGAAAACCCAACAAACATCATCTTCTTGTCCAAAATGTCTCTTCTCTTTCTTCTCCATGTATCATGAAAAGAACACAGCATCTTTTCCCTTCGTGTACAAGCTACTTATTATACACATGAAGGCTGTGGAACTGTGTAGCACTGCTTTTGGCAGCAAAGCCAGCTCAGGTCACGTTGATGAGCTCTGTTTACTGCTCCCAGTCTGATCTATCAAAAAAGATATTTGTGGACAGAGTTGCCTCTGGACTCTAGGATAAGGTGGCTCATTAAAATTACACACATTAAAAACCCCACAGAACTAATTTTTTTAAGGTATTGTTAATCCAAATTATTTCAATGTTCTCATTCTCATTTCTTCTGCTTCAGAAGTTCAGGGGCAAATGTGCACTGCTGGAGTGGGGAAAGGAGCTGGGAGATGAGTCTTAAAGCAGATCTGCTACCAAAGTGGAATAATTTTGAGTTATTCCTGAAGTGTGAAATTCTGTTCTGACTGAAGATACAGCAAGTTTGTCTTTTACTGCAGGATGGATAGAATTCCATCTTGGGCAACCACAGCACCAGGGCAATAATCCAGGCCCTACTGACATCAGAAGTAAAATATCCCATGAATTCGACATTGTGGCACTGAATAAACTCCAATAGTTGCTACTCTGTTCTAGGAGAGCTGTAAAATCTGTGAAACGTTATCTGTCAGAATCTCCCCTGCCATTACAAATTCCAATCATAACTATGGAAAAAGAATTATTAAAGGACCAAAAGATAAAATTAAAATTGCTCCATACTTAACTGTCCCAATCTTTGAGAAATTATTAAGGATACAAATAACTTTCAATTCTACTGTGCCTACATTTGCATGCATAGTTTAGGCAAATATTTTAAGAGAGTATTTAAAATTTTCTTGTACATTTTTTTTTTTTAAAGCCAGTGTCAATTAGTACAGACTGTGACGCATTTCCCATAAAATTGGCACTAACAAGGCAGACAGGGGCACACAGTTTGGCAGTACTAAAGACACAGGTTTCACATACCTAAAAATAATCAGGTGTGGTAGAATATATAAGGAGAGAGAAGAATTGTCAGCCTCTGTGCAGGGTTCAGCCAGTTCCTAATAACCTTCCATGTCTGGTTTGTAATGTACAGGACCTTCTCATGAAGTCCTAATTCTGGCAAAGATTCCTTTCCCTGGAGTAAGGAGCATAGAGCAACCCCACAGTGAACACTCAATAACAAAGCCTATGAAAACTAGCACAAGATGGTTTTTAGTATGGAAATATGCATTTTCCAAACAACTTAGACACTTTATTTTCAGTTTACACCCAGAAGTATCAATGTAGTCATAACATTGTAATAAGCTAACTCAGTTAAATGTAGTTATTCTCAACTTTAACTCATTGTTAGGCATGTACAGTCTGTGGGTAAAAGCAGGAACACAACAACAACAGAGTTTTTTCCTGATTTTTCCTGATTTTTGGCAGAAATTGCCTTGGTATTCCAAAAGCTACTGTCTCCTTCCAGTGTGCTAGTGGTCGTGTAGCAACTGTAAAATCTCTATACAGCATAATGACAGTAAGCATATACCCCCTTTTTTCTGCAAAGGACTTATTAAATATTCTCTTGTCCTCATTGTAGAGAGGCAATATACACATTCCCTTTTTTATGGTGTAAATTAGAGAAAGTATATGAAAATGCCAGTTTCAAAAAAGCAGATTAAAATAAAATATAAACCACTTTATAATTCTCTAGACTATTCCTTCTAGTACAGCTTTTATTAAGGCTTTACATCCTGGATTTCAACCAACATGGATGTCATTCTCATGCAATTAAACTGGACCATTTTCAACAGTGTTGGATGAAAAAAATCACTTAGAAATCTTTATAAATACACCTGGGGGACAGTAAACTTTTAAAGTAATAATACTTTAAAAGATTCAGAAATAGGTATTTATAAGAAGATATGTCTTTTATGACATATGATTTACTGGAATTCTTATGTGTTTTTCTGAAATTATCTACTAGTAGTTTAAAATGAGATTTTAAAATAAAGGTTTACAAAGGATACCAGCTCTTTTGTCAAGGCTTGATACTTATCACACAAACAAGAAGTTACCTTGTTCAGTTTTCATAGGAGAGATTTTAGTGGTGGCCATTTCCTTGGTTATAAAGCAGAGAAGCTCCATCTGAGCTAGATAGACTGCCGTATACACCAGGGAGCCATATGACAAGCATTAAACGGCTTAGAAGATTGTCTTGGTGCATTATTAGTTCAGCAGTTGTAAGGATTATTGCTGTTGTTGTTTGGGATTTTTTTTCTGGCAATATCATAGTAAACAACAGTTTAAACGAGAACAACAAAGCAGTTTTGCTGTGCTAACGGCGGTATTTTTTCAAACAGAAGGAGTGCAGGAAAAAGCCATAGATTCCGTGTCTGCACAGTACTAACACAGCACTGTCCACAGATATCTGAGCTGCTTCTGAATGACTTAAATTCACACTGGGAGCAGAACAAATTAATTAGTGCAATATTCTCTCTGGGCTGTTTGCTTGGTCAAGAAGCCCAGTACAGCCCATCCAGATGTACAGCCGCATCAAACACAGCCATCCAGGTCACAGTACCCAAGGCCAGTTGTTAAGATCTGGACTCTGCTTCTCTTGAGCTATGCAAGCACAACTAATAGCTCCTGTTTAAGTTACAAACCTTTCAGAGAAAGAAATCAACCTTCTCAGTATTAAGGACAAGATAATTTAGGCAGGCATTAACCATAAAGAATAAAAGGCAAGACATCTAAGTTGTGTGCTAAAATATAGAAGCTGAAGAGGCATTTAAGATAGGTTATATTGCAAAAGTTGAAATTGTAGAAAAAAATTACCTTTCCAAAGACATTCTAAATCACTGTACACTAGAATTAAATTGCATTTTTCAAGGCCACAAAAAAAAAAAAAAAAATCCACCCCAAACAAACAAAAAAACCCACACATATAAAAACCAGTTCCAGTACTTTAGACATAAGGTGAAGATCAGGACAAGAATTTCAATAGTAAGCATTACAGTTTATATTGACAAGACTCTATCTTAGGTAAAAAGTTAACTTCTGCCTAAAACATGACAGATTGAGAGAAGAGCTTTCAGAGGTTTGAGACAAACATAATGCTTATGTGATAAGAACTCACTGACTGGCAGGAGCTGTGCCTCCTGGTGACTGAAGGAATATGGAGAGCAAGGACGAGGACAAACCATGTTTAATGATGCTGCACATAGGCTGAAAGCCAGACATTCACAAACAGATCGTCAAAGTCAGGCTGAGATCTTAATTTGAAAAATATGAAGGAGAAAAAAACCTGAGAGTGAATTTGATAAAGATAGTAACTTGTTCATTAGATGGAAGACAGTAAGAAATTAAAGGTATACATAAAGGGGTCAAGGAATAAAACAAATCCTCCAAAAGCAATGCAGAAACGTGGGATAATCATGAGTCAACGTTATCATAAAAATCAAGTGCGACAAGGTTTCAGTGGCAGAAGTTTGACCCTGATTTGAAAGATGTCAACTAACCACAAAGGACAATTATGGGCCTTGGGTCATTTGAGACTTGAGTGAAAAGAGATTCAACTGTAAGGCAGACAATGGACTGTAGAACATGCAATTTTAAAAGAACTTACACAGCAAATGTAAGCAGAATATTGACCGAGGCTGGAGATGAATGGGTAAGACATAACATTTACAAAAGCAAGTACATACCTTATTTTCAAAGGCACAAAGGCCCCTTAGTTTGCCAAATCCCATGAGAAGTCAGTGAACTCTACCTAATCACACTCCCCTCTCTGAAATCCCCCTAATTATCATTCTAATTACACGGATATGACAAGTCAACTGTCATTAGTGCTACATCCCATGAGTATCTGGAGTCTTGCAAATACAGTATGAAATTGGTAAAGCCTGCTGTAGCCCCACTTGACACAAGTGCAGCTCATCATATTGTTCAGCAATTCAGTTTGCTTTTTTCCCTCGTTTTTCTGAAGGTCCTTCTCCTCATCAGTTAAGAGAAGAGATCCTTGCTATATTACATCACTTCAGGAAAGCATTAGTTCTTTCACAGAACTTACCTCAAGTGAAGGATCCTATTATTGCCTTCCCAACTCTCACAAAAGCATAAAGCAACCTTTTTCTGGGTATTATTTCACCCTTTTGAAAGTCTCCATGCACCTTACCTGTCTAAGAGAGCTGTGTTGTGAGGAAGGTTGTTCTTAGGATTGTAGATACCATTTTGCCAAGACACAGCAGAAAGACACCTACATGTCCCGTAGTATTATTTGTCTGCTATTTTCAACTTGTCTGTTATTTTCAATTTTGATGCTTATATGTTTGCTCAAAATCTTGATGATGTTTTTAGGAATCAGTGCAAAGTAGAAAGACAGCAGTTCTGTCACCCTGTCATGCTTTGTTTCATGGGGAGTTCCAGCATTTGGCCAAAACACAATGCAAGTATATCTCATACTGAATATTCTGAACCGAGTATGAGTTATGTGTCAAAAAAATTCAACGATTCCCTGGATGCCCACCACAAATAGAGTTTTTGATAGAGTACATTTTGATGTGTGCCTGAGCTCCTTCCTTTCAGTGTATCAAAGCATGTGTAAGCTGTCATGACTTTTAAGCTGTAGACTGATTCTCTTACATATAAGCAAGTCCAGCTCTCTTAAAATGAAAACCATCCAGAAAGTAAATAAAAATAACACCAAATAACACCACTTTGTTTTCTTTCCTACATGGGTACAAGTTCATGTGGTAAGACCAAATAGCTTTCATCAGACCAAACGAACTACAGTTCTTCTAGAGCCCTGAGGAGATGTTTTCCCCCTCCATCTCCTCACCTTATACTAGCTATATTAAACAGCTGTTAGTCCACTTTTATAGATACATGATAATAGTCACATGTTGGCTTATGGAGACAGACTGGATGTCTGTCAAAATGACCCAAATATGGTTCTTTCAATAGGGATTTTTAAAACATTGTTCTAGCCTGGACTGAAAGTTAGATGTACTACAGGAAATGCAAATGTTTTCCTCCCTTTCAGTTATTGCAGTTCATCTAGTGCCAGAGTATGAATGTGAATTGAAAGTGACTCAACAAAAGTCTGCAGTATTGAATAAGAACTGTATGATATAATCTATTAAAGACATAGCAGTGTGCTAATCTGGAGAATTAAAATGTGTCCCTTTCCCCATTAGTCAGAATGTGTTTTTCTTTAATTGTAGTTTTTCTTTCATGCTTTGTCATACTAAAATGTGGACATGAGTTAATGTCTTTGATCTAGGTTAAAATCATGATTGTAAACAAGGGAGCTTTGAACTGGTTCATCCTTGTGATTTTATAAATTAAAACCTTGAGCCTCAAGAAGAGGATCATGAAACTCCATCATCAGCAAAGAGGTGGTGAATAGCCTCAGATCCGTACATACAGATGGATCCAATAACTATTAAGAGATTTCAGTGACAGAAACTGGATGCCACATCACATTGCTCCAAGTGTGAGTGGTAGCTAAACCAATGTTAGAATTGAGATCTCTCATTTCTGTTGAGGTCAGGGGCGCTTTTCTTCTTCAAACAATAAGTTACTGTTTTCCTGAATATGTAGTAGGAAAGGTATTTTGAGCATCACTGCCTTTTTGTTCTAGACTTTAGGTTAAACATAAACAGACTTAAGAGACTGCTGATGTGAGAGGTGGGTGAGATTTTTTTTCCATGGTTACACCCAGCAACACCAGGAGTAAATCAATTTCAAAATTCATGTGAAACATAAAACAACACCGCTTAACTATTTCTTCCTAGGTAGGCTCTAATTTGGCAGGATCACAAAAACCTACACTGCGTGAAGTTTTCTGAGCACTCAAGCTTTGCAACATTAGCCATAGCCATGGCAGGTTCTTCCAAAGTGATGAGGGTTAGTATAACAATCAAGAAATGCTGTTTTGACTCAAGTGTTTCCAGTTAGACAGCGGATGTTGAATTTAATTGTCTGCGCTTCAAAAGACTTTGCCAGAGCAAGTTTTGGGCTAAAACATGAAGTAATTTTCTTAATTCTAAACCAGGTGATAACAAATTTGTTATCATAAATGGATCAACAACCAACGTTGATCCATTTCACCCAACATCAGCCTTCTAACCAACATGCAAATTAGAAGTTGTGCCTAAGCAACACAATCCTGGTTGTTCATGGAGGGAGTAAAGCATCTCTAGAACAACTACTTACTTATTATACAAATTACAGTTCACATAAGCCTCTGTCTTTATTGACTGGTGAAAAGTCCCAAAGCACATACATTCACACCTTAGCCTAAATGAGCAAGTGTCAGAAGCTCTGGTAGTGCTTGTGAACTAATGTCTGGGCTCCTCTTAGGAAAAACAGCAGGTACACACCAGAAATGCATGAAGAGAGAATGAAGAGCTGAACTTCAGGAAAAATTCTAATATGTTCTGGCAATAAGGAACATAGATTTGTTTTTTCTTTATTGGACATGCAGGAAAGATACTGCCTTTATTCCACAGACATCCTAACTTGACAGAAAATCTATGGATAAGAGAAGGAAATAGATACAAGGCCACACACAAAGCCTGCATCGTGGTCACAAATACAGCGTGCTTGTACAATACCTGAAGATTGAGAAGGTAGGAAGACAGAGCTAAAAAATAAGCTTGTGTCTGAAGGGAGAGACAGAAGAACAAGAGCAGAGAGGAGTGCAAGAAACAGAACAGACTGGCAGCATAAAATCAAGATTTTTCAGTTTAGTAAGTAAATACGTATTTCCCCCACCCACATCTGGAATAATATGAATTCTGGATTCAAAACAGCATTCTTTATTTCCTTAAGACTCCCAGTAAAGTGTCTTTTGCTCAAGGAATGCAGGATCTAGTTAGTGTCAGCTGCATGACTTCCACATGTAGTTGAGCATATTCACTTAAACTTTTTAATTGCAGGCAGTGTCTTCTCTTACTTAAACACTTTCCATCCACTTTTCCCCTGCACATGCTTTTTTCAAACCTCTTTTTCAGTCAGGAAAAAAGAACAGCTCCAGGGAACTGGACATTCCAGATCAAACCTAACTTGACCTCTAGAGCTAAAAACTGGAGTGGGTTTAGTAAAGTGAAAATGAAATCTGCTTTTATTTCAGTGTACAGTCCCTTATATTGCAGGTGTGTGAAGGTTTCCTATCAAACTGAATGTTGTCTTCACCCTGCAGACTAGCATGCTTAAGGATCTCCAGGACAGGCAACTTTTTGCTTCAATCCACATTATATTTGTCAAGAATCAGAAAAACAAGATTGTGGTAATCAAAATCACTTAGACTTATTTTCTATTTTATAGTTTTGTTTGTGTGTATATAAATATTTAGCAAACAGAAACCTATCTACTCACATTACAAAATATGAACCACTAGAGATACTCCATTATATTATTTGTATTCTAATTACCTTACATTTTAGAAAATGTAGTGATGTATACCACAGTGATGGATTTTTTGCTTCTGAGACAAAACTAAAGAAATTAATATCTTCTTTCAACATGATGGTGGATGGAGCAACATAAGGAAGACTGATTTTGTTGACTAGGAAAGGATGATGTAACTCTGCAGCAGAATGAGGATTTACATGATTTCTGGTGGATTTTCTGTGTAGAAAAATGAAAGGAAGATTAGATGAGGAAAAGCATAGATACAATTTGCAAGGTGAAGGGGTAAAGCAATAAATTAGCTTTAATAAATGCTAATTATGTTCAGGGAGCAAATACTGTAGGAGTTCAGGCTAGAGATTACACCTAACAATAGAACCCAGTGAAGAGTCCAAGTTGGTCAAATATGTCATGGACCATTAAGTTAGGGCACAAATGCATCCAACCATTTTGGCTAAAACCCATCAGGTGCTAGATGCAAGGTTTTACAACTGTCTTTGTTGAATTTTATGTAGCAAGCATCTGCTGTTCCACTTTTCAAGCCTACTGGGGTCCCCCTAAATTCCAGGCAATCTCTGCTATCATTCTATCCTGCATCTGCATTCCCATTATCTACCACTACCCCTCTGTCTGCACAACAGCTTTTAGCTCTTCCAGTTCTCCAGCTTAGGTCTGGTGGGACTGCTTCTCCATCTTTCAGCAACCTAGTTTAAAGCCATCCTTATGAGGGTGGCAAGCCAGTTGGCAAAGATATTATTGACACACTTTGTTAAGTGAATCTTCTCTCCACCCAACAGATGTCATTCCTCAAAAATCCTGGAGGAACCTGGAAGTGTCTGAAATATTACATTGACATTCACAGCATTTGTTTGTCTATGCTGATCTTTAGCCCACGTCCCTAGCAACAGGTCGCTATCCAGAGGGTAGCAAGAGCTGCTCCTCTTGGTAAGCAGTTAATTTTTTAGCTGCCTTCTGCTGTTCTGTTCCCTCCTCCTGAAATGTAAATGAACTGCCTGTGATCAATAGATCATGAAAATATCTATTTATATTATTTTTCCTGTCAGCTGTCAATCAAATACATTTTCTATTTATTAACTATATCTGATAGCATCTTCACGCACTTCTTCCTTTTATACTAGTTATTGTAGAGACTCCAGACTACTTGCTTTTTGACCTTTGCATTAAATTACCTTACCCTAGACACTCCTCTACCTCTCATTTTCCATTATCTGTAGTACTGCAGCTCAAAGTTTTCTTTGTTTCTCTGGCAAATCTATTATTACTATCAGGTCACAGCTTGTTATTCTTCTTCGTTTGTCAGAAAACAAGATGCTGCAAAGCAGTGACAGTAATGAAAACTTGTTTTGTATCAGTTATGTCCTCCCTTCTTATCACAACAACCCAAGCTTCCCCTACAGCTTCCATGCCCTCTCATTACAATACCTTCAACTCCCTCCCATGTCCTACACAATATCCCAATGTCTCCTCCTAGGCTCCCTGCAACACATCCCGTTCCTGCCTTTTTACTACCTAACTTCCCTCAGTGAGTCATGTTCCAAATACTCCTAGCTCATAGCTCCCCCGTATCTCTTGCTTGAATAAGATAAGACATAATATGTATTGATAACATGTGAGTTGGCCAATACTCATGGACAACCACTCTTGGAAAAACAGGCACACAGCCCTGTTTCTTCTTTCCCTCATTTGGGACTGAAATTGATCTTTCTTTTCTCCCAAAACACCCACTTTCAGGAAAGCTGTGGGAATATCATACTTCTGAATCCTCTAACACTCTACAGAATTTGCCTGAAATTGGTGGGTACATTAAGAGAAGGAAAGGTAGGTGAGAGGCTAACAGGCATTGGCAGTGCAGTTGTGTAAGCAAATACAACCACAGACCTGACCCTGCTTCCTCTTTCTGCCAGTGTAACTCAGCTGTCATAATGTGATTTTTTTTTTTCCTTTGAAGGGACAACTGTACTGCTGAGAGGTTAATCAGAAACTTTCTTTAATAAAGGGAAGGCCACAGAAAATTGTTAAAGTGCTGGCTTTAGCCCAAACCTAAGCAGTAATGAAAAGCAGTTTCTGCCAGGCATCAGGTCAGTGATCTCAGTGAAACTTGTGCAGTATTTGGACAGGCAGAAAAGTCACAATTTGTTACTTCATCTTTCTACTCCTCAATCGAATGCTTCCCTCCAACACCACTTCTGTGACTTGCAGGGACAATTCACGGGAATTGCTACCAGCTCTAGCTGAGGTACTTTTAATTTCTCACTTCCTCTCATCTTGGAGGTAGTATATTCAGGCAAGTTGTGTGACCAAAGAATACATCTACAGGCATTTATCATTTTAATGCCAGGCTACTAGTTGCTGGTTACAGACAATTTTAGCTTCATAAAATGCACTGCATTTTCATTTGTTGAGAGCACTATTAAATGCTATCTTAATTTAAACATTACATTGGACTCCCCAGTCAATTTTTCAAACAGAAGTGTTTTTTCCTGAAGTTTTCTTGCTGAATATTTCTGCAAAAAACTTAATGAGTTGATTTGGAGTAGTTTCAGATCCAAATTCCTTTTTAAATTCATATTTATAAAAAATACACCTAATTCCAAACCCATTTTTTTCCAGTATTTGATCTATAACTCTCTAGAATCAAAGTTTTATGGAAGTACTGCAATGGAAATGGGCTAGGAAGATATGACCACTTATGCATTTAGTCTCCTAATGATAGCTGATATTTAAATGAAATGTGATTCAAAACTGCCAGAAGCCTCATCCTAAAGCTTCTCATGGATCTCACAGAACTTGGATTTCTGCATCACATTCAACCTTTGGCCTCTACAGAACTATGGAAATCAAATAAAAATTCAATGGGAATAGCAAACACAGCTCAAAATGGATCAAAATAATTGTAAAAAGAGTAGCCAAATACAGAAAATGGCCTCATTTTTCACTCTTCTTTCAACCAGCTTCTAACCTGCAGCAGATATGCTGTTTCCTCCAACCATCCTATTTTATTTATTTGCTTTTGCCATCTATGGAAAACCAGACACAAGCATTTTTTGTCTCAAACATTGCGACTGTTACAATGGGAAAGGTGAGATCTAAAGATATAGAGGTGGGGCAGAACTGTTCTGACCCAACTTCCTGCTTCATCTTGACACTTGTGCTCAGTGTCCCTGTCCCCACTCACCTCCCGTGGGAGGGCTCCAAGGGCTGGCTGTGCACGCATCAACAAAACAGGGCAAAAGATCTGGTTTATGCAAAAGGCTTGCACCAGGTTATCTATAAAAGAAAACAGGTCAGGCCCTATCATACTCTCTCTTTCTCATTATGCCAGCTCCAGACCCTCCAACACAGCAGGACCAATGCGGGATCTGAGGATCTGTGATATTCTTTGTACTCTCTTTCCCTTTTCTTTCTTTATTTCTCTCCCCTCTTGCCCCCTGGGCAAAACAGGGAGGGTATATTCTACCTCCCATATTGAACTTTGCTGTGGATGTAGGGAGCTCATGGAGTTGTGCTGTGGCTTCTGGGCCAGCACCTTTCAGTAGTTTGTTTTGCAAGGTGAGAACGTAATGAAGTGTATGGTATAAAACTGAGGATTTGCTAGCTATAACGTTTGTGGAAATGTATTATAAGATTCAAGGGCTTCTTAGCCAACAACTCGATGCTCAAGAGCGGGCTGGTTGCCAAAGTTAAAAACTCACGAGTTCAGCCTGATGAGAATTTACAACTAATATCACCCCTCTACTGATGAGTCATAACACCATCCGTGTTCTATTTACAAATGAAAGTAGGAATCTTTATGTGCACACATTCCACCTGCTCCCTCAGGTCTGGTTTACATGGATAAGCCAGTCAGCAGAAGCACCAGGTGGCATTTAGCTTGGCTTCTCCCACCCAACGCCCTGACAGGATTTGGCTTCATTCGGCTTCTGAGAGGCACCAAGTCTTTATTTAAGCAGGAAAAGACCATCTCCCCTTCCTTCCCTCAGACAAGCGGCCTCTCCCATACACTGCCCTTTTTATGTTTCTCCACAGGTTCCAGCCACTCTTATAATCTTGTGTGCATAACTTTACGTCCTTTTCTCTCTCCTTGCCAGTCAGTTTTTAAGGTCTATTCGGTAACTGCAGGTAAACTCAAAATTTCTATTCTTTGTGTAATTTATCACCCTTGAGGCCATTCCCAACACGAGACTGTAGAGCCAGAGCTGCACAGTTGTACAGAGCCATTACTGCCAGCGGTCAGAGCGCCCGGGGCTGCGGAAAGCAGAGCACATTCAGAGCAAGACTGGCTATTCTCCGTTGCTAAATTACTGCTAATTATCGCCGCCCTAAGCTACAGCCGCTTATTTTGAGGGACGCCAAATCCCGCTGGCTGCAGCCCCCCGCGGGGCCGCGGGGCGAGCGCTAGGACAGCCACTCCTCGTTAAAATACCGAGTGAAAGGAGCGCTCGCATCGAGGCTCTCGGGTCGCTGCCCCCGCCGCCCGCTGTGAGGGGCGGCCCCGCCGCACGCCGCCACCTCGGAGGGCCCGCCGGGGCAGCGGAGGGGCGGGGCCGTGCGGCCGCCCCATTGCCGCCGCGGAGCGTACCGGGAGCTGTAGTTCCACGGCCGCAAGGCCCTGTTCCCTCGCCGCTTCCCCGAGGGCCGCGGCGGCTCCGCCAGACCCGCTCCGGCCCCGCAGCTTCCAGGCGGGCAGCGCTGCTCGCCCTGGCCAGGCATGCGGCCGCTGCTGCGGCGGCTTCTCCCCGCGCTGTGCTCGGCGGCAGCCCGAGCCCTGCTGGCCCGGCGCGCCGTGCCCATGGCGCTGCCGGCGGAGGGAGCGGCATGGGCCGGGGGCAATGTCCGGAGCGCGGCCGGAGCGGCCCCAGAGCCCGGTGAGAGGCGGCGGGGTGGGGGCGGAGGGCCGGCGCTGGCGAGACCCCGAGCCCGCCTCCCCTGGGCTGCGGGCGGGCGCTGGGGCGTAGGGGAAAACTTTTCAACTTAATTATTAAGTTTTTAATTATGAAGTAGGGCTTTGGCGATTCCCTGCCTGCCCCGCTCAGTCCCTAGGCTTGCCGACAGTGTCTGCATCCCACCTGACTGAACAGTAAATCTACCTTTCTTTCCAATAAGTTTACTACTACTCATTTTCTTTTTAGTTCCATGACTGTGTATGTGACCTGGCTGAATGCTAACCCTACTTTTTTTTTCCACAGGAAACTACATTATTATTATTAATAATAATAATAATAATTTCCTTAGCTGTGGTAAATGTAGTGCCAGCACTGGAGGTTCAAAATGTGTCAACATTAAGAATGTCTACTTCTACAGCAGCTCTCAGTTAAGCTGTCTCTAAAGGATTAATTTATTATTAAAAATATGAATAGAAAGCAGCAGGTGAAAGCTCAGCAAGAGTCAAGGTGCTCCAACCCTTTTGCCATCATGCAGATGGAGGGGAATGGAATAAGGTCCCTGCTCAGAGGGGTGGAAGAATCTGCTCCTGGCATCCTTTGCCTTCCCAGGTCCCCTTACAGAATAGGTAGGAGGCCCTGGATCTTGAGAGTCAGGCAGACAACAGTGGAGAAGGTTTATCTGGAGGGTCTTCCAGACTAATGGAGTCAACCAGCTGGATCATAAATACATGTATTAAGAAAAAAAGAAGGGTAGTTGTAGTGGGTGACTTGCTTCTGAGAGGAACTGAGGGCTCTGTATGCTGGTTGGACCCATACCACAGGAAAGTCTGATGACTTCCTGTGGCCCAGGTAAGGGATATTACCAAGAGACTCCCTGAGCTAATTCTGCCCACTGGTTACTACCCATTGCTGGCTGTCCAGGTTCACAGTGACAAGGTTGATGAGAAAAGTAGTAGGGTAAGCAAACAGGACTTCAAGGCACTTAACCACTTAGGTGCTCTCAAGGGTATGGATCTGGATGGGATCCATCCTAGGCTGATGAGGAGCTGGCAGAAGAGCTCATTATGCTGCTGTCCATTATCCATCTGTCATCAATCATGGCTAACCAGGGAGGTCCCAGGCTACTGGAGGCTGGCCAGTGTGATGCCCATCTATGAGAAATGCTGGAAGGAGGATCTAGGGAACTACAGGTCTGGCAGCCTGACTGCAGTGCCCAGCAAGGTGACAGAGCAGATCATCTTAAGTGTGATCATACAGCACAGGCAGAACAACCAAGAGATCAGACTCAGCCAGCACAAGTTTGGGAAAGGCAGATACTTCCTGACCAACCTGATCTCCTTTTATGACCAGGTGATGCACCTGGTGGATGAGAATAAGGCTGTGGATGTTGTCTACCCGGACTTCAGCAAAATCTTCAGCACCATCTCCCATAGCACACTCCTGGCAAAGCTGGCCTGGCTTGGGCAGGTGCACTCTTCTCTGGGTTAAGAACTGGCTGGACAGCCAGGCTTAGAGACAGAGGTGGTGAATGGTACCACATCTTGCTGGCAGCTGGTCGTTAGTGGTGTCCCCAAGGATCACTGTTTGGTCCAGTCCTGTACAAGATCTTTATTGATAATCTGGATGAGGGGATCAAGTCTTCCGATAGGAAATTCACAGACAAGATCAAGTTGGGTTAGAGTGTTGACCTGCAGGAGGGTAGGAAGGCTTTGCAGAAGCACCAAGCTGGATCAATGGGCTGATTTCAATGGTATGAGGTTCAACAAGAACAAGTCTGGGTCCTGCACTTTGGCCACAACAATCCCCTGCAGCCCTACAGGCTGAGGACAGAGTGGCTGGAAAGTGGCCCAGTGGAAAAGGACTGGGGTACTGGTTTTGACAGTCAGTGAAACATGAGCCAGGAGTTTGCCCAGGTGGCCAAAAAGGCAAGTGGTATCCTGGCCTGGATCAGTGATAGTGTGGCCAGCAGGACCAGGGCAGTGGTTTTCCCAGTGTTTCTGGCACTGATGAGGCTATGCCTCAACTCCTGTGTCCAATTCAGGGCCCCTCAGTTCAGGAAGGACACTGAGTTGCTGGAGTGTGTCCAGAGAAGGACAGTGATGCTGGTGAAGGGTCTGGAGCACAAGTCTGATGAGGAGCAGCTGAGGGAGTGTTTAGCCTGGAGTAAGAGGCTCAGGGGGATAGCTCTCTCTACAGCTACCTGGAAGAGACTGTAGCCTCCCTAGGTGGGGATTAGCCTCTTCTCCCAGGCAACCAGCAACAGGACAAGAGGACACAGACTTAAGCTGCACCAGAGGAGGTTTCTGTTGGAGATTCGGAAGAAATTCTTTGTGGAAAGGGTGGTTGGATATTGGAATGGGCTGTCCAGAGAGATGTTGGATTCATGTCTCTGGTTCTGTTTAAGGAAAGACTGGACATGGCACTTAGTGACATGGCCTTGTTGACAATGTGGTGTTCAGTCATAAGTTGGACTCAATGATCTCAGAGGTCTTTTCCAATCTAATTGATTCTGTTATAAACCTATTAAACACATTAACATAAACATAGTGAGCAGGGAACAGTGCCTGAAGATCAAGTCTCACTGTGATCTGTGATACTTATATGTCAAATAATAGAAGATTGTTCTATCTGAAACTATAATCTGAATATGTAGAGAAGGCAGCTGGTATCAGAGGGCAATCAAATGTTTTATTGCTCCTTATTTTTGTGGTCTCTCCTTTATGAGGTTGGTGGATCACGATTTTTTTTTTTCTGCTGGAACAGATGACAAATGCTGGTGAAGATAAGCAGTCACTTAAATACAAATAAAGGAATAATGGATACACCTACTCATATATGAAATTTGGGCAAATATAATTAAGAAAAAAGAGCTTATCCTATAACAGGGTGATGGTCAAGGAGTTCCTACAGAAGCTGATTTTGTACTTTAGGTTTCAGATTATCAACATTATGTCAAGAAGTTTGAAAAACCTTTTTTTCTAGTTGTATTAGTGACTAGAAAGCAACTCTTGAATTTTGTTGGTGATTTCTTTAATTAGTATTTTCAAAAGAGTGAGGGAGGTTTTTTTTTTTTTTGTAGAAGCACAACCTGTAGAATTTAGACACAGTGCCTGCTCAGTTCAGTTTACTGAAGGTGCATTGTTAATTAATTTAGCTGTGCCTTTACTATTGTGAACAGGCTGCATTTTGCCAAGTGGTACAAGTATGTTGCTTTTTGAGTAGACAGAGCAAAGGAAACCTGTAATCTGCAATATATACCCCTCAGATTTATGTGAGTCCTTGTTCTGTAGCTGATGCTACCTTCACAAACCCCATTTGCTCTCAGCTGATGATCCTGCACTGCTGAATTTTGAGGTTTTTCTGCCTCAGTCTGACCTACTTGTTTGTCAGTTTCATGGACCTCTGTCTTGTCCTTCACTTGGAGATCTCTTTGGATCCAGGGTTGTTTTCTGTATGCTCATAGATACCAGAAACAATCTGTTTTGTATGATCTTTAATCTAAATGTTAAGTAATAATTTTATTATTGCTTTAGCATCTGTTTGTTATGCATAGTTCTTTAGTGTCTGCAGGGAACAAGTAACAAATCTAAATACTTTGTTTCCTTTGAATAGCCTGTGGGGATAAAGTTAGGTGTCAGACTACAACCACAGAGTGATTTATGCTTCCCTACTTTAGCCTGGAGTGAATTAGCATTTAATCAGGTTGTTCTTTTATTTATCTTCCCTAGCAAAAAGTGATATGTGTAAGAAACATTCCACAGGGTGATAATCACCTGCACTGGGTCTGTAATATCGATTTTATACGTGTGTAGCCTTGCATGCCTTAAGAACATAGTGTACACTTTTGCTGCTGAATTTTCCTCTTAGGCCAGATTTGGGCCATCCACACTGGTCCTGAGAGGAGCTTTGAAAGTTGTTGTCTGAAGTAATGAGCTGTCCTGGGATAAACTGCAATTCTAACACATGGCTCCTTCCACTACAGTAATTCCATTGTAGAGTTGTCCCAAAAGAGTATTGCTGGGTGTCTGATTATATGCCCATTTTTGCTGCTAGAGAAGATTTTGCTTATTCTTCCTTTTTTTTTTTTTTTTTTTTTTAAGGTATGACTTAATATGCCAATATTAGAGTTTACTGATGCAGAAGCATAAGTAGACATAACAAAATGACTCATGCTCAGTTAGTACTCTTGGGAAAAAGACTTTTTCAAAATCTTGTTAGTGGACATTGTTCTGTCCTGTCTAACTTAAAATATTCTGTGATTGTGATATTATTCTGAGGTAGAGCTTCATGTATACCTTTGTACATGCAGGATGTGTTTTCATTTACATTGACTTTCTTCCTTAGCTTAAATACTAAAAGTCAGTTTTTAGAACGAGAAATTCAGATCATTGCTGTCTAAAACATGCTATACTGAGTGGGAGATGCAGGAATAGAGTGATCATCTCATTCCTGAGTGATATAACAAAGCGTTCTCAGCTGACTCTATGTGGAATGATAGGATTCCCTTCCTGCTTCTTCATGCCTCATTTTCAGTGTGTTTACAGTGGAATTAATTTGTCAATGTTTGCACTGAATTTCATATGCCATTGCTGTTATCTAAAATTAACTTTATTTGATCTCTGAAGGGTATTATTTTTTATGCTCAGTTCTACGTATTTTTTGCAGTAATTTTCATTTACTTGGAACCAAACAAGACCCTAGGTTATTCAAATATAGAAAACAGAACTCTATCTTTTGCTATTTCACATATATGTTACAGTATTTTTACTGATCTATTCACAAAGAAGAACAACAGGATCCTTGCAGGGTTATATGTCAATATTTATTTGCTGATAATTAATGAAATATTTACTTGTTATGTTGCTTATGTATCGTGCCTCTTAGCTGTCTATATAAAAAACTAAGACCCAGTGTGTTATTTTAAATATATTACAGATGGGCTGGAAAATATACAGCAGAAGAAAATCTTTAAAGAGAATAAGGAAAAAACACAGCAGAGTGAAGAGCCATGTGCTGCTGATTCAGTAGATTCTTTAATGGCAGAAATGCCATTTGTGGACACAGATATTGAAGATGAACATGCTAGTAAGTACATTAAACAGAAGAAATGTGAAAGCATTGACACATCATGCACTCAGTTCTTGGTCCTACCTGTTGGCAAGGATACATGGGCCAGGCACATGGAACAGTCTCCCTGCAAACAGGTTACAGTCCAGAGCTTCTCTCTTTGCTATTCAGTCCTGCAGTACCTGAGCATATTGAGAGTTCACCCTTTTGTTATCCTGTGGAGCAATGAGTCACAGAATAAAGACATTTTGTAGTCAATTCACATTACTGTATGGGAGCTTCTCAGGTGAGGGGTTTTGTGAGCTGTCCTTCCATATGTGTATTCCCAGTGTTAGGCTGGAAGTACACTTCTGATTGGACAGTGGATGTCTGCAGCCTGGTCAGCTTGTGGGTGTGTATGGCCATGTGGTGGGAGAGGGTCTGTAAGGCTCAAGGAAATGAGCTGAGAGAAACACAATTATGTGTGAAGAAAGAACTGAGGACACACAGATTTCTTTCACTATATCAGAAGGTGTTTCTGGAAAAGGAGGAGGTAGATAGCAATTCTGGCTGGGATGATATTTTCCTCTGGGCTGGGTTTGGTTCATGTGCTGTTGTTTGGTTAGTCTTAGTCTACTACAACTTTTAGCTTTAATAATCCTATGTATTGCTGCTTTTTATATTTCCAAATACAGAATGCATGGGATTTTTGAAGTTTAATATTGGCCCTTCTGCTCTACAGTCATGTCCATGTTCAAATATGGGCAATTTGCAGGCCTGTTGTCCTGCTGCATATGTTGGCTAAGCTGTGTGTCTGTCTGTGTTAGCAGCTTATAAATCTGGCTTAGAGGTGTAGGGTGATAGTTCAGGTGTGGTACTTCAGTTGCATGGCTGCATTAATTCAAGTCAGAGTCGGATCCCAGTCAGACGGTTCAGAGCATGGGCAGAGCAGGTGAGTGGGAAGACATGCTCCAGCCAGTTGACTCAAGTCCAGCTCCTGTTGTTGTGATACCAAGAGTGTCTTTGTTTAAATGTCTGTGTGCTGAAAGTGATTTTGTTCTTTTTCTCTTCAGTGTGTGCAACTTCTGAACTAAGTACTAAGAAGAAAAGAAAGCGGACTATTGGAAAGGAAATTGAAGAAGGCATTGAGAGAAAGAAGAAAAAGAACAAACAGTATCAGCCAAATTATTTCATTTCTCTTCCAATTACTAATCCAAAGGTGATATTCTTTATTATACTAATTTGGTATAACCAGAATTACTTCAAAACCTGCATGTGTTTATAAGAACAGTGTTTGATATTGTGCAAAAAAAATTTTTTTCAGGTAATTTTAAAGAAACATTAGCAGTCTATTCATTGAGGAATGCTATGTTATGTAACATTTTTTTGTGAATAAAATTGCTTTTCTAAGAAAGAATGGAGGAAAAATACTTACATTTTTATTCAGTTTATCAGGTTTTTGGATTTCACTGAAGCTGGCTGAAATTTCCCCTCTGCAGTGTTCAGTATTGCCTATTTTGTTGTTCATGTAGAATAAGGAAGAGAGACATTCCTGTTGAATTTAATGGGGAAAATTCTAGCAATGTGTTTAGATTTCTTTATAGATAAAAAATTATATTTGGATCTGTTACTGTTTTAACTTGGCAGTTTGTAGTTTAGCATTTTCCAATAACATGGTTAATATTATTTAAAATTCAAACAACTGCTGTTTTAGTGAGATGTTGCTCACATAAATTCAGAAAATGCAAAGAACTCTTTAAGAAAATGTATTTCCTTGCAGTTACATAAGTTGTCTCATTTAGGCAATAAATTAAAATGATTTCTTACATGCTGCAGGTTGTCTCTGATATATCTTTGATATCTTTTGTGTCTGAAACCAGCAAAGTAGGTGCCTTATGTTTAAAAAGTTGAACCCAGCAGTTTAACAGCATTTGCAAATTTAGTTTGTGGGGTTTTTTAATATCAGAAACTATCTTGGATGAGTTTTAACTTATATTAAAACACATTAACTCATTTTAACTTAAATACGTTTGTATTATCAGTTCTCTGAAAAAGTAAAAGAAGATTAAGAAAATATGAAATGAGACTAAAATAGGTTTGAGAATGACACTGCAGTTCTTGATTCTTCAGAACATAATATGTGAAGAAGAGGTTTTAAAGGCTGGTTTTATAAGATCCAGGATAGCTCATTACAAATATTGTAGGATATCTTTTTGTGACATCTTATTTTAAAATATATTTTCTTCCAGATCTGCTTAACAGGTTCCATGATTTAACAAGGGCCAGAATAATGTAGGGGTTATATAACCTGGTAATTGAGAATTCCTGCTGACGATTGTTACTATGCCCAAGGGTTGGTTAGGAAGATCTTAACTATGCTTGTTTTTTTATATGTCATTATTTAATCATATTGTTTTTTATATGTCATTATTTAATCATATCATTTACAGAGGTAAAGAAACAACTCTTTAAATTTAATCTCAGAGCATTTGAGAACTCCAGGACTCTGCTAGAAAGTTTTGTTTATACTTGCCTTAGAGGTAGAGTTTTTCTGACAGTAGAAAATACAGATTGGAATTTTTATAGTCAATATTAGCCAAAATTTAGACACCTCGTTTCTTGATAGCCAGAATGAATCTGGTAATTGCTGGTAGTATTTCAGTTGGTAATGAGAGACCTTTATTTTTGAAGGGCTTATTTTGTTCCAGTGAAGTATTTTAAGCATGAGTGTTTATTTGTATTTTATGAAGTAATTTAAGCTTTACACAGAGGAAATTTTGTAATAAAGGATACCTCTGAAACATTTGATCAGCTGTTCCTCTTGGAAAATGAACAATTTCCTTGTTTTTATTTTAATTGTTTTGAATCTTTAGAAATGAAAAGTGTTCTTCCATTAATTTTGAATTTATATTGAACTTTGCATTATTACTTGTGTAAAAATAGTTAAATAGATTATGATCATTGTATCTTTTTCTATTTGTTTGGGTTTTTGTTTTTTTTTTTAAGTTATGACTTACATGATGTGCCATCACTTGGAAGGTTAGCCTTTCAGGGTTCTCCAGTCTTGACTATAATTACTATTGATCTGTTAAATCTTTAAAGCTTTACATTTACTTACTAGTAGTATCCTTGTAATAAGCAAAGCAGTATTACTATTACTCCTCAGAATAATGTACTTCAAGTAATGGAGGGGAGATCTTGAAATGAGTAGTTGAGGCCTTTTTTTTGAACTTTTTTTTAGAAAAAAATTCAGAGGAAGCAATTGTTTAGTGTGATCTGCCTTAAAAAGGTTTTGGATTAAGTTAGGACATCTCAATTAAAAATAAATAGCATAATAGCAGTTGAAATGTAAAACAATACTTTTTAAGGTAATGTAAATAACAGATTAAATAGCAATTCAAAATTTTTATTTATGCAAAAAAATTTTATTTATGTGGGTCAAAGCTTGTTATATAGCATTGGGAGAGTCTTAGTTTGCTTCATTAGAATAGTACACTCAAGTGTTAATTGCACCTTAGATTTATTGGAGAAAACAGAACAAATCTGAAATTGTGATATGCATTGTGATAGCACACCTGTTTAACAGCTGTTGTCTTACACTTTGGTTGCATAACTTCAGGGAAAACATCTGAAAAACGAGTTTCTAAAACAGAAAAACTTACTTGAACACTTTTTTTTCTTTCAATTAATGTTGATTGTGTAGAGCATTGTCATTTAGCCAGTGAGAGAGGATGTGCTCAGCCTTCTTTTTATTTTACCTGTATCCAAAGGGCAGGATTTTTCATACTTTCTTGA
This sequence comes from Serinus canaria, assembly GCF_022539315.1. NCBI lineage: Eukaryota > Metazoa > Chordata > Aves > Passeriformes > Fringillidae > Serinus > Serinus canaria. The sequence continues at coordinate 59,016,720 of NC_066316.1, read as the reverse complement.
TGGATTCAGCAATAACTTTTCTCTGGAACTGATAACTGGCTATCTTTGGACTTAATCTTGTTCCAAAGCCATATTATTTGTTAGGTTTTTAGCTTGGTTTCCTAATAGAGTTTATACATCTGTGAGCCTATCCATTCAGGTTTTTTGGGTTTTCAACCTGTTGTCCAGTTTTGGACAGAAAAATTAACATCTCAGAGATTATAATTTCCTACAGTTTTTGTGTCATTGGTGCTTGCATGAAAGAGTGAGCCGTGAAAGAACATGCTTTTCTAGCAGTACTATTGAAGGGAACTATAGGCGTATGGGGATGTGGGGTATTGGCTGCTAAACTAAATGCTGAGTAATATTGATCTCTTTCAAAGCTAGGATGCTTTTACCTGCTGTGAAAACACAGTTCCACATCTGTCTTCTGTACTCTGAAGGGCTTGTATGCTTACATTTATATTTTTTTTTCTTTTGCCAGCTCACAGGTGCAAATTAAATTTAGACACAATAGTTGAAAATGTAATAAAATTGCAATTAGTATGACACATTTAATTTTTCAGTTTTGTTTCGTTTTTTTTTTTTTGCTTTAGCTTATAAACTTAAATAATTATTCAGTCAATACATTGTAATTAGCAGGGATCACATTACCAGTTCTTTGCTTAAATATGGATGAAATTCCTCCTGTGTCTGAAACAATGAAACTGTTATTTATCCAGGTTAAGATCAGTTCTGACATATGAAGGAAGATGATCTCATTGCAACATGATTTATGATAAAATGTTGGCAGAATTTTCTTAATATGTCCTACAATACTTAAGACACTTGTGATTTTGTGAATGCCATATCCCCTTTTCTGGCAAGTAGCTTTTACCTTCCATCCTTCTTCCTACCCTTGCTAGCATCAGTTCATTTGAGTTATGATTTAATTATATTTATATGACACTACTAGATATCTATGGCTCATTAGGTAAAACATCTGCATGGCACAACTCATCTTAAGAAATTCAGTCAGAAAAATACTGAACACTCCCATTAGATTGTGGTTTTTTTCGCCAGAAAATTTATATGTTCCTTATGATTAACAGAGCTACTAAAATATATCAATGCTTTTTTTATACCTAAGAGCTACTTGTGCTTATTTTATAAAAGTCAAGTCTGTACAGTACATTTGTGAAGTGTTCACTACTGAATTTCAAATAAGTAAACAACAAAAAAAGCGAGATTGGAGTTTTCAACATGCTTGGTTTAGATTTTATACACCAAAGATGATTTGTCTTTGTTCACTGTGCTTTAAGAAGTAATTCATTTTGTCAGATGGTCAGGTTTATTTGACTTGATCTAATTTTCACTAACATACTCAAGAATTCTTGCAGGTCTTTGGTGTTTTGTTTTTTAAATTGCTACAATACGACAAGCACAAATGTCAAGCACAGTAAACATTTTGGATACAATTTATAGAGCATGTATAACTATATTTTAATTTTAATTTAAAAATTTAAAAAAATAAATTAAAAATATTAATTTGAATTTTAAATTAAAAAATTAAATTAAAAATATAATTCCAGTGTTTTTAAAGAGAAGGACTGATGAAGTTAAAATTCTATACCTGTTGCAAAAAAATTTTTCTAAATACATTTGAAGGGAGTATACATTATATCTGTCTATTGGACAGTATAATCAGAATTGCAAATCAGATATCTCTACTGAAGATTATTTACTGAATATTCTGGTTTTGTATGTGCCCAGTCCTGCAAAGATCAGGTTTTTTTCAGTCACTTACCTGTGCATAGCAAGACAGATATTTAGCAGAGTGTGCAGAGCAATTCCTTGAAGAAGCTTTTTGTTGGTATTACTGGCAGTGTAAAACTGGATGATCTTAACCTGCTTCGGGAGTTTATGATACTTATGGAAGGAAACTCCTATTAAGACGTGATGGGGAGTGTCCAGTGATTTATTAATCACTCTATTTGTACCCAGTTTGGCTTCACTCGGGTCAGTTAGCACAGCTTTGTCAGCAGATAAAACTTTCTTCTGCTAGAATGGTTTTAATAGAAATGTTTGGTTTTAGTTTGAGTGCTTTCTTGTTCACTTGTGTGATGGGATACAGTAATTGTTGTAGTGGCTAACTGTTGTTTCTGTGTCTTTCTTCCCAGATTACTGGCAGTATTCAGGCTGTCCAAGATGCAATAATACAAAAGGATCAAAGGTTTTCCAAAGCAATGGTTCGCTCTGGCTCATTGCATGTCACCATGTTAGTGATGCATTTATCCAGTGAAGAAGAAATTGGCATGTAGGTATTTATTGTAAATTAAGTATATACTAGTATTTTTGCCTAATTAAGTATATACTAGTATTAAGTGTTCATAAAGAGACTAGCAGGGTTAACTGTCGCTTTTTTGTGCCATACACAGCCCTAATTTACTAGGATTATTGAGCATTTAATTAATGTTGTTTTTAAAATGCTAGTCTTAATATTAGCCATTTTCATAACTTATATGTCATAAACTTGGAACAAAGTATGGGTTTTTCCATTGCATTTTTCCTACTGTGTGCTGAACTTGCACACATAGATCTCATGTTTGCTTAAGTAATTCTTTTAAAATAATGTTTTGATATAGGGGACAGGGGAATTAAAAAACTGTTGAAGTGCAGATTGCTCATAAGAAAATGAAAATCCAAGGTAGAATGTAGGAACCATTTGGTAGTCAAGGGCATGCTTCTAAAATGTAGAAGTATTTTGGCTGAAAGCATTTGACACACCTAAAAATAATGAATGATCAGTATATCTAAATCAGCTGCCTTGTTTTTACATGCTTGTTTTCTTTGAATGCTATATTCTTGAGATCTCTATACTCCTACCTGTCTTCTACTGTGAACATGCAAATTTGTCAGCATCAACAGTCTGGTCTAAGGGGAGAGAAAGAGCCAGGAGCAGAGAATAAAAAGGCAAGCAAAGGATACTAGATCTGGTAGATTCTCTCCCCTCTCCATGTGCCTGGTTAATGAGTAAACTGTGATAGCACCTGAAAATTGGTGAGAACAACCACCAGCTGTTTATGTGAGATTTTTTTTAAAGGGTTTGAAGCAAACTTTCAAAAAAAGAAGCATGGGATAGTACTTCATAGCACATGTGCTTCTTCGTGAGTATTTTTTAAGAGTCCAAAACTGTATACCAAAACAAATATTCTCTAATTCAGGATATTCTGCTACTCTGTGAGCCCCTTCTCAGCTTTCACTGTCTGAATGCCACTGAAGCACTGACTTACAGAGTTCTTCTCTGCCTCTCCCAGCAGAACTCTACAGTCCAGGCACTCAGAACTGTCCTCTAGTCAGCAGCAGCTTCCTCAGAGATTCACCCCTTTCCTGGCCAGATGCCTCCTATAGGTTTCTAGCTCAGCTATCCTCAGGTATTCTAGATTGCATGTTCTTTTTAATGAGATTTTTTCAAAAAAATTTCATAATTAATGTTTTTTTGTTTAATCTTCTGGGAGATTTGCTGGGAGTAAAATGCTGAATTTGCCACCTTCTTGCTTCACCATTTTTTGATACGAGATTAATGGAAAGAAACCAGGATCCAGGCTGGCAAACAAACCTGTGTGTAATGCAGGGGGAGAGTAATCTCTCAAACAAAGTGTAGCTAGTCAACTGGGCATCTGGGAGTTCAGAGATCTTTAGGTTTTGATCCACTGAGTTACTTAGATATCTACAGTTTTTCAACTGTGTTTGCACAATAGTGCCTCTGTCTATACAGAAATGAAATGTGTTGAATGCTATTTGAAGTCAAATGCGTGATAAGAATGTGCTAAACATAACATTCAATTCAGCACAAAGCCCTTTGTATGGTATTTTAGTACATACAGCTTTCACCCTGAAAATGGAAGATCTGTATTCTAGGCCGCTCTTTCTAAGGGAATCCAGACCTGCAATTCCCATGTGAGTTTCCTAAGTGATTGACTGTGGTCTAGCCTTCATGAATACACTATACATCTCTTTTTGTAGGACTGCATGAAATCAAAAATGTGAAATTTTGAAACTAGAAAGAAAGCAAACAAGCAAGACTCATGACAGCACTCCCTTCAAGCCAGGAAGTTCTACTCTATGCTAACTGTGCATAGTCATGGGATCAGGTGCTAGAAATCAGGATGCCTGCCTTTGCAGTAAATGCCTAATTATGAGATTACAGTGTCAAGATTTTCTTGCTCATTTTCTGTCAAAGACTCTGTGAATCTCACCTTTGCATTACAAGTAACAGGAATGGCAGAATTGAGTTGGGCTTTTTTTGTGATATCGCTTTTTTCTAACAAGTCATCAAAATTAAAACTCAGAAATTTCTAAAAAGAAACTTGGTGAATTTTAAGTGCTACAATATTTACATTACAACAATATAGGAAAAAAACAGACGTTGCTTCTATAATTCTAGCTTGTGTTCACTTTGATTATGCTGTTTAATTATTTTTTTTAATTTCCTTTTTTGACTTTAGATCAAAGTGCTTGTAAACTTTTTGGGTATCTCTGTGGATTAGTTGCACTGCTTGTAATTACTAGCTGGCATTGTAAATACTATTTGGTATGGAATAACAAGAAAATAGCACTGTTGTGTTTTTAGCTATTGACTCAGTGGAAATCCTTGCGCATTATTCTTACAAAAAAATTGTTAGGTGTTATGAAGTGGTTGATAGAATACAAAAGGTAAGATAGCTAGAGTGAGATGACAGCTATTTTTCTACATAATTTAGTGTTTCCAAGGTTATAAATAAAAGAAAAAGTAGAACTAGATCTTCAATGCCACAGTGCTAAACTGAAAACACACTGCACTGTGTGGACTGACCTTTCATGGAACTCATTGAGTAGACTTGGTCTGGTCAGTGAGTTCTGCAACAGACTCTACAGTATGGAAATATAAATCTGTGTTCAGCTGAGGAACAGAGTTTTCCATGGACTTTCTCTGGACTAGTTCTCACATGTAAAAATCCAGAGATGGAATTTAGATACATGAATGAATCAATACTTAAAAGCCCTCTGCAAGCTTTAACTTAATTTGACTCAGTGTATTTGAAATTTCTGTACTTGTTTTGGACCAATTTTTAGGTTCATGTTGATAAATAAATCTTAGCCTGTTTACATGTGAAGTAATCTGACAGGTAGAACCAGTATTAGATGGTGTTTTTGAAAGATCTTGAAGTACAGCACATAAGGAAGACACAGGAACTGTCTAACAGTGATAAGAGGGTAGGTAAGTGACAGAGACTGCACTTACAGGAAGATATCCTTTACAAGGAACAAGTAATGCCATTGGTGTTTACAGTGGTTATAAAGGAGCTAAAGTACTTCTAGCTTATAGATTAAAGCCCTCTAAAAAGACTACAGGAGGGTTCTATCAATGAAGGCTATTCTGTCATGTAATCAACCTTCATGTGTTTCTTGACTTGCCCTAGGTTCGAGTTAATGCACATTTCACATCAAGAGTCCACCTTGTTAAACACAATGAGAATGTGTAGAGATTCTTGGAATTGTACAGGCTTCAATGAAATAATTTAACCTACTAGAAATTGGTGATTGCTTTCATCCAGCTAGCACAGAAAAAGCAAACATACCTCTTTTGAGTATTTTTAACCTATTACTGCCATCTAGCGTTTATAAAGTCTGCATTGACTTGGGGAGAAGATTGAATTCAGGTTAATTGAATAGAATTAAAACTGTGAGATAGGAGAAATCTTTTAAAAAACACTAAAATGTTTATGTGTTTTTTGTTTAGAATTTAAATCACTTTTAGTGCAGGTCAAAACAATTATTTCATGTAAGTGTACATGCATTTGATGTGGCTAATTAAGCTGATTGTTAAAAGGTTTCTACCCTGTTATTGCAGTTATAGTGTGCACGTCTCTTAGCTCTTACAGAAAGTAAATGTAAATTGAGATTATGCTTCTTTTAATAACAGTTCTCCATGAGCTTAATTGTAATTTCCATATAATTTTATCATTATATATGTAATGTCATATCTGATAATAATTTAACTAACACTGTTGTAACTTGGACTGAAGAAGAATCTTAGTTCAATTGACATAGCAGGATAGGCAAAAAGCTAATTTAAGAATGGAAAACGAAATGCTTCTAAGTAATCATCTTTTTTAAATGGGATTCACAAAGTAATAGGGACACTGTCATGTTAGTATCTGGATACCTTGAGGACTGAGATAAACTCTTTTGAGGAATTACACTCACTACTAAGTCTGCTTTTATTATTTTTTTGGTTTTACAGCATAGTTTATGAACCACTTTACTTTTATAAAAATGTGGTAGCAATAATAACAACAACTGTATTGATAGAAATTAGTGCAAATTACCACAGTAGGTAATAAATTGGTACAAAAAAAATCTTTGTTACATTTACTGATATAATGATTATTAGCCATATTAACAGCAGAAATATATTTGACATTGGTCTTTTCTTTCCTCTCAACAGAGCAGTTGGTGCTCTTTCAGACAGCAAGGTTTTTGTAGATAATCTCCTGAAAGGAAAAAGAGTGGATTTGTCTTTTCAAGGAATTGATCACTTCAGAAATCAAGTTGGATTTGTGAATTTGGCAGAAAATGATCATACAGCACTACTTAAGGAAATAGCAGGTACAACTTGTCAATCTAGTTTAAGTGTTATAAAGACTTCTCAAAAACCTAAATGAGAATGGAGCACAAAGATAAGTTTGTGCTAATTTAGTCAATATTAATTTACCTTTAACAACTGTAAATGCTACATAGTTAATTTCCTAGCCTACTTTGCATATTTCAAAATGATGTTAATGAATTACAGACAGTGCTGTTCTCTGATAACTTTTTATTTAGTAAATGTAGAAAACATAGTGCAAATTTGTAAATGGGATGTAAAGACTCCATGCTACCTTGTTTTGGTCCCATTTTTATCTGCCTATGAGTCTATACTTAAACTATGTTGTTTACAGATATTTAATAAAAATTCTCAAAGAACAGTACTGTCTGTAATTCATTGGTGTCCTTTAAAACTATCCCAGTAATTCCAACTATTCCTTGGAAAGATTCTTTAAAAGAGTTTTTCAGTATTGATGAATTATCTTTTGTGTTCTGAGGAATGTGAGGTCACACCATTTTTTAATAGAGCAATAACCCATTTTGCAGAGTAGCAAGGACTGCTGCTGTCATACTACCTCTTTGCAGTCCAGTACAGAGGGAAAAATTGAAAAAGTCTTTATTAATACAGTGTTTTCTCTAGCAATTCATTAGTTTCATTTCTGAAGTGCAGCTGGTTTGACCTTTTACAAAGACCTCAGTTGAATTTATTAAGGAATCACTGTTTCGCTACTTCAAGATTATGTATGGCTTCTGCTATGTTCTAAGGTGAATTTTGATTTCAGGTTGTTATTTTGTGTTGTACATGAATGAAGGAGAAATATTGAAAACATAGTCAATAGAAAATAGATGTAGTTAAATTTTCTTCCAAATGGTAGGAAACCATTTAGTTCCATAAATTGTATAGAGAAATTGTTTGATAATAACATCATAACATCTGAATGTGGTCATTGCATGTCTGCTAATACCAGTGTAGATGTAGGTTTGCCAGAGATGGAAGTCCAGGAAAAGCAGAGCTAATGTGAATCTTCTGTTCTGATTTCCTAGTTACTTCCCAAAAAGCTATTAAAAGATTATCATTTAATTATCTACCAGGAATAGTGCTTAACAGTTCTGACAGAAGTTTGAGGAGTATTTTAATAACTCTTTGTCCAAGTCATTTTAGAAATTGTGCGCTTACAATGACATATACAATTACAGGACATTTTGAAAAACTTTCTTTTTTCTGCTTTGCTGCACCACAGAATATTTGAAGGACTGTTGAGGTTTAGTCCCAGCTGGCCGCTCAGTCCCACAGCCACTTGCTCACTCTTCCCCAGCTGTTTGGGGGAGAGATTCAGAAGAGTAAAAGTGAGAACTTGTGGGTTGACATAAAGACAGTTTCATAGGGAAAGTGAACACCATGTGCTCAAGCAGAGCAAAACAAGGAATTCATTCACCATTTCCCATGGGCAGGCACATATTCAGCCCTTCAGTGATTCAGCAGGGCTCCGTCACTAAGAGTGACTTGGGAAGACAAAGGCCATCGTCCTTCATTCTTCTTTCCCCAGCACTATATATGCTGAGGGTGATACCATACAGAATGGAATGTCTCAGTGGGGGTCTGCTGTCCCAGCTGTGTCCCCTCCCAGCTCCTTGTGCACCTCCAGCCTGCTTGCTGGAGAGGTGAACTGAGAAACAGGAAAGTCTTGGCTCTGTGCAAGTGCTGCTCGGTGGTAACCAAGACATCCCTGAACTAACAAACCTCTGTTCAGCATAAATCAAAAAAATAACCCTATGCTAGGTACTATGAAGAAAAGTACCCAGCCAAAAACAGCGTAAATACTAAATGAATTTCAAAAAAGTAATGTTTTTATTTTGATAACTACATTGTAAATGCTGCTTAAAGCTGATAAAAGTGAATAAGTGAATTCTGGTTTTTTATCTACAGGATTTGCATATGTTATTTTAATGGATTAATATGCGGGTTATGGTCTGACCATGAGAGGGAGCTTGAATTTCACAAATAGAAAAATTACGCTTCAGTTTATACATACAAATATTTCATTTGCTTTTGGTTCTTTGTTTTAAGAAATGTTGATTTGTTGTCTTAAATATTTTAATTCAGTTAGGGCAGCACTGTAGTACAACAGTCAGTTAGGCTGACATGCAGTACAACTGACTTAGTAATTTTCTTTAACTTTATTTGTGTATAAATGGCATTTAGTCTAATCTCTTTGAGTTGATTTCCTAGCACTTAACACTAGAGAGTGAGAGAAGTGGAAAGGGAGTCATACTGTCCATCATCTTCTCTAGATACATTACAGCTTTACTTGAGCATAAACTTACATTGCCACCATACCAAAGCAATCTGACCCCTTGTGCAGCCACGTGGAGAATTCAGCTGTGGAAAAGTTAACATTTTTACCTTTGCCAGCTAATTTTTAGCTTATTTAGCTTGCCCAGGAAGTTTACTGTATAGCTACATAACTGTTGACAGGAAAGATAGGAGCAGCGGCAGGCATGGGGCTGGAAAGGAACAGTCTGTTCTGACAAGGATGATAGTTTTAAGCTCATCAAGGATGAACTTCTTTAAAAGTCGTGAATCCACACATTTAGCATCCATTTGAGGGTGAATTGCATTGCCCTCCCTTCAGGCAGCCTAGGGAAATAGTTTAATTCAGTTAATTTAGTTCGCTTTAGTTACAGATGGCTGAAGCTATGATAAATGAATTTTGCCTCTTGTCAGTTGTTCTTAGGTCATTTCACATGATGAAAAAATTGGGAACTCAAAGGTATTGTAATTTTCCATTAGAACAACTGATTTGAACAAAGTGAACAAAAAGGTGACAGTCCAAATTGCTGTTGTTTAGTTAGGTGGGACTGGAAACATTCTCTAAAATGATGAAATGATTCTCTGAACTCATACTGAAAATGAGGACAGCAAATGCTTTTCGATTTTAATCTGCATTCTTTTTCACATTGTGCTGCCCAACACTGAATTACAATAGCTCTGATAAATAGCTCACTGAAATGAAGCAATATGCTTACTGTGGTTTAAAAGAAGGTATTATCACTCCCTTCTTTTTGTGGTCATAACAAACTTGTAGGAAGTATTAGAATGGCTTGAAGCCAGTATAAGAAGTTTTATTAGGAAGTTCTAGTTATGTTTCTTTTTCATTTTAGGACTTTACCTTCATGTTGTCACTGTCTTGTAAGGCTTACCTTATGTACTGACATTGCTAGACCCAGCTGCTCCATGGATCCTACTTTATGAACGGGCTCATCTTTATTATGTGTGTGGTGATGGAGATAAACAGAACAACCCATGCATACTCTTGATGAGTGCTTGAAATAACAGTATAGCTTGCTGATACATGGCAGTGGTCCTGGACAGTGACAGCTCACTGTAGAAAAGTCAAACTAATACACAACTAATACAACAAAGGAGCAATGGAGGAATTACTGGGAAACTGGCTTGACTCTGCCTTATCTTTTGGCCCATCTCTTAAAAAACCCTAAGAATTTAATAATTTTAGCAGGGCTTAACATGATAGTTCTAATGGTAAGTTATCTATGCTCAGCATTTCATCATTTCCAAGTGTAAAGTCAAAAAAAATTCAATAAAAAGACAGAATACTGTTTCTAAATTGTAAGCCTTTTAATTGAAGGAACATAGTTTTGAGACAAGCAAAAATTAATAGTCTGGAAGTAAACATACATATGTAGCAGGTTTCTGTATCTAATGAAGTCTTCAGAAAGGAGATGGCCATTTGAATTATAGAATATGGCTCAATCTTTTCCCATGTAAAGTGGTTCTGAGTAAGCTTCATATATCACATTTCCATTCTAATTATAGGGAAAGAGTTGTCTAATGGATTCAGCTGCATCCAGTGTAAGAGGCAGATGATATTCAGTAATTTTGACATTATAAAAATGTGGTACAAAATGATATTACAGAGTACTTCAAACTGCATGAAAGGCAGTCTAAAAGCTGTCCAAAAATTTGTTCCAGGAAGTCATTGAGCTTGTAAAAATAGCTTTAACATTTCTAGGGTATACTTTGAAGCTGCAAACATCAGTCAGCCTGAGGCTAATAAGGGAAAACATAGATTTTGTTTGATTTTTCAGTCTAAGTAGTAATGCCAATGTCTGGAGGAAATGGAGGATACTCATTTGTCAAGATGCCTTGGCATTGTCTATCTGTTTTTCTCATCACTGGCCTCTAATTTCTTTTAGTTTAGGTAATCTCCATCATAAACTTTAACTTTTGTGTATTTGCCAGTCAACAAATCCACTTTTATGCTGTTGCACAAACCTAGAACTTTCTCTTGCCCACAGCATCCCTGTGTCCTTTCCAGTTTCTATTAAATCCCTATTTGTAGCCATTTCTTCAAAGAGCTTCACGGATATTAATAGCATTACATTATCTTGTAACCTTCCTGTGCTCTCAGGGAAACATTTCTCTTTATTTCTTTTTTTCCCCTCCACTTAGTCAGATTTCATTCTATTTTTCATCATTTTTTGAAGAAGAAAACATTGTGTTAATTATGTTCATAAGTTACCTTAACCAGTAAAACGTCGCGCTTTTTGTTCATGCTAAATTCTACAAAGCTGGGGTTGTCTGTAGTCCCAGCAAGCCCAATGTCTTGAGCCTGTGGTGTTTAATATGTCTGTGCCATGACAAAGCTGTGTGAGAAGTCTGATGCCCTGAGAACATGTATAGACACACACCTACACACACATAAATCTGTTACGTTGAAACTACGGTCTCTCTCTCTTCTTGCCTTTCTCTTCTGACCCAGGTTTTCATTGTTTTTTCTTGATTGGAATTGCCAGGTATGAAAGAGGATTTTGGAAAGATAAATCTAATAGATATCGAACAAAGCTATTTTGCACAAAGCAAACACAGGCAGGCTGGTGGTTCTGTTCAGCAGGGTAAAATGCAGGTGCTCAGCTGTCCCACCCACCTCTCACACAGTCACAGCACTGTGTGCCAGGTCTGCTCTGCTGAGATCCCTGGGTTCGCAGCCCCGTGATCAGAGGCACGGTAGCAAATCTCTGCTCTGATACTAAGCTCTTCCGGGAGTTAGGAGGGAACACCTGGAGAGGTGCAAATCTTCATCAGCACAGATCCTAATTGCAGAGTGTTAGATAAGAATGCATGGCCTAAGATGTGATGGCAGAAAAAAAGTGGAGTTTTCAGAAGGGAAAAAAAGACTGCTATGCACAAGACTGAGTCAGAACATCACATGATAATGTAAATCTGATAAGATTTACCCTTTGCTGGAACATCAATGTCAATGGGTCCCCAAATTGTGCTTCTCAGAGAATAGATACAGGAGCCAAAAAGTTCAGTGGGGATTCAGTTTAAATTTAGAAATGTCTCCCACAGACAAAATTTAAAATAATACAAGTAGGTCAGCTGTACTGGTGTTGTTTGCTTCCTGATGTGATGCTGTTTCTTCCAGGTGTCAGAAAAAGAACTGTTTAACTATCAAGCAAAAAAATAATATATTTAAATAAACATACACTGTTTTGTTAAGGGCTAATTGAATTTATGTGATAGGATTGATAATGTTTCCCCTATTTTGGTTTTAGTTTGATTGAATGAGTGAGCTAGACCTACACTGAGTGAAAAACTGGAAGTTGTACTTGCAAAGAAATAAAAAGCTTAAGGCTTTGCAGTTTTTCTGTTTTTTAGCAATAGAAATACTCTATTTTCCAGTATTATTTTTACCACAGTTTTTTTCAATTTTATCTAAACCTTTTTTCAAACAGAAATTTTTCATGTTGAAAGTATTTAATCTAAATAAAACCATGGAACATAATTCAAAAGTTGCACTGACATTTATTTCCAAGACATTAAACATTACATTGGGCAGATGAGTTGAAAAATAGTAAACTAGGTCAGTATTGTCGAGTTGTTTTGGCCTGAACTGTAAACAAATAAAAGTAGGAAAAAGTACATTAAAAGTAAGAAATTAGCTCAGAAGGCAACAGTGAAGCTTTAAAACCCAAACAAAAATCATCAGCACACCTAATATGTTCTCTAATGCTGGCATGTAAATCCAGTGCCAAAACTTAGAGCTTTCACTTCCAAATTTCCTTTGGTCTGAGTGGGAGATTACACAAATAGAGATAATAGAATTACCACAGAATACTGGGTTTCAGTTGAGAATTCTATTACATACTCAGAATTTTCCTGAAGTTTCCCACACTTCTAGTGAGAGTGACTTCTGAACAGTGCTCATGTTGAGTTTCTATTTTGATAGCAAAATCAGACAGCATGAACAGCTTTCTAATTGCCATTATTTAACTGATACTAACTGCAGATATGTCACATGAAATATCATATCCATTGTCACATGAAAGAATATATTCCTCTGAAGAAATAATATGTAGAGATCTCCCTACGTTTTAGTACTCATCATCTTGTTTCTTTCACATGAAGGACCCGTGACTAAAATTACATTTGAAAGCACATTTTAAGCATTATATTATGTAATATCTTTGTATTTATACAATTTTCTCCTCCCGTCAGAGACTATGAAAAAGATATTTCAAGAAAAGGGGATCATGACAGGAGAAGAAAGATCTTTTAAACCACATCTGACCTTCATGAAGTTGTCAAAATCAACAGAGCTGCGTAAGCAGGTGAGCTCACATGTCACAACTCAGTGGCAATCTAGGAAGTTTAGTTTGGAGATGGACAGTGTTGTTTATGCTGTAGCATCATATTTGCCACTGTGTAACCAGCTGAAGAGGTAAGACTTTAATGCTTGGTTTTTAAAGAAATAATTAAGGTATCTGCCATATGAACAGTCCTGTACTGTAATTTGCCACTCTTGATATTCTCGTTGCAGTAATATCATGGTCTGTTTTCTGTTGGGAAATTAGGCAAGACCAAAGGATGAAAGTACTTGTTCAGAGTTGCAGAACTCCCATTAGGGCGTAGATTTTATCCATGCAGTTTGTTTGCTGAGTTTTGTTACTGTATAGGAGAAAATGAGCAAAGAAACAGTAGAATTTCTGTTTGGATTATGCATAGTAGGCAGTTAGTTCTCTACTGAATATGCTTTGGTGAATTTCAGAGTAATGAGGAAAAACTATATTAATAAATGTATATAATATAATTAGTATATCTTCCATATTTTCTCTTGCAGGAAGTTATTTCCTGCGTGTTTATTTGGGTTTTTTGACAAAATACACAAATACATGAAAATAAGATTTAACTGTGATTAAAATATATAGAAGAAATACTAGCATACCTTTTTAAAATTTCATACTAATTTAACTGTAGTCCTGTATTATTTAACACAAGGTATACGTCCATACATTTTTTCCTGTCATTGTGTAGAATGTTTTATGTGATTCTTTGACTAGGAAAATAATTTTCAGAAAAAATATTTTAAATAAGAATTAAAGTACATAAAACTAATCTTTTAAGTTGATTTTTCCTTAATAGTCGATTAAAGTTAATACTTAAACTTTAAAGTTTAATTAGAAATATCTCTAAAAATGCTGAAGGTGCACGTTTTAATTAGGTAGTATTTTGAAATCAGTAGAAAGAAGGTAGTGAGATTTGAGATACATCAAGAAAATTTGAGGGTATGTGTACTTGCTCTAAAATAGAAATAAAGACTTAGCCACAGCATGCAGGTGGTATATGATAGATATTAAATTTTTCAACTCACAGAAGCTTTTGCTTGAAATGACAGTTGGGCTTTTAAAATGCCAATTTTAAAAAGCCACAGATCTTCTAGAATATCAGCTGTTCAGTGATATAACTGGTTAAAACATCTCAGACAATCAGAGTGGGATTTTTGCTATTCTGTATTTTTGATGTTTTTTTGGCTGGCTGGTTGTTTCATTTCCATTTATCTACCTTCCATGAAATATTAGCCATGATACATCTCTTCTGTGTTCTGATATTCACTGCTGCTGACAGAACCAGGTCAATGTCATTCCAAATCATCTTCCTGAGCCCTCTATAATGCTGGATAATGCATATGATCTACTGCATAGAAAGATACTATGTATTAAAAATCTGTACACTTTTCTCTGTCAATTCAGTGTGAGGCATAAACATCAGTCTTTAGTATAATTTTTTCTTTCATTTTGTTCCTGCAGTTAGTTAGATAGTTTCATGCATTTACAGAAAACAGTAAACAAAAATATCTATCATAAAGGAATAATTATTTGGCAGTACATTTTGATACAATGTCTAATTGCATTTTCAGATCTTACTACAATATGAAAAGCAAGAAAAGGGAAGTGGATGAAGGTTACATGAGCAAGCTTATAAAAGAGAAAATGGTACTGAAGTGGTTGAGTATAGTTCTCAGTCATAGTTTTATATAACTATATTAATTTACTTTTTAAATGTAAGCTTCCTTATTTGAAACAATATTCTATTAAGTCACCCTCTTCTCAATGACATCTAAATTTCACCAAAGTTATATTTTGGGGGAAAAAAAAGCTCTTTTTTAAACCTTAATATAACTGTAGTCATTTTTAAATGTATATATTTTGTAGAGATTTTAAATTTTCCAAAGTTAAAGATTATATTTACAAAGCAAAGAGTTTGAGAATTCAGAACTAGTAAAGATCTCAAGAAATAAAATTTTCTCTTTGAAGGCAGATAATTAAGCTAACAATGGTAACTCTAAAAAACTTGGAAACAGATATTAATAAAGGATGGAAGTGTGAAAAAAAGTGGATTAGAAAAGAGCTATCTGGTTTACTGTACCCCCTTCAGCTTCTCAAATTCAAGGACTTATTTACCTACTGAAAAGTGGGACTAATTCATTCTTCATGCTTATGGACATTTCTTCAGGTTAGATGTGCCACTGAACACTTCCCCAAAAACAGGAGGTATAGTGTGCTCCTAAATGTCCTTGTGGAAGGAGACAAAGGGATATAATTTACTTGCTCATGTTCTGCTATTTCCAGTATTATTTGAATGAGAAGAATCCTGGGTTAGTATCATTATCTTCTATGGAAAGAACCTAATGAAGCACAATAAAAGAAGCAACTGGAGTTTTGCATTTGAAGATAATGTTTCTGTTCCTGCTTCCCTCACTCACCTCCTAAGTTGCCACAGTCAGTCACAAGCCCTGTGTTTTCCATTTGTCCAGATTCCTATTTATTTCAGGGTGTGTTGTGAGACACTTCATAAATGCTGTATGATGTTTGAAGGTCCTTTGATACCTAGTACTGCCAGAATGGCAAATGCTGTGAAATGAATTTCATAAGTAGAAGATGACTGACAGCTAAATTGCTCTGATGGCATCTGCTTAATTAGTGCAGAGTATATCCCTAGCCTAGACAATGGTTGACAACAAAAAATGCCAAAATTCTAAATAATGAATCTTTTGTATATTATATTCTTTTCTATGGTGTATCTTTAAGATGCTGCATGTATAGTTAGTAAAAGAGAATATATTATTGAGAAAAATATTTGTATTTGCAACACTTCTGAGTATTGTTCAAGGCCTGATTCACTGTTGCCATTCACTTCAATGGCAACATCATGATACCAGATATTATGCAGACAGCAATTATTATGATTGCACTGGAAATAGCATTAAATGCACAATTCCATGATTTATTATTGTATTTTTAAATGTAAAGTATGTTAAACTTCTGTCACTTTCCAGTTTCATACAGAAATAGCATAAGGTACTTATTTAGTAATAGTTTCCTTTATCATCAAGGAGGAAGTTCCACACTGAATCAAGCCCAAAGCAGTGTCTTCAATTTCAGATCTTTTTGATGAATGCTGATAGTCATCTTTTTGCTATCTTCAGCTAGATATACCAGATAACTTGTTCGATACTGATAATTATGAAGGGATTTCATTTTTTTAAATGTAAATTTTCTCTCAGTTTATGTGACATTAATATTCTTGGCTTCTTGAAATTACATAAAGATGAGAGATGTAGTATGTCTTTTCTTTGCCATAATGTAAGTGGTTAGAGCAAGTTTTGGCAGAGAGTAAGCTATCTAATGTCTCCTCTGTCTTTTTTACATGAGGAATCTCAGACACTTGCCTGGCTGCAGGAAAGGTTATTGCTTTGATAGTGTTTAGATATGGCTCTTACATCATTACTTTGTTAATGAATTTTTCTTGCATATGCATACATAAAATACTGTGTTCAGTAAAGATCCTCTGCATGACAAGAGAAGTGAAGGGGAATCCTCCCTTTGTGGTATTAATCTTCAAATCTTAGTAACTGAAAATAGAATAGAAAATGTAAATTTCTCTCTTAAATTCCTAGATTTGTAATTTTGCCTTTATACCCATGTGGCATAGACACATAGTATGCATGATACAACTGTATCATACAGAACCTTAAAGAAGAGAACAGTTCTCAGTAAAACTAAGGTACTTCTTTCTATTTATCAGTCCTTTTTATAACTCCTGGGATCTCTGGCATTTGGACAGAAAAGCTGGTATAAGAAAAGCCACAGAGCCATTAAATCCCTCTGCACTGCCACTTACGCTAGTCTCTATGTCAGTGGTTTGTATTGGGACAACTGTTAATTGTTGCTACAAGAGTCTGAGCCACGTATTTATTTGGAATCTTTTATGCTGATCCTAAAATGGCTGAAACCATCACTTTGGGAGAATATGAAACAATAAACACGTTCCTTTAATAGTCTTCTAAGACCAGTAGAAATGCGTTGTGATTTTTCTGCAATATATTTTTGTAATCTGAGGTTCCAGCAACGGGGACAGAAAATGCACAAACTGAGTGACCCAACAGCTGGAAGAGGTTCTTAAAATTCTTCCTCTTCATACACTCATATGATGCACCATATGATTGCAGGGATAAGCAAGTACTTGGTTTAAACAAGAAGAAGAAGGAAGGACGTAACAACAAACAGTTTGTTACAAGCTAAATGTCCTGTGAGGGGTCACATCATGGTGATCATTCTTTAAAGTACCAGACTCTCCATGGTAGATATGATACAGTCTATGTATTTACACATACCCTTGCTACAGGACTGAGGCTGCAGAAGGCAACACCTCTTTAGACATGAACTCTTCCAAGTCCACTTGGGGATCGTCAAGGTCTATTGAAAGAAACTTTTCCACAACAGACTTGCATTTTTCCATCTTATCACATTTTGAAGGATGATCAAGACGTTTGATAGGTTTTCCATTGCGAATCAGTTCTGATACTTCCACTCCTCTTTCAATAATTTTGGCTGGCATTCCTGCTAAAGCAGCAATATTGGCAGCATGACTAATGGTGGACATGCCCTGTTTGATCTGGTAGAAAAATATCAACTCCTCTCCATCCTGATGGGTCTCCATAGTCAGGTATTCCACAAGAGGTGTGTCAGGCAGGAGTTCTAGCTGCATTAAACTGTGAAAATTAGTGGAGACAAAGACCTGTGGACACTGTGTTCCTTGTCTGATCCAGTACCTCAGGACAGCAGCCAGAAGGGACAGGCCATCCAGTGTGTTGGTGCCTTTACCAAACTCATCAATAAGTACCAGGGACCTCTCTGTGGCATTGTTTATAGCCTTGGCAACCTGGTTAAGATCAATCATGAACGTGGAGAGCCCTACAGAAACTGATTCCCTACTGTGGATTCTTGTGTAAATCCCATCAATTACTCCAATCTCTGCCTCTGCTGCAGGGACGTAACTGCCAATTAGAGCCATGAACACTATAAGACCTACTTGCTTTAAGTAAACACTCTTTCCAGAAGAGTTGGGCCCTGTGATGATCTTTATTCGTCTGGTAGCCTCGCCGCTGTCCACAGGATTGGCCACAAAAGTCTTTGCACAGAGTTCCATGAGTGGATGTCTTCCGTCCTTGATGTGGAAGCCGTGGCGGTGAGTAAAGCGCGGTCGGCAATAGGCGTTCTCCCGGGCCATCGCTGCCAAGGCTAGCAGCACATCCAGGTGCGCAGTGTACTCAATCACACTGTTAAGTACTTCAGACTTCTCCAAGATCCTTGTCTGCAGCTGGTGCATGATGAGTGTTTCCTGGTCTCTGATTTCACAGTGCAAGTCACCTAGCAGGCTGTCTAGCTCCTTGGTCCGGGCACTTCTGTAGTGCAGTTTATCTTCTGACAAGAACATGAAGTCCAAGCCTTCAATTTCAAAGTCAGTCTTATCCACCATATTTGGTAGGCGTGGAATGGAGAGAAGGAACCCAATCAAAGGAATGTAGATTACACAACAGGAGGGAATATGATTGTCCAAAGTCTCCAGTTCTTTTCGTGCCACTTCTGTAAGAAAGTCTGACAGTCCCATCAGCTTTCGTTTCTTCTCGTCAATCGTGGCATCTACATTGGGTCTAACAGTGAAGCGGTTCTCTGAGAGGCTGCCTTCAAAGTCTACCACTTTGCTGATCAGGTTAGCAATGTAGTGCAGATCATCAGTGAAGACACGTGAAATAGTCTGAAAAAGTTCAATAGTGCTGGGCAGAGAACGGCACGTGTCTCTAAGGCACACTGCATTGTACGCTGTCTTATACAGTGCTTGCCAGTCACTAACTTTTGTGTTGGAAAGGGTCATTCTCTTTAAAATAAGAGGCACATTTTTAATATTCTTGAGGCAGTTTTGAAGAGTGAGGACTGTTTCATGGTTCTGAGCTAGCAGGAAGAAGTTGATAACATCCAGCCGTTTGTTCAGCTCTGTCAGGTTCCGAGTAGGTCGTGTGAGCCACAACCTCAGCAGTTTTTCTCCCCATTTGCATCTGCAACGGTTTAAAATTCCAAATAAGCTAAATCCTTCTTTTAGTCCACTGGATAGCTTGTACACAGAAGGATGGATATCACTTTTAAATATCTGAAGGACACAGTAAGTGTCTTGGTCCATATTCACAGTATCTGACATCACAAATTTTTTAAAGGCCAAAATAGGAACTGCTATACTGCTGTCTTCAAGTTCAACTCCAACCCTTCTTCTGTCTAGAAACTTAAGGAGCCCCCCTAAGGCTCGTATCATGAGTGGACTCTCAAAAGGGATGATTGAGGACAAATAGAGAATTTTCTCCGTGGCAGTCATGTGAGATGGGATAAATGGAAATTGCCTAGACAGGATCCGTTGCTTGCTGACTTCTAGACCAAAATCTATGTTGGGAAACAGGACAATTTCTGGTTTTCCTATGTCTTTATCACCAGCTGTAGCTGTTAGGTTGGTCAGGAATTTGGCAATATTCTGGTCCTGTTTTGCACTGGTCACTATGCATTGAGGGTTAAGTTCCCCAATCACTTTTTGCAGTAGCTTGAGGTCTTCGTTATCAGGTATGTCAGGCATGAAGTAGACTGAGCAATCTTCTGTATCATAGTAAGTAATTGCCAGCTGCCCTGCATACCACAGAACAGACATATGTGTCTCCGAGCTCTCTTGCTCCTCTTGCTCAGGCCCAAGCGCTGGTGGCAAGGCACAGCTCGTGGCTGATGTGGCACTCATCTGTTGGCAAGAGGTATTTTTATTCACAATTCATCCAAAACGTCTTGAGAAGTAATTTCAATTGACAACAGGAAGTTAATAGAAAGCCACTCTTCCAACCCTGAAGAATATAAGATGCTACCAGGAATTAACTATAAATGTTTGAGTGACACAGCCAGTAACTACCGCCACTATTGGCTTCCAAGGAAGGAGTAACAGAGCTAACACCAGCATTAGTTTTACACTTATTCTTTGTATCATTTTTTTTTTAAAGTCTTCGTAGACCCGAGTACCCATAAATACAGTAACATGCATGGACATGTATATCCATGCACAAAATCATCCTCCCTCAGAGGTTCGTGACACGCACCTGTGCTGACCATGGCTTCTCTCAGCAGTGCAGCCCCATGGCCTGGCCATCATTTCAGGGTCGCAGCCCCATATTTATGCTGCAGCATCACACAGCATCAGTTTCTATAGAAGCACATAAGGGATGGGACAGATCAGTCCCTGTCAGGACCTCACTTCCAATCCTCTCCCACTTCTTTGCTCTCTACTCACCCTCCTCACCACAGATGGGCAGCTCCTCTCAGCTGCTGTGCTACCCTGCGGCCCTAAGGCGTTGTGCTGTCCCCTTTCCCGTCCTCTCCGGGCCGGAGCTCGGCGCTCCTTCGGGAGGGCCCGTCGGGGGGCCCGGACCCGCCTCTCCAGCCGGGCCGCGCCCACAGCGGCCCTGTCCCCGCCCTGTCCCCGCCCTGTCCCGCTGGAGGCTCGGCCGCGCCGCTGGGAGCGACCCTCGGGCCGCCGGCGGGCTCCGCATGGAGGGAGCGCCCAGTGGTGTGCTGGCTTGTGGGCTCTGGCGCACGGAGCCCGGAGCTACTTCCGTCTCTGCTACCTGCGCTGTCACCACTGGAGCCTTCCTGCCCCTGGTCCCAAGGCTTACTGTGGCAGTGGCTACGGAGACTGCATAGGGTTCAACTGCTGGGATAGCTGGCTGCACCTTCCCAGAGACAGGGGCAGAAAAACCGGACTTTGCAGGGATGCCAAAGGCATTCTCCCTGGTGCCCTGGCAGTCCTGCAAGAGCTCCTCGTGCCGTGCCTCTCCCGGCCCGCGTTGCTCAGCCGTGTCCTTTATAGGCATCATCCATTACAGTGCTTCCTCCAGAGGCAGATGTCTTCCTCTCCCCTTCCAGCGCCAAATGCTTCAAAGGGTCCTCTTGAGTATTCTTGTTTCTCACTCTCCACCATTACAGCTTATCTTATTATCAGTATCTGTACTATTCCCATGTGGTAACTACTTTTCTCCTGCATCTTTACTGCTCTAGACCCTTTCAGTTAAGAAATGAGCCATGACCTTCATATGCTCCTGCATTGCTTCATCCTTTCACATCTTGCTGCAAGCTGCACTCCAGAAATTGTTCCAGTTACTAAAAATATCAGTTTTCCCATGGCTGCTTTTCCAAATACCTTTCAGTAGTGCATCACAAGCATGATTCAATTCCTGAGCATTCAACATTTGATTTACACCTTAGCAACCTGTCTTTGACAAGCAACATCCCAATCTCTTGTAAATGTGGTTGTTTCTTTTTTTAATTGAAGCATGAATATGTGATTTTTATCTTTTCTTCATTTCATTCCGGAAGAACTCAGGGCTTCACATTTTGAAAAGTGTTCTCCTGGCTGAAAAGGTCTTTTTTACTACTAATTGATGTCTAACTGTATTTCGTAGAACTGTCAGCCAAAAAGCAAGGAATGATGATTTAATGTCAGAATAACTTTAGTACATAAGGTCTAGTCTAGTCATAAAATATAAAATGTTACGTAATTACTGTGAGGATGGAATAAATGTAGACTTCCACAGAGATTTAGACTGAAATTTCCATTTCTTGAAATGAAAAGCATCCACCACTAGATGTCATAATTTCAGAGATTAAGGAAATGAAGAGATATTTGACCTTTTCTAAAGTAGACTTTACTTTTCACACTGATGAGCTGTCAAGAAACCACGGGCAAACCAGGACTTTGCAGCCATTGGGGATGTAAAGCCGAGGGTCCAGGATGTTGGCAGGTTGACTGTGCAAATGCATGGGGGGTGTGCCGGGGGAGAGGTTGGGGAAAACCAAAAGAGGAGTGGATGGCGCAGGCTGCAGAAGGGTCCAGTCCTGTTTAAAATGAGGCTGGTGGGTGCACCTGTCCAACTGTTTGCCAGGGGCAAATGTCTGTATCCTCCCCAAACTGTGTGTGTGGGAGTGCAGGTGTTCACTGCCAAACCTCAAGCTGGGCCAGCAGCAAGTGGGAGACCTGTGGACTCAGTAAGAGGCCGGCAATATGGGCAGGGGTGCTGGGGGGGACAGAGGGGCCCTGATGGTGCTTCAGGAATGCACAAATGTGAACACAGAGAGAAAGTGATCTGCATCCTGCGCTGTTGACCTTCTGCTCCTGCCAGGAGCAACCTGCACTTGTGTCTCCTGTGAGCCCTGTCTGCAGGTGCTGGTGAAGGCAGTGGCATCCATGTAGCCAGCCATGTCCATGTCCTCTGAGCATGGGTACGTGTCTCTAGGAGGTGAAAGCAGCAGGTACATCCATCAAAGACTGAGTCTCCCATATTCTGGACTAGAGTCCAGCAGCCAGGCAGTAGGGAACACACCAGTAGGGGCTGGAGCTGCTAGAGGCTCCTAATATTCCTTAGCATAGAATAATGATATTTAAATTGCAAACAGCATTATTGGGACATAGATTGAAGGAGGAAATACTGAATTTCTACAGAGATCATATATTTTTATTGACGATGCAATATAATGAGGACCCCATAACTCTTAAAATAACCACTGAACTATTATGTTCCGCTTCATATATGCAAAACTGCATAATGATTGCAATATTATAAATCCCAGTAAGTTTTTAGATTTACTGAGATAAAAAAGTCTAGTGCTAGTGCAATACAACAAGTTTTTCCTGTGAGCTGATTTTAATGACTCAGAAAACTACCCTTGATGACCATTTGAGATTCTTCCTTGTAGCAGCGTGCCCAGTGATGACAGCAAGAATAATTTCCAGTTGCACATTCCATGAACACTGTTGCAAAACATTGGAAGTTAAAGCAGTTGTAGCATTGTGTATGTCTATTTGTTTCCTACAGGACTGAAAAGGAAATGGCACAAAGGAGGACCAATAACACTTTTATTTTAATAAAACTTCTGCAGTAGATAGTGCTTCCCTAAAATGGAAGATTTGGCATATGATTATTTTTCGATTCTTTTTTGCGTCTTGAAGTACTTTTCCATACTAACTGTACTTATGGTTAAAATGAAAACTGTAGGAATTAAATGTGAAAATTCAGTCTCCAAGTAGAATGCCTAACTGAATTTTATGTTGCTTTTTAAAGGTGAAAAAAATTGACTCTAGTCTGTATGAAGATTTCAAAAACCATTATTTTGGAGATGAGATCTTGCACCGCTTTGATCTTTGCTCCATGTTAAAAAAAAAGCAGCCAAATGGTTACTACTACTGTGAGTCCTCCATTGTTTTTGGTGAGTACATCACAATTTTCTTCTGGTCAGTTGTGTCTCTGAGTTATATGTGCAAAAAGCCATTTTTTCTGGAGTGTGTGTTAGGCAATTCTGTCAGGAGTCTGACAGAAGTCTCTCCCTCAGCCTTGGCTGTGCAGGAACTCTGTGCAGTGCAGTGGTTCTCGCTGACAGCTAAAGTTCATGTTCAATTATCCATCTCCAGAATCCTGTTCCATTTCTCATCCTAAAATGAGTATTTAAGGTAAGTGAGATGTATCACTCCCCAGAGCTGCTCATCTCTCTGTTGACTTTAAAGACAGACAGTGACTAAGTCAATTAGACACAGTACTTATGGATGATTAAAGCTAAGTGAAATTTCTCTGGTATGGCAGAGAGGTGACCTTACTTGGACTGCATTCATGTACAGAGAGAATTGCAGTGGTACCACTTTGATTTGATAATAAGTCTTCAGCATACCGTTAAACTTTAAACATTGTACTGACACCTTGCTAGATTATTGCAATGCCAGAAGCCAGAGTTGTATCTTCCTGCTTTGTCTGAACAGAAATCAGAAATACCACTGTTAGAAGTTAGTGCTGGTTTCAGGACTTCATGTAGGGCTTTAGTGACAATTTGGTTTTTCCCTTGTGGAGACTTCTTTGTGCTGCAGTATTGCTGCTAGAAGTGCTTACCTATCTTGAGGATTGTTCTGAGGACTTTTACTTAAACATGCCAAGCACCTCACAAATTCTGGTTGTTGTTAATGTTTTGTTTGTGCTTAGGGTCACCTTTTTTCAGCTTAGATAAATTGTTGCCAAAAAAATCAAAAGCAGTACAGAGGAAAAAAGTATAGGATATGGCAAAACTGGACTGCAGACTGATCTGGATTGCAAAATTCAGATCAGTCAAAATCGAAATGAGATACATTTATACATTTTATTTATCTATAGATTTGTCTTACCATATTTATTACCTTGTGTAATGTATGTCTCATAGTTATGTTTACCCTTGTGTATGTAACTATGTATATAATGTCTTCTGTATGTGTTTGTGCTTTAAAATATTATTTATATGCATCCAAATAATTGAGAAGGAGAAATTACAGGATCATTTAACATGGTATAAAATTTTTCATTTGGGTGAAATTGAGGCTCTGTTATTTACAAATATTCTTCAGACTGTTCTGGAATATGATTAAGAAATTTGGATTATAACTCATTACAAAAAAAAAATCTGCTTAGTAGTATATTTGGTAGATATGTTTTTCCCAAACATTTGTTTAAATCTGTCTTCTTGAACTTGTCTTGTTACTGACATCTCAGATTGCTAAAATGAGACAGTCTTTCAGCGGCGTTTTAAATGTGGGTCCCATTAAATGGTTTACAACAGCAGTCAATCAACCAGTATTCAGAGCAAGAATCAGATGCTTGTATGGCTTTGACTCAGTCCCAGTATGGCCATGCGTAAAGAATTTATGTGTCATTTTCACAGTCCAAACAGAACTCTGCTTTGAATTATTTTTACATGAGCACTACATCTGACTTTCTCTAATAATAGAGAGAATGGATGTTCTTCACTAATATTACATTAAGAAAGGGCACTGTCATTATCCCCATTTTTCCCAGTTCTATATGGATTTAGATGCATCTTGGTGAAATATGTGCATTTAATTTCTTGGTTTTGTACATGGTAATATATATTTATTTAAAGCCAACAAGTGAAGGAAAACACTATATTGGAATGGAGTTTAAATTACTCATTTTTTAATTTCAAAGAAGAAGAAATTTTATTTTAATGAATTTAGAAAAATTCCTTTTGATGTGTTTTAAAATGTGATTTGGACAGTGGTTTTAGCAATTATAGGTAGCTAGGACATTAAAACAAGGGAGGTAATATAGTTCTATTAATACATCAAAAATAGTGAATTTTGAAAACTACTTAATACAGACAAAACACTGTATCTAGGTCTAGCTCTTCCTACAGTTACATGTACTTATCTTTTCCTTGAAGTACACAGAAATTACAGAAACAGAATTTACTTATTACCTAGAGTTTGGTCATGGTTGAGTGTTTTGCATTTAATAAGATGAAAAGACCTGAAAGGGGGTCAGAATTAATGTCAGAAATCCATTCACAATGGAGATTTGCTTACTACCACGTTCTGGCAGTCAGGATGACCGAGGGTGTCCTGGGGTGCATCAGGCACAGCATGGCCAGCCGGGCAAGGGAGGGGATTGTCCCACTCTGCTCTGCACTGGGGCAGCCTCAGCTCAAGTGCTGGGGGCAGTTTTGGGTGCCACAATGTAAAAAAGACATTATAATATTAGAGAGTGTCCAAAGGAGAGCAACAAAGATGGTGAAGGGCCTTGAGGGGCAGCCATGTGAGGAGCAGCTCAGGTCACTTTGTCTATTCAGCCTGGAGAAGAGGAGACTGAGGGGAGACCCCACTGCAGTTACAATTTCCTTGTGAGGGGAAGCAGAGGGGCCAGTACTGATCTCTTCTCTCTGGTGACCTGGGACAGGACTTGGGCAAAAGGCAAAAAGCTGAGGTGAGGGAGGTTGGGTTCCCTTGAAGAACCAGGAAAAGGTTCTTCACCCAGAGGGTGGTTGGGCACTGGAATAGGCTCCCAAGGGAAGTGGTTACAGCCTGAGTTCAAGAAGAATTTGGACAGTGCTCTCAGGTGCATGGTGTGACTCTTGGGCTGTTCTGTGCAGGGCCAGGAGTTGGACTTGATGATCCCGATGGGTCCCTTCCAGCTCAGCCTATTCTATGATTCTATGGCTAATAAGGGTCACAACACATATCAGCTGCACATTTATTCAAAAGTGTGTTTAAAAATAGGGGAATCAAAAAAGAATTATATGAATAAAAGGCAGAAGTACAATACTTGCTGAACTGCATCAACATACACCTCAGGTAATCAGGCTTGGACAGCGTGTTACAGAGCAGCATCCACTAACTTTAGCAGAGCCTACATTTGCACCAGAAGCTTTCTCTATCTGTGTGCTAGCCCCACAGGGTATGTGTTCAGGAGTTAAAAATTGATGTGATAGTGATTAAAAATTGATGTGATAGTGTGAATGTTGAGGCTTCATCTTCAAAGTAGAGTTCAGTTTGCTGTTTAAAGCAAACAAAACAGCAAGGCAACAGTGTCCTTCTTTGGACCACCCACCTCAGCTGTTGTATGCCACCTCAAATCCCAAAGAAGGTGAGTGGCTTTCAATCCGACTAGTGAATGCTGGAATGAGTTGAGCTTTTCATTATATACTCCTTCACCTGAATGATTGGTCAGTTTTTGATATGGTGGTAAAGATGTACAACAGATCCTCTGACTGTCAGAAAGAGCATTATGTAAATCTTATATCAAATATACCTCTAGCATTAAGTATCTCAAATATTTTCAGGATCCATTAATAAAGATTTTTGTAGACTTGTTTCAAAGAAAATTGGTTTGTAGTATTATAATGTGAAATGATACACATTATGAAATACATATTAAAGAAAGTTACCACATTCCAGCCTGTTTTCTGTGATGTTTCTTCTGAGTGGCTTGTAAGAAGTTTATATATCAGATTTCCCCCACACTATCTCTGAGGTAGAGGAACTTCAAGAAGTCTGTAGCTGCATGGAGACCACACAGCAGGTTACTGTTACTTTCTGCACAGCCACAATTCATATTTCTGGAATGTGGACCAACCTGGACTTTCAATCTGGCATTAGCAATATGGAAAATAAAATATCAGACTACAAACATCTGGTTTATCTGCATAAAAGCATAATCATATGACAAAAGGTAAAGCTTCTTTCTGCTCAAGTAATACCTCAAAGAGAAGCCTTTTTAAGTAGCAGAACACTAGTGGATCAATTTGCTTTTCAGTGGATCTGTGTACAACTTTGGTGTCCAGTCTGACGTTGCCACCAAGGTCATTCTGCAGACTCTCTGAGATGGGAGACACCTGCAGGAATTCTGTCTTCCGATCCTAAATGGAATGTCTAAGGCAGGATCTAAACAGGGTCTGTGATAGCCAAGCTGTGAGCATAATATGGATTCACTGCTTGAGCAGTTGTTAGTATTTGTTAATTAGCTCATTTTTAATTCCATATATGTGTATATAAAAAGATACAAATTTTCAACTAAATAGCAAAAAGTTGCATTATATTTGCAATCTTTTAACATTACAAAACAAATTAATATTGCCAATTGCTGGTGTTAGGCTATTTAAACCATTTAAGTAACATTTTTGATCCTTTAATAAACCTGATTAGGCTTTCATGGTGAAGTTTATGCTTCCACATTACATTGTACAATGCTAGCCAAGCAGCTGCTCAACACCTATGTCTCAAACAAAGATACTTCTGATAATAAGTTTCATATGAGTCCTCCAGACTGAAAACGAGTTTGTCAGCAATAGGTTTGGGAATTCCCACAGGGAAGAAAGAATTGCAAAAGAAAGAACAGAAGAAAGACTCATCTGTACCTGAAACAGAAAATAGATATGATAATGTCACTCTATGATCTCTGAATAATACTGAGAAGAAACAGAAGACTGAAAATAAAGGAATTGGAAACCAATTGATAGTTGAATAGATTGTCAACATCCCTCAGTCTGCTCTTGATAAAAATGCACTTACAGTGTCAAGTAAAAAAATACAGTAGCACTTCACCTTCATCATCAAGGACGAAGACATTTCAAATACAGTGTGCAGTATGAAGTTTTGACAGTTTGTCTGAAAGGTTTTTATAGTGGCACTATCTCAAGTGAAAGAAAGATTTCCATTTGTCTCCTGTAGATGGTCTCCTGCTTCTCTGTTTACTGATGGTTTGACCTCAATGTCGTTGATTTTATTTGTATGGTAATTGAGCATTTTACATTGGGAATAGCAACGGTAAGCTGGTAAATACTGCTTTAATTGTCCAGATTCTACACTCAGCAAGATTACACATATTAAGTGTTGGTTTCTTTTCACCTTCCCTCTTAATTGCATGACACTGAATCCCCTTTTGTAAACTAATGATACATTCTTTAGTTGTACCTCTTATTTGCCCTTCTTTCCTCTTTGTAATTTCAAAATACTCTTAGGCTTGTTTCTTTCACTTCTTAATTTTCTTTTCTTGATGGTCTATTTGTAGCCTAGCTTCTACTTTCTCCATCCTATTAGGTTTTGAGTAACTGTTTTTGAGATTCTTGCATATCTGTGACATTTCTACTGAATTTTAATTAATTATATGGTAGTCATGGTGCTTCTGGATAAAAATGTCTTGGGTGGTTTCCCTGGGGCTCTTTCTTAACATTAGGAATTAGTAATTAAATCACTGTGTTGAGTTTATCCAGAGCTGCTGCAGTCTTGTGCATGCAGTGTGCTAAATTATTTGCCTGAATAAAAAGCAACAGGTATTACATGCACATCAGTAAAGTCTTTCCCTAAAGCATTGTTTCTCAGCTGAGTCATGTGGTAGAATATTGTCTTATAAAAATGGTTCTTTTAAACATGGCAGAGAAAAATTCACATATTGGTTATTAACCTATAAGCTAGGCTCTTTATGGACACTAACTAGAAAGTAGCGATCCAGGGGTTTCTCACACACATCCAATACTTTTTTATTTCCTAATGACAACAGAGTGGTGCCCTATTGATTCCTTTTCACTACTTCTGCATTAGAACTTGATATATGGGCTCTAGCAATGTATCTCATCTTGTATTGCTACACTGGACAATTGCTTCTGTATTTGGTAATTTTCTGCTATTGATCATTAGTATTGCATTTGTCATAATGAGATAGTATTTTTGTATTAGTTTTGTAATACCAGTTACAACCTAAAAGCTGTATGGATACTTACTGTGTCTGGATAAGGAGAAGGAGCTAATTAAGAGGGAAGTAGCCAATATGGTTTGAAAATTGAAGCTTTCATTTCAGAATAATATTTAATTGTTCTGAGGCAAATTCTAATATTTGAGCTTTAATGTTGGCAAATGTATGGCAGACTCCTCATGAGACAGTGACAGGGAGCTGTAAAGACAGGAACATGATGCTTAGAATTCAATCATTCATCTCCTAGTACTGAAAACAAGCAAAAAAACCTCATCACTTTCTGTGATGATGAGATTTATTTTTTGTATGTGATTATGAGATTTACTTTATTGTACAGGTTCATCTTTGCTACACTCTTTCTAAAATACCATAATGCAGTTCTGTTCAAAAGACTGTTTTCCTTTGTTTTTCAACAAAAGAGTATTTGAAGTAGTGATGTGTTTTTATGCCAGAGCTGTTATCAGTAGTTGAAAGTAAGTCAAAATAAGTTTTTCCAAAATGGTTTTCAAAAATATGTGCAAACAATGGGATTAAACTGATGAAGTAAATCTAACAGGAGAGCACAAAGTCTTACTTGACATCACTAAGATTGTGATTCATAGCTGAAAATTTAGTTGCGTATATGAAAAAGGCAGAATTGATTTTTCACAACAGAACATAGTGTGCTATAAAAAAAATTTAATAACATCCAGCAGGTTTTGAGTGTCTTAAGTATTTATGCTTTAAAGTTACTAACCTCAGCAGACTTTGGTGTTCGAACAACAAATTTATTTCTAAATTTAATATATTAAAAATACTTTGAAATGCATAAAGCATTGATTTCAGTATACCTTAATTGCAAAAAAGTAAACAGACCACTTAGGTGGTGCAGAGTAAATTAAATAGGTGATGTTTTTTATTGAACAGATCAGTAAATGTATAAAATTCTTTCATTGAATGGATCAGTAGAAGATAAATAATTTAAAATGTTGCTAGCTAGAAAGGTGCTTTTGTTGATGCAGCTTACTTGAATAGTGTTGACATTAAGTAAAAGGTATTTTTGATTTACCATAATCAAATTACGCTCTTTCTGCAATTTCTGAGTCTTTTTTAGTAGTTTGAAGGGCCTTGAATGAAAGGACAGCCAGTTTTCCACTGTTCAAATGTTACCATTTTTTACTTGTTTCTGGTTAGTGTGGAACTCTTACCCAGGGTGCAGCATGGTTCCACAGTCTGTAGGCTTCCTACCTAATCCTTATGAGGTATACTAAAATAAGATATGGTTGCAGATCAGTAGAGGTCTGTACCTCAGCGATTGTGACAAATGCTGACATAAAAATTCAGGTGTTGGGGAATAACTTGAGTTATACCACAAGTTGAATTTCTCTTTCATGACAGTACTCAGCAATTTATCAAAACAGTTATTTCTAGGATAGAAACAATTGTTTTCTTATTCTGACTGTGCATAAAATATTTTTGAGGCCCCTAGTATTTGTAAACATAGATTCTTTTAGTGAAAATAATTTCAAGATAAATTGTGAAAGATTTAAAGATGCATTGTTAATTTTGCTTGTAGTGTCATTTCTTGTTTCCAACAAAGCCACAATGTGCTGTTTCTCATGGAAGCAGTAGAATGTAAGAGAAAGATTACATCATCCGCAAGCTAAAATATGACATCATTGTTTTAACAGTAGCCTGCCAAGTTACTTGGTTTTAATCTGTTCTTAAACACAACAGAGAGTGTTGTCACAGTACCTACTAAATACATAGTGTGTGATCTGTTTTTTCACTGAAGATAAGCTATTTAAGATCTGCATTAATATTTGTTGACAGCTAAGAGACCTGAACCTCCTCTCTGCTTATAGGACGGTTAGGCTGATATGTTGGGTACAAAGGCTGAAGATGTCACTCAAGTAGTAAAGACCTTTCTGGGAGGATACAACATGCAATTCACAAACTTCTTGCTCTATTACATACATGAAGAGGTTTCATTTCTTAGTGAAGTATATCTGAGTCTGCCTGTGGACCCTTTTTTGTCAGCCATCCACCCAGGGATAGTCCAGCATTGCACATAATCCCCCTGCCCCACATGTACCAGAGGATGTGGAGTTTTTACACTCCCTTTCATGCTAGTGGCAGTTCCTTACCTGTTCCATTGCAGGACTGAATGTGCCAACCACCCATGGCATAAGCTATGTGGAGTTACTCCCATGTTTGATGTACCTTGCTTGCTTGTGCTGTGGAAGTGACAGGGAGAACTTGGGATCGCATGGAGATGTCAATGCTAAATGCAGCTGTTCTTCCTGCTTCTCAAGTGTGGGTGCCACCACTAGGCTGATGCTATAATCTTTAGCCATGTACTAATTTCTGTGCCAGCATCAGCGGCTCAGGAGGGTTACATGTCCAAAGCTGTGGTATCCAGGCGTAGATTGAACATGCAAACGTACTTGTACTTAACCAGACATACTTACAGACATCTGTAGGTAGGCTTCCAATATTTTAACTTTCTAAACATGTGTACTGTTTATTTTCTGAGACAGTGTGTGTGCACACTGCTTGCATTCTGGGCAAATATCCAGGGATATGTGGCTGCCAGAGTGCTGAGCTTGACAGTTTCAGTTGGCAGCACAGATTTCTATTCACCTGGATTTGGATCAGCTATTGCTATGGCAAGGATGTCCTCCCTAGACTGCATGGTTTTACTTTAGGTAAATAGTTTACTTTCTGAAGTCCCAAGACATTATAGTTGACCCATACTTTTAAAAACCTCTGCTGTTACTTCATGTTTTGCAAAGAGCAGGTTTGACTTAACAGAATTCTGAGTAGGCATCCATAGCCTAGGGATTACACCAGAAAGTAATTGCTGACTGAAGACTGTTTGAAAAACCTTTTGGCTTTTAAATCATTTATTTAGAGAAGCAGTGAAAATGCCACAAATGAATTTTAATACCTAGGCTGCTATGGATTTTTTTTTTGTTTAATGTTTAAGATGTTTTAAATCAGAAACTTTAGATACTGAACTTTATTGTTTTAATCAAGAGAACAAACAAAAGCCTTTTTTACACATATAAATGCTCCTAATTAAATGCTTTTGGAAAGTGGGTCAAGCTGAACAGGAACAAAGCACTCTCTTATTCCAAAATAAGAGTGTTCACATATGGAATTATTCAGGAACAGCTCTTAGTACTTTAAAATTCCCAGGCAATGCTAATCTGTCTTATCTTTCAAATGCAGGCAAGCTCTATAGTTTCCCTTCCCCATTCCTATCATATTGCAGACTCAAAACATACTGGATGTTAAAATTTTTCATCACTTGATTAGGTTGTTACACCATGTCTGGAAGAAGGGCAGATTTGTTAGTGTATCTTTAATATTAGAAATGTTATTTTCACATGAAAGCAACTAAAAGCAATCATTATTTTGCATGGGATGTACTTTTTCAGATGATTACGTTGAATTCTTTATGAACTTTATTATTGTTAAATTCAACTTTCTATACATTGTAGTTTCCTTTCCTGATGTATACAATATCTCAAATAACATATCGTCCACAATCCAGATTATAGTTACTCTATTTCCTTTTTCCAGTTGTCTTGCAATTAACTAGTCAGGGCTTCTCTTTTTAATTTTTTTATTATCAGAAATATGCAGAATATCTGGTTTAACTTTATTCATAATTCATTATTTGGACTGATTTTAATGTACGTAGTGGTTATCTCTAGTCCTGGGATAGCTTTTCTTAATTTCTGAGAATACAAAACAAATGAAGGTATGCTGTGTCTCCAAATGGAGTTTGAAATATTATAGTACAACTCTTTCTATATAGGCATAAAACCCTATGCATTTCAGATCAAACCAAAATCTATAATTGGAAATATAGATGTTTAAACCCTAATGCCCTAGTTATTTGAGAACTATGGCAAATATTTCCCAGAGAAAGAGTCATCTGTATTTTCACCTCTGTATCATAAGCAGGTGCCTTTTATTGGCTTATATGAGCAACTTGAACAATGTTGTTGTGTTAATTCAGGTGCTTTAAGGGTTTAAAGATTTGGTTATTTCTTACTGTTCTTTCTTCATGTTCAGTCTTAAACTCTTCACTTACTTTCAGTCCTTTTGTTCTCTTCTTTATCTGTTTGGAACTTAAGTAGTACAGGGCCTGTGGTGGTGAGGCTCACCTAATGAGATTCTAAGGAAAAGAAAATTATCTTGGGAGAATATTGGTTTGTGCTAGTAGATTTTAAAGGTGAGAATTATAAAGTAGAATGCAATACCAATACCTTAGTATGATTTTTTTGATTGTTTGGATATATTTGAACTATTTACCATCCCTTTGTTTAGAGGAGGGATTTTGTCTAAAGAGTTGTGCTGCACAAATTATATGGAATTAGTCAGCTGCTAACTGATAAGCAGCTTATATACCTGATAACTTTCTCTTCTGTAGCAGTAGCTATTCTGACTGTTGAATTTTTATTTGAATATTTTTGTCTTTATGGTTTATTTAATATAGTGGAAGAATCTGTAAGGGTTTGTGTTTTGTCACATTTGCATTTTTTTGTGCAAATTCAATTGTATTGGTCTGCAGTTATATTAATAACTTCATACCAGTAGGGCAAATACAATAAGAAATCTGTAGATCTTCAGACTCTTTTAAGGGCTGTTTCCCCAAACAAATTTTGGTCCACAGTGCTGGCCCAAAGTCTCTTGCACTGTGAAATACCACACATACTGAATGTATGTTATCTACTGGCTAAAAAGTGCATTTCATAGGTGTATTATGTTGAAAAGTCCTTCTGTTTCATATTAGAGGAGGGGATTGTTACATATCCTTGTATATAAATGAAATTTAGAAGTCATAAAAAGGTTTTAGATTAATATCTTTTGTAGGAATTTGGCCCCAGAATGAGATGCCTCCATTTCCAGTTGTGTGGAGTCAGGAAAGGCTGAACTGAATCCTGCATTGAACAAACCAGGCATCAACACCTCTTTGTCTTACTTTGATTTTTGAGTTAGGCATCTCACCCAACTGGGATCCAAAACCTCTGCTTGGGATCCATTGGTATTTGAATCGGGTTTCACAATTTAATTTTATTTTAAAGAGGAAATATTTTTTACATGCATAGATTGCTTGCAAATGCAACTGGACATTGGGACTTTTTCTTCTCTCAGCTTGGGGAAGTTCAAGCCCCCAAAGACTAGCAGAGCCACAAATGGCAGCTTAGCATGGAAGCTTAATGATGCACCAGTGTTCTTCAAGGAGCTTCACCACAGCAGCAGAGAATTCAGACATCACAGAGTCAAAGAATGAGCCCCACCACTGCCCCAAATCAGAGTCTGTAATCCTGTGATTATTTCCTGGAGTGTCTAGTCTTACGGAAGTCACAAGTACAATACTAAAATGCTCACTGAACTCTTAATCTTGTGACTGGTTTAGAGAAGGGAGTGTCCAATTTCTGGATCCTAAGCCCAGGCTGTTCAGTCTGAGCCAGTTCTGAACATGACTATTTCTGCTACTGGACAACAGGAGAGTATGTGGGGTTTATTCAGTTTCTGGATGCAGAGGTATCACTGCTGGCTAAATGCTCAGTTTGATGCTTGTCTTTTTTTAGTTTTTGTTAGAAACAGATTATCAATGTATAGGATTCATACATACATATTATATTTATGTCCCTGTGTGTATGTTTGCTAATAGTGCACATGCATGTGTGTTTACAGTAAGGTGATGTAAAACACTGCTTTTAAGCAGCTCTTTTATTGCTGAAATCCTTGCAATCAATTCAGCCCCAGCAGTGGGTGATGTTCGCTTGCATGGAGGAGGTTAAAAAAAGCACAGCAGAAAAGAATTGAATACATGTGGGTTTGGACAGCCTTTGTCTATGGGACTTGTATAGTACCTTGACATATATCCAAGCTGCTTGCACTGTAGATGCAACATGTACTATTGTTAGTACGTTTCATTGTTCCTTTTCTTTGGAGCCAGTACAGAGAATCTCATACTTAAATGTCCATTTAAAGGGGCATCTTTTTTGACTGTTGCATGTTGTTACCTTTTGTATGTGAGCTTATTTTTCAAGCTACGCTAGCTTTTGAATTCTTCTATAAGAGGTTCCTTAGCACTTAAAAAATTAATGTTTAACATCATAATCAAAATACATAGAAAAATCCTATTTTATCAATTAGCATAAAATAGCAATTTTGAAATCAGAACAGATACTGGCAGTATTACCAGTGATTTCTCCTCTCTCCAAAAATATTTGTCATTGCTAAGGATAAAAACAATGTCTTTTTCCCTTCTCAAGGAGTTGTACAGTACACAGAAATTTTATGGAAATAATCAGAATGAGAACAAAAAAAAGAAACTGTTTTACTTCATCTAATGCCTGCTTACACGAGTAATTTTTTTTAAGAAATACTTTTCAATACATTGAGGTAAAGAGAAAGAATTTGCTATTTCACTTATTTGATATTGTATCCTCTTGTTCACAGAGCAAATGCAGAATCATATTCCCTTTTTTATGACCTTTATAAATACCACTGTGTCCTTGGAGTATAGAAATATGTGGGAATGCCCACTCAGTTAATTACATTTTACTCAGTTATTAGAATAAGTATCTCAGTCTCCCAATTCTTCAAATCCTTTTTAAGAATGAAAATATTTTTCTCAAAATGGCACAGATTTTGTAGGTAATAGAATAGGTAATAGGTGTTCATGTATGAAACTAAAATTCCAGAACACACTTCTTTCATATTTATAGATCTCAAATACTGAGATTGGAAGGCAATAAACGTGTTTCTTGGTGAAGATACAGGAAGGTCTTTGAGCTGTAGTCCTAACTGGCTTATTTTTGAGAACCTTCCAGTAAATTGCTCCTAGCTGTTAGATCACTTTGGACTCCATAGTTTTCTAGAACTTTGAGATTATGCACTTTCAGAGTTCCAAATCTTATATTACGTAGATATCACTTTTATATCTTTTTATAGAGATGTGATAGAAAATCACAATGCATAATCTTTGCTTCACTTGTTCTTACTTTACGTTTTACTTCTTCCAAGTATGCATAACTTTCAGATTAATTGTTGTCAGTAATCTTATGTGACCTACAAAGAAACTTATCAATTTATTTTAAAAATGCATATCTTTTAATTTTAAATCTGTAAGCATATTCTGTTAATGTCTGAGTCTCTTGGGTAAGTCCTATAATTACATCTACATTATTTTAGTGAGCTCCAATATTTTAT
Source organism: Serinus canaria (assembly GCF_022539315.1). Taxonomy (NCBI): domain Eukaryota; kingdom Metazoa; phylum Chordata; class Aves; order Passeriformes; family Fringillidae; genus Serinus; species Serinus canaria. The sequence goes on along the minus strand of NC_066316.1, from coordinate 58,980,196 downwards.
CTCATCTGTAATTAGAGGCCAGTGAAAAACTGGCAGAACTATTTGTTTAAATCAAAATTAGGAGGCAGTTAATCTGTAGCAGGAGAATGGCTGCGTTCTAGATTAAGTGTCTGTTAACTTTAGGACAGGACTTGATTTTTTTTGTTACTTAGGGGTTTTAGAGAAGAATGTATGAAAGGAATAACAAGAATCTGTGTATGAGTAACCACAGTGAGTTCAGAGTCATCTGAGAAAGCAAAAGCTGGCTGGCATTCCCAGTTCTCCTTTTCTTTCCATTTAGAATGAGTTTTCTGCTTTGGTCTCAAGAAAATCTTGGAGCAGAATAGCATAAGAAATGAGTCAGTGTTACTGCCTGTCCTGATCCTTTAGCAGAGTCTATTTGGCACTTCTCTTTGTGATGATAAATGTGGTAGATTCACACATAGGCAGTCATGGCAGTGTAATGCCTTTTAGTTAAAATTACACCAGCAGTTACCCAGCTCTCAACCCGTTGGTGTGTTTGTGATGTGTTGGTAGACCATATGCTAAGGGGTCAACTGGAAGTGATAAATGCAGATTATTCACTACACTGACTGCAAAGATATATTAATAATGAATGCATTTTTGTGCCTGTTTTTGAGATGAACATTTCAAATTCCATGGTCTTTTCCCCTTTCCTTTCATAGTGCAAATTTAAACAGTGATAAGAAAAATGCAAAAGGAAAGAAACAGCTTTTTAAAATTACAGTGAGTAAATGATTGCTGGACTAAATGTTCACAACATTCAAGAATATGTGCTCTAGATCCTGAAATATTTTCCAATTTCCAGTTTTTGTCTTTTTTAGGAAGGAGTGAGAGCAAAGTTTTTCTGAAATAAGTTTTATTTTAACTGGTATACTCAGAAGAGAATGTAACAGTTTAGTGCATTTGTTAATTGCAAAAGATTGTTCTTTGTTTATCAGTTTTAGCTGAACATAGATTTGAGCTTCGCCTGGCATGTACTGCTTTAAGTAGCATTGTGCATCTCAGATGAAAGCCATGGTGCTGCACATTAATCAGATAAAGCAGTTTAAACAAGAGGGTGGCCTGAAGGATCCATATTGGTTTCTATTTGAAACTCAAGGTAGCGAGCTCTTTGCTGAGGTGAATGGGTTTAGATAGCCCAAAAAGATGATATTCCTGAGGAATCTCACAGATGTGTGGTGCAAGTGTGTGATGGGAATATTTTGCCTGCTGCCAGTGGCCAAAACAGGAGCACTGGGGGAGAATTAACTGCTTAGCAGACTAAGTTGCTTTCTATCTCACTGGCATGGAGGAAACTAGAATTCTCTGGGCATTGACTTTGACCTGACTCCTTGCAGATTTTGTGTGTACATGCCAGTCAATCTCTTAAAATTGAGGATTGATTAGGACTGAACTTGATCACTGGTCAGAGCATCCTTCTTCCTCCTTGCTCCTTTCACAGACTTTCTTTCCACTGCCACTGATCTTTTTGAAGGACTGTTGGCTGTGGAAGAAAAGGCTGTATTTAAGAATTTATTCAAAACTAGAAATTCATTTTCAGAAAGGTTTTGAGGTGAAATATGTGATTTCAAAGGAAATCATTAATCCTTTTCTTTCAGAATATTTATTTTCTTTATAATCTGACCAAAGAGATTGGTTAAGCTGTGTTCCATGTACAGTTTACTAATGCAAACAGCAACACAAGAACAGATTTCAGTGAACCATATTAAAGTGCAGTCTAGCTGATGACATCAAAACTGTCCTTATTAATTGTGGTTTTTCAATGCAAGTTGTATATGGATTCCTTTAGTGACTTTTTGCTACTTTCCTTCCCCCCCCCCACCATCAATCATTAAAAGCCTTTGATACAGCTTCAAAAACATAGCTGTAACACACAGTAACCAGTATTGGTCCCTACATGTCTGTTCTTTAATTCTAAGTACTTGTTTGCACAGTACCAAATACCTCATTTTCACTGGCATTCTGGAATAATATGGCAAAAAGTTGAAGAATTACATAAAATACAGGATATTTGTTCTCAATAGAAAGTCAGGGAAAAAAACCCTTTTACTACCGATTTCCATGATTTCAAATAGTATAGGGCATCTGCCTATTCAATATTTAATTTTTCCTCATACTGTAGAAATACATATTTAAGGAGCTTTCTGAGATTGTACCATCAAGTACTGCTAAAATAAAGGAAAACTTTTACAGAAAGGACCACCTTAAATATTAATTCTGTCTTGGCTTGCATTCTTGCCAGAAGTTTTAACAAGCAGGGGAAAAGGAACTTTGTAATTTCTTAGAAAATTAACAAATGGGTACTGGAGTACCAGATGTAGGAGATAAGGGAAAAGCTGCAATACTGAGGGGTGTTGCAACAGGAGTGAGAAGGGGACTGCAATAAGGACCTCCCCATGCAACCTTATGCCAGCTAAATTTTGGGCACATTCAGTGAGTTATTTATGTATTTAAGTATTCGAAACCTGAGAAGAATTTCTGTAAAGAATGGTAATGAAGAACAATACATCAGCAATAAAATACCAACTAGGGTCAGTGGCAGTAGCAGATTGGATACACAGAACTGAGGTACAGTGTCAGTGCCTTTCAGTGACTTTCATGACAGTCTTTGATGGGAAAGAATATTAGTAGTCACAATTAATTGTAATTTCTTTTTTTCCTTTTGAAAAAAGTGTATTAAATTGGCTTGTTTTTAGTGGAGAACTCATTTCAGGCTTTTTAACAAGAATTGTTCTTCTAGTCTATGCACAACACTCAGCATTTCAGAAAGAAAATTTTAACATAATGTCATCAAAAATATATGCTCATGGCAAAAAATATCTCACTGTGCTGTGTGCATAAATGTAAAAGTTTGTCACATTTGAATGAAGAACAAAGGAAGGATGTACAAGAGTAGATCCCCAACTTCTTTTTCTTGGTAGCAGGGTTTCCCAGTTCTTCAAAACAATAATTTAGAAACACTACCTGTAATCAGGAAAGTAAAATATTCAAAACAACATTTGGAGAAAAAACAAAAGTCCTCTTAAAACCAGGCAAACTGCATAGTGATAATTTGTTGGAAATTAAGATTTAGCAATGTAGATGTCAGAACATAGTCATTAGACACTTGCTACTGCCACATCTTACTCTTGTTTAATTTTTATACACATAGGAAAAACACCTATCATTATTTTGCTATAGTAAATAATTTGAAGTGAAAGGAATCTTTTATGTTCTCCTTAAAACTTCTTTGGTGCTCTTACAGTCAGGTTGACTCTCAGTAAACCATCACTGGACAATAAGAGCTGTCTGTAGCTACTGACCGCTCTGTAGAATTGAGAGACAGCACACTAGGAACAGAACTCTTTTCAAGACTTACTAACTCAGCTGCTCAGTTTCCTTATTTCAGACAGAAAAAATATGTAAGTACCGAAAATTTTCCCTTGACTTTTATTACAGTTTTTTGCACATGGCATTTAATAATTCATATTAATGTAAGAGAGTCAGGATTTTAAAGGGCGTTTTGCTCACAATAATGAATTACCCTTCAGTTTCTGGTCCTCCTATTTGTATATATTTAATCTTTCTTTTCCACAGAAACTGCAGGAACTACCTAAATATTGAATGAAACGAATGCTTAGGAGGTCTCAGAGGCTTAGGCTTGTAAACTAAGCCTTGGCAAGACCCTGAAGTGTGAGGAGGACCTTGCCCTGGTTTTGCACATTGTCATGGGACTTATCTACAAGTCTTTGTATGTCAAAGGGGACACATTCTTGTACTGGCAAGCCAGTATGAAAGTCCCTCTCACACACATCCTCTTAGTGAGGCCAGATCACTTCAGGAATAGATAGGCTACCTTGGGATGTATACACCATAGGTGGTCACATCCACTCTGCAAAGAAGGGGGCCATGACATGTTTGTGGTTTGCACCAGAGGTGCTGGATGGCTTGTTCTAAACGTGGCTCTGAATGCATTCCTGAGGGTAACAACTTGTACAGTTTGCAGATTCGGTCTTGAGCCTTGCCCTCAGGTTGCACTTAAAATAGAAGGCAGGCTCATTGGTGGCTGGCATCCCAGCCTTTCCTGAAAGGTACAGTGTGTTCCAGAAATGGAACTCACAGGAATAGTGATTTGCAGTGAGTAGGAGCAAGATTCTCTCTCTAGAAGGCAGTGTTGTAAAACACATATTAGTGGTGAGAGTTCCCTGGAGAATTTTAATGTGGTTTTAAAAAGCATAGCTAGAATATGCACTCCTGTTTTATAATGCAAATGCCAACTCATTTGCTTCTTTTTTTTTTTTTCCTTTTCTTTTTCTTTTTTTTGTATAATGCATATTTCTAGGAATATTCTTAAGCTATTGAAAGAAAATAAAATACAATAAATTTAATTTAGGCTCGTCATTTAAGCTTTTTCTCCAGAAAAAGAATTGAAAGTGTTTTCAGAAAGACACAATTGAAAAATTGTTAAAATTATACAATGCATTACAAACCAAGTATCAGAAAGAAGTGGGAGCATAGTCTGCACTGTCAAACACACTAGGAAAATGTTTGCATATTGGCAAGTCCAACAGATCATTTATTTATCCCTGTTTTATCTTCTAAATGGGGACTGTAATTCTGATTTGGTAGGTGCTCCCCAAACAGAACTTACAGTGATATACTGTCTTCTGCACTCTGTGTGTAAGTGTGTTTTTATACATAAGCTTGGGAACAGCTTAGGTTCTGAGTGCAGAAATACTTTTAAATTGAAATGCAGATCAGCTTTTCCTCCTCACCCACTTTTTACATAATTTGCACCACAAGCATCATCTAAAAAAAGCTAGGTTCCTTCTGATCAGCTGAACAGTATTCAGGAGCATTAAGAAGGCTGAAATTGCCTCTGCTTAAAATGAATACATTTTAGTTTCTCTTGGTCTTTATCTGCTGTAAGGAGAGAGACTTTCCAAGATTCAAAACCATAATTTCTACTCAGGGAGGCTGATAGTTCTGTTTGCTGTTTTTATTTCAACCACTTTTTTTTGGCTAATCTGAACAGCAATCCTTGATAAAGGATGGTAACTTGCCATTCCTCACCTGGCAAAATTTTATCCCTCTGTTTCAGTCTCAAGGTGTCCTTCAGTTTCTCTGCCTCCCAACAAAATATATACCAGTATCTTCTGGGGGCCTGTTCATTTTTAATAATGCTTTGGCTGTTTAAGCCTCATGTGGCTAGAGTTATTATAGTTCTATATCCAGCCACATGTGCCTGATACAGCTGAAAGCTTTGCTGCTCTGCTGTAACTTGCATCAAAATTGTACTTTGTATAGCTCACCAAAATTTCAAGAGGTGTCCAAACAGAACAAATGGCAGGCCTTGAGCTAGCAAAGCACTGAAAATGTGATCAGACCCACTTTTGTTACTGAATTTAATATTTAAAATATTTAAGATGGACCCTCTCCAGCTCTGGAGGTTTCAATGGATTTGATGGTCCCTACCCTCATCCTGGAAGTTAGAATGCAGGTAGAATGATGGGACCAGTGTTAGAAAGCCAGGGCCCTTCTTGACTCCTCTGTTTCTTCCTTTTACCCGCATTCATGCTTTTGTATTTTGTTATTTTTGGCTTAAAGATGGTTTATAGATGGATGAAAGTGGTCTATCACTGATTGTGACTATTCCAGAATTGCTTAATAGATTATTGTCATCCTGACATCCATGGATTGCCAGGACTGCTTAGAAAGTGATCAGTAAGAACTGTGATTGTTGCATGTTTTAACAGAGGGATTCTTGGTTTTAAGAGGACTGTGCTTCTTAATACTGCTTGGTTAAACATACTTGTGGAAAGATGAGAGCACTAGGAACTCTGTATTCATTTAGGAACTACATAGATGTGATATGTGTATATAGAAGGAGATTATGCTTATATAAAACTGAAAAATATATGTTAATGTTTGTTTTATTACTTGAACATTTTTTGATTGTTTGGGTTTTTTCTCTTTTTTAAGTTTTTTTTTTGGTTGAGAATGTCTGGGGGGGGTCTGCCTAAAATGTTGTCTGTTCTTCTTGTTTTGATCCTGAACTGAATGGAAGATGCTGCTCACTCTTAGAAATACTTTCTCCATGCTTAGATGACTGTCTTCACTTATGCCCTCTAGTATTCATGTTTAATTCATTTATGTTGTAGAATATGGGTCATGTTCTTTTCTTTTTGCTCTGGGTTAGGCTGACAGCATCTCCTCAAGTGAGGCAGCTACACAGCTCAGAGGAATTTCATTGAATGCAGAATGTAAAAATTGTTGTAGTTACTTAAAAAACTTCTATACTGTTCTGATTTTTTTTCTGCTACTGGAAGATAATAATTCTTTAAACAGTAGGTGATCTAGTTATTGTTAATAACAGAGTAGTAATGGAAAAGAATAAAAATTACCACCTACCAGCCTTATACACTTATTTTTTTAGTATTATGTAGCTTAAAGACAATTCTAATTTTATGAAAAACCATGCTTTACAAATATGCTAAATATATTACACTTGTTCTTCTGAGATAAGCTGACGTATATCTGTAAAAACTAAGAAATATTCATAGGATTTTCCTGTCTGAGATTCTTACTTTTGGGAAAACAAATATGAACTAGAGCATTTTAAAAATGCAAATAGCAGCAGAATTCATACCTTTACCTGTGTGGTAGCTGGATTCTTTTCTCATATGTAAGTATTAGTCTTTATAATGGAAACAAGAATAATAAAAAGTTATCTGAGCCTTATGTTTTATTTCATCAATGTCATAAGGAGAAACTTGCATGCCTGAGCATCCTTCATATTAATATCAAATGTTAAGAACCATTGCTGTCACAGGCTGTCTGTAATGGTGCTCAAGTGTCAGTGACTGCAGGCATCGCCAAAGGAGATACTAGATGCAAGATTAGGGCTTTAAATGGAAAGTGACTGTGGATTTGGTTTCTTCTGATTTATTTTTACTTCCTGAATGTAGAAAAAAATTACTTTCAAAAGCAAATTGACTGCAGTCGTGAAAGGCTGGTTTTTCAATTGCACATGGATGATCTCTCAATGAAACACCGTGGTTTTCCTGGATCTCCTGGACAGGAAATTGTGTTGTGGTTTAACCCCAGCCAGCAACTAAGTACCACACAGCAGCTCACTCACTCCCTGTCCACCCCCACCCATGGTGAGATGGGGAGAAGAAGCAGAAAAAAAATTAAAAGCTGTGGGTTGAGATAGGAACAGTTTAATAACGGAAATAAAGTAATTGATTAATAATAATAATAATAATAATAATAATAATAATAATAATAATAATAATAATAATAATAATAATAATAATAATAGTACAAAAGAAGAATAATAAAACCCACTGACAAATGGGTTGTCAGCCTGTCCCCAAGCAGCTATTGGTGCCTCCCAGCCAACTCTCCCTGCTTCAGGTACAGGGCACAACATTCTACAGTCTGCAGTATGTCTTTGGCCAGTTTGAGTCAGCTGTCCTGGCTGCACTCCCTCCGAGCTTCTTGTGCACCTGCTCACTGGTAAAGCATAGGAAATTGAAAAGTCCTTAACTTAGAGTGAACACTGCTCAGAGACAAATAAAATATCAGTGTGTTACCAACATTGTTCTTATCCTAAATCCAAAACACAGCACTGTACCAGCTTCAGGGAAGAAAATGGAACTCTATTCCAGGACAGCGTGCAGACTTTCTAGTCTGTAATCCAATCATTTTTCACCTGCATTCCTTCATTATTAGCCAAGTGATAGAAGATTTGTGTGATCAAGTTTTGCTTATGTGTATGTGAATGTGTCATCTGCCCATTACAACATTAACTTTAAAAGTTGTTGGAAAATTTCTGGTAAACCAATCAGATGAAGAAATCTTGAAGTATTAAATAATCTACGTGTTGGCAGAAATACACATCCAGACAGAAGAGAGAGATATTTTATTAATTCCCACAATGAAGCAAAAATTACAGTATGAGCTTGAGTTTTAAGAGCCACATGGCATCAGGGAAATTTGCCATTATGAATGGCTGACCATGGGTCAGGTTCAATAAAGGTTTATTGGACACCAGAGAGCTACTTCTCAGCCACATGTCATGTACATTCCCTGTTGTTTAACAGAACAGCTTGTGCTGACAGCTAATTGCAGCAAAAGCATGGATATTCACATAGATTTACCCTGCAAAGATGCTTTGATAGCCAAAAGGGTAATAACCCCAATAATGTTTGATTCCTATAAATTAAAGGAACCACAGGACAAAATAAGTAGAAAGCCGTGTGGTTTTGGTTCTGGTGAATGGAAGAATACTTAAACAAAATGTATGTCTTTTCATTTCTTTTTACTGACTGACATACTTGGGCAGAATAGACTCAGTTTGCCAAAGCTGTACAGTCTGTGCTTATTTACTGTCCTTTCTCACGGTGTATGCCAAACTTTCACTCTTAGGGATTTTATAATTTATTTACTTTCAAGTTAATAATGACTGGTGTTGAGTTAAGTTAGGATGAATACTAATCCTTGTAGGACTGCCTTTGATTATTTTTATCTTTAATCACTAGCTGATTGCATCTTGTTAGCATTTTATTACCTTAAAAAATCCTAGGTTTAATACATCCACCAGGTGACCTTCATCGCCCACACTTGCAGTACACGCCGTGTTGAGAAAGGAGGACTGGTAACTTGGAGTGAAGGTGGTCGGCTCTATGCCTGCTGAAGTCGGCGGCAAATCCCCACCACGCCCAGAGCCATGATCCCCGTTTGTTACTCAGCATCTCAGGCTAGGGCTGCTGTGCCAGCTCCTCCAGCTGCTTGAGCAGCTTTCTTCCTTCCTTCTTTAATCTTGTAACTTCATTTTTCATTATGAGGGGAAAGAAAAAGAGCTCATATATTAACTATAAATACTGATATACAGAGACATAATACGTCCTTAACTACATTTTCTCCCGTTTCTCAGCACTCGGCTGTGGGGCGGAGGGGAGCAGTGGTGGCAGGGGCACTCAGCCCCACCGGCCGGTGCCGTATTTAAGGCGGCCAGACGGCTGCCTCTATTTTCCAGCGCCCATCCCTCCCGTAACGTCAGGACGGGAAAGGGAAGATCTGGCTTTAAGCAAATTCGATGCCAGGGAGACAGGTGCAGGATGCCAGTGATCCCCAGCCCCGCGGGCTGGCGCTGGGGCGGGGGCTTGGGTTTGGGCTGGGGCTGGGGCTGGGGCTGGGGCTGGGGCTGGAGCTGGAGCTGGAGCTGGAGCTGGGGCTGGGGCTGGGATTTGGGCAGGGGCTAGGGCTGGGGTTTGGGTTTGAGCTTGGATTTGGATTTGGGCTTGGGCTGGGCGGGGGCTGGAGGGGCCGTGCCGGGGGCGGGGCGGGGGGGGGCCGCCGCTCGGTCCCCGTCTCCCGGTCGCTTCCAGGGAGGAATAAGCAGTTTTTGCACAGACCGCCGCCCGACTTGCAGGTTTTGCTTAAGGTGCAAGCAGAGAGGACGAGGGAGAGGCTGAGGCGGCCGGTGCCATGGGCCAGCTCTGCTGCTTTCCCTTCTCCAGAGGGGAGGAGAAGATCAGTAAGTGCGCGGCGCTGGCTGCCGCCGCCGCGGGGAGGGAGCTGCGGGAGCATTCCTGCGGGGTTTTTCCCTTTGGAAAATTAACTGATTGCTTTTTAGAAAATGGGTGGAGAAAAATGCAGCAATATTTTCACCAAGTAGATGAAGATTTCTTTCTAATAGTGATAAGTGATCGGGTCTAATTTTGTTTGTGAGCATTCTGTCAGTCCATTTCTGCAAGCAAATGTAGCCAAAGTGAGTATTTTGATTTTCCTTTTTGGCAAGTGCGGTTTAGAGTGAGGGATGAGAAGGTTTTGACGTTGTAAGCATGTGCATGTTGATGGTAAAGCTCATTAGCGACAGATAGAAAGAATGGAGATTTTGTTGATGTCAATGTTGACAGATGACAAAGGATTTCTAGTTGGGTGTTGGTTGGATGTGTAGTTTTAAGATGACCTGGTGAAGGAACAGTCACACTTTATGTATGGATCTGGTAGTGTCTGGTTTTGCTTTCAGTTGAGTAAATATAAGTTGAATCAGAGGGAGCAGTTCTGATCTCTTCATCCTTTGGTGTACTGAGTCAAGCTAGCTAATTTGACTGGAATGTTGTTTCTGTTAAATTCTGTGCTGAAAATGATGTTTGTCCTAAATTTGGTTACACAATAAAATATTTACTCTCGACTTCTTGCTTAGTGAAATGCTTTCAACCTTTCTTCTAGAAGATGCTGCCAAATTTCTGTCACATTGTGTCTGAAATCAGTTTTAACTAAATTCACATAATTCATTAGCTGTAGGCTAGAAAATCCAGTCTTCTAATCTGGTTTCTATTCCATTCTTGTTTCTCAGGAAGCTGTCTAGGCATAAATAAAGTGGGAGTTTATACCATCAATTAAACAATAAATGGGTCTACCATTAGTGCAAGAATATAGAAAACAGATAGAAGATGAGTTGGCAGTTATTTTAAAATGTTTCCTTCCCAGGTCATGGTATGAGGGTAAATGTTACAAATTTTGCACTGGGGAAATGACTAGGAACATTTTATATTTGGAAACTATTTTTTCATCTAGCCAGTACAGAATGTCTTTATATGAAGAGCAAGTAAGTAGCACATCTCACTTCTAATATATGATTTGGCAAAGACAGACAACAAATACAAATGAGTTTTAAAAATTGTTCTGTTGACAGAAAGCAAGAGAAAGAGAAAAGCACCATATTCTCCATCCTGCTTCTCTCAGTCCCCTCACTTCACTGCCTTTTAACTTTTCTTCTGACATCACCTGTGATACACCAGCTTTCTTTGTATGTGCTCTTGTGAGAGACCAGAAGATTCACTGAATATAACATTTAGCACAGCATGACCTCAAACTATGTGTAATTAAAAAAAAAAAACAAAAACATTCAGGACATGTCATTATGTATGTGCAAAGTCACAAAAGCTTTTGAAAGATGTCTGCTTTTGGCATGCACAGCAACTGAAAGGTGTGGCATAACCCCTTGAGAATGTGGAAAGGGAGAAATGGATAGTTATAGGATGAGGGGAATCTGAAGCAAGGTGATCTGGCTGTGGGTGAGGTAAGGAGGTGGTGTCTGAAATGAGGAGAAAAAGGTAGACGTGGCACTGTTTTACCAGTGTTCATGAGGGAGTAACATGACTGAGCGATCTTAAAACAGGAAAGAGAGAGGAAGTATTGGATGAGCATGGTGAACGTGATTGGTTTTTCCCTTCATTGACTGAAGAAAACAGAGAGAAGGGAAATTGTTTTCCTTTCATCTAACCTCACTCCCTCTCCTCTGCCACATCTGTTTTTCCCTCTGTGCATTGGGAGGAAGCACTGCTGGGCATCTAGCTTGGCCCCAGCCAGAGAGGCGGTTTGAAGCTGGCCACGAGGAACAGGCCGAAGGGAATGTGTCTCATATCCGTTTTTCCTCTTCTTATCATATTATCATGGTGACCTCTAAACTCATTGTGTTTAGAAATTAACCTAGGCTTTTTATTGCTAAATTATCCTGGTTAGGAAACCTGCAGGTGCAAATCACAATCATGTGGCTGTGGTACACGAGAAACAAAAAGTACATTATAAAGGTGCAAGCATGTGCGGTAAACAGCAGCTCACTGTGCTACTTGACTCATTTCAGTTGCAGTGAAAATGAAAATGTATGAAATTCATTATGGTTTTTCTTTAAGTTTTGTTTTAGCTGAGGTGTCTCAAGTGAACTCAGACAGTTATTGAATTGCTGAAGGTTTGTTTCTTATGCAGTAAGGAATTTTTTTCATTTCATGTGAAGCATAATTTCAAAGAGTGTTGTAATTGTATTGTCTGGTACTGTTGCATTGTACATCTTTATGTTGAGTGAGGTGAAAGCTCAGTGCTTTCATAGTGTGCTTTTAAAAATTTGAGTTTAGATCTATTTTACAGCAAGTGTGAATTGAATTTTGCTTCAACTCAATCAACATTGTTTAAAAAGAATTAACGTATTTTACCTTAGAAATTAATAGGTGCTTATGACCGAAACACACCAAAGTGCTGACAAGTGGAAGCTGAGTTGTATTATTATGTTTTAACAGCCACTGGCTTGCATCTTGTATCCACACACAGTTAGATATTTCACATCTCTTTCTATTCTCTTCAAATTTAGGTATAGCCATGGAAAACATTTAGCCAAGTTTTATGGTTATGGTAAGATCATAAGAGTGGTTGTCTGGACCAGATTTAGGATCTGCCTTCCTAACACGTCTAACATGTTAAAGCCATTAAAAAAGGGCAGGTGTGTAAGAAGGTATTTCCTCAAAACTAAGTTCTAAGGCTGCAGCAGTTCAAGATTTGTGCACTTTTTGAAGTGAGGTGGCATCCTTGATAATAATGAGTCTCTAATTATTTTTTTCCAGTCTCCTCTTGAATCCATAGAAATGTTTAATATCTCTACTATCTTCTGGCAAGAGGCTTTATGGCTTAAATATGGTTTTTGTTAAGAATCTTACTAGTCCTGCCTACCAATACAATTTCATTTACTGAATATTATCTTAATAAACAGTTTTTCTGCTATGCTTGATAGAAATGAATTCCCAGATCTGGGTAGATCTAGGGTATTCTGCAATGAAGGAAAGGAAAAAAGTATCTCTTCTCACCACTGATTGTGGGATAGACACAAGTAAAGCATGAGTAGAAACTGTTGAAACTTAGACGTGTAGGACCTTCACAACCTGTTCTTTCTGTTGTGTTAGTGAATGGTCATGTAACCACTGTAAGGCTGAGAAAGCTTTCTACAAGGATAGAGACATTCAATTCAGCATGTTAAGTTCCTGTGATGTTGGTTGGAGTTTCAAAACTTGGCTGTCTATGTTCAAGGAGGAGCTTTTCAAAGAGTATATATTTCAAATAAAGATTAGTGTTTAGTCTAACAATTAATTCCTTATATTTCTGAGGTCATGAAGGAATTGCCTGCATGATAACCCTGTAGTTAGACCTTGTAATGATTTGCTTATGTCAATGCTCAATAAGTGCTTTTTCATTTTGGAAATGGTCTCAAATGATTTTTAACTGCTTTTTGCAATCATCTAATTGTAAGTTAATTTCTGGTCTAAAGTTGTTTGTTTTAACTTCACAGCATGACACTTTTTAATCTGACATAAAAGAAAGCACTTTACAAAATAAGCTTTGTTATATGTCATTATAGCTGTATATGTGGTAGCCCATTTGCTACTTGATGGGAAACCAAGGAACAGATACTTTGCTGTACTGGCCAGAAATTGTTTTAAAAGGCTATTAAATATTGAATGCATACAAAATTCTCATATTATACAATTACTGATGTGAAATAAGGCTGGCCATAAAATGAAAATAGAAATGAAACTTACTTGCATTCTAGAAAATGTGATTCTTAACTTAAAAGGGCAGAGAATAGCAGTGTGAGCACTTCTGCATATTTTAGTTTGAAGAGATTTAACAGTTTGTTGTTTGATAGCTATTATAAACAGAATGAGAGCAGTGCTGCTGAGAAGGACTTGGGGATGCTGGTGGGTGAGAGTCTGGACATGACCCAGGAATGTGTACTCACAGCCCAGAAATCCAGTTGTATCCTGGGCTGCATCCAAAGTAGTGTGGCCAGCAGGGCCAGGGAGAGGATTCTGTCCTTCTGCTCTGATGAGACCCCACCTGCAGTGCTGCATCCACCTCTGGGGTCCCAGCACAGGAAGGACATGGACCTGCTGGAATGAGTCCAGAGGAGGCCACCAAGATGATCAGAAGGATGGAAAACATGTCCTACAAGGAAAGGCGGAGAAAATGGTGGTTCAGCCTGGAGAAGAGATGTATTTGGTGTGAACTTATTGCAGTCTTCCGGTACCTGAAGGGATCTGCAAGAAAGATTGAGAGAAACCTTTTACAAGGGCATGAAGTGCCAGAACTAGAGGGAATGGCTTCATCTGAAAGAGCATAGGTTTAGATCAGTTATTAAGAAGAAATTCTTTATTGTGATAGTGGGGCATTGGCACACGTTGCCCAGAGTAACTGTGGATGCTCCTTGCCTGGAAATGTTCATTGCCAGTTCGGATAGGGCTTTGAACAACCTGGTCTAATGAAAGGTGTCCCTGTCCATGACAGGAACTAGATGATCTTTAAGGCCCCTTCCAACTTAAACCATTCTATGATTTTATTATTACATGTTAATACTCATAGTGCATATTGAACATAGTGGATAAATAATTGTGGAAGTGAGTAAATAAAGTGGGGCTCTGTAGCCTGTGCAGAGGAACCAAGCAAGCTGGCAAGTTCCAACATCTAGCCAGGCCAGCTATATGCATTCCAGATCTTTTGGGCCTGACCAAAAGTTACTCAGCTGTATTAAATTAGAAATTGGTTTTTTGAGGTAAAGCAAAGTGCAATGAACAGAATGTAACTACTTTATTGAAGTCTTAAATTGATTTTGAAAATACTGAAAGTTGCATTTGCAAATCAATGACTTGGTCAAATTTGCAGTTTGGTGTAAGCTATTATGATTTGTTTTTCGTTTCTGTAGCTGTAGTACAAAAGTTGCATTGTCTGGCTTTTTGTCATGAGAGACAGGACAGGTTTGCCTACCATAAATAGTAAGTCAATCCCTGTTGTTAAGCAGGCCTTGTACATTTGCCAGGTTGTCCAGTGCTGACTGCTCCCTGTCCTGCAGGTTGTGTCCTTCTCACTTCTGTTTTGTGAGGTTTTAACTCTTGCTTGCTTGTAGTGATACCTGCTGTGGTACTATAAAGACACTATTATATTCCCTTCTTCTTCCTGAAATGTGAAAACGCACTCATCAGCTGAGGTTGGTGAGTCCTATTTATAGTCATTCTCCAGTGCTTATGTTCTGTCTTGCCAATCTCCCTGTGTGATGTTGTTTCTTCACTCCTACACATACATTCACACAAGATACACACAAAGGGATGCATGATGTGGATGAAAAAAACAAATAATTTGAAGGAAAGGTGCATTCCTTGAAATGACATTTTGAATAACAACTAGGTGTTGTTTGTCTTTTTTCCTCATAGAACTTCACAGTGCCTGTGATTAGATTGTTAACATTGTTTCCATTCTCTGTGGGGAAAAAAAGAAAGAAAACTTAACCTAAACCAAAACTAAGTATTCAGTACTTACAGTGTCAAAGTTAAGAGTTACACAAGTCATCCTCCTGCAACCAACATTAGGTTTGATGACCAAGGCAGTAAGCCCAACCAGGGCCTGAAGACTGTCATTAATGTCAGTAGAATCATGAGTATTTTACATGTATGTCCATTCTTGGGTCTGACAGTGGCTGTCAAAAATAATCCCTCAGTAATGCAGTAATGCAGCTAGGTTGCTAAGTGAACACTTGTTATCTTCACACTAGTAAAGAAAAAAGAAAATTTTTTTAAAAAATCTAGGAGAGAAAATAAGGTGTTAAGTTCACTTTCACTGCAAAGAGGTACCAAGGGGGTGGATGATAGAAGGACAGGCTCTTAAATCAGAGGAATGATATTTAAGAAAGCCATCAGAAGTGGATGCCTTTTTGTGGCTTCAAGAATGAAGAATCTAAGTCATCTTGAGCTAAAGAGGATAAAAACATTGTTGACTGTGCAATTGGGAAATTTTAAAAATTGTGTTGGATGTTTCCATATGTCTTAGGCAATCCTCTTTGAAATTAAAATGTCTCAACATATTTGGGGTTCTTGGTTGGGTTTTTTTTAATTAATAACTACATTTAGAAAATAGTCCTACATTGTATGAACACATATTGCTGATTTTTTTTCTGTGTCTGATCTATAGTAATTTTAGGTGGCATTTGACTTTAACTGAAAAGTGGAATTTAATTTTTTTTCTCCCTTTGATACAAACACATGTAAGCCCAAATTTAAATCCTACCAGCATGTATGGACTGTGGAAAGACATTAAATTATTGAATTTAATTTTTGTACCAGTTTTTATTAGGGTATAAGGAATTTTGAAACATAGAATTGTGGGGTTTTTTCAAATAGGCTACATTTTGCTATTTCACAAGTATGCAGCAGACTGTCTTGCCTCTATAATCTATCACACTGCAAAAGTTGGGCTCCCTTCCACCTTCCTGACAGGATATTTTGTATAAAATAAATCACAACTAGAAAATCTGGAGATCGATCAAGTCAAATGTGATTGCCTTGTGATTAGGTTATGTTGCTGATGGTGGGAAAAAGCAGAAGTGTTTATTACATAATTTATTTAGGGATATGACAGAACTGCTTCTTTTCCTGAAAGGAAACATGAGCAAAGTCAGGGGGTTCTGTGGTTCATAAGCAAAAAATCTTGAGGTTAATTTGTAGCTGTTCTAAAATACTGAACATTGTAAATTCCACTAAAAGTCTAATCTTTATATGATATACACTTATGTATGAAATGTGCATGTATCTAGGGCTGAAAGCCTTATTTGGAGTACTATTGGCCACAGTGATCCATACCTACACTATGCTGGGAAAATTCAGGAAAAGTCTTAGCTAAGCCTGTTTGTTAAAGGACTTGAAGATTAACTCATGAGAAGATAGGAAGAGGTTTCATTTCATTTCAGCTGTAGCAAGCAGAAGACCAGGATTAGCTAGATGGGACAGGTACCAACACTTCTCTTGATCCCAGTAAGTGATGAAAAATAAAATAAAAAAAAAGTACTAGAGTTCAGAAGACTCTGATGAGAGACTTTGAAATGGAGATGGAGTCACTAAAATTGGCTCCATGTTGATGGAGTTGGAACTTTAATGAACTTTAATGATCACTTTTCATAAAAAGTGTGTCAGCAGAGAACCAGTCTCCAGTGAATTGTGACTGTGTAGCAAGATGAGAACTGCCCAGGTAACTGTGCAGCCATTCTCATTATAATAGACTGTTTCCTGTCTTCCACTGATGCCAGTGGGAGAAAATGTCAGGTTAAGATCTACTTTCAGCTTCCATCCAGGATGTTTTTTGTGGGCACTTTGCCACTGTGTGTTGTATCTAGACTGTTAGCTATAGTGTTCAAGGGCTATCTTACTTTCAGCTTAATTGCCAAACCATCACTCTGCGTAGGTGGAAAAAATAAGTACCTTTTTGGCTATCAGGTGTCACATCATATTGTGCAAAAGTGTTTACGTAGATTCCTCCTAAGTTACTGAAATTGTATTTATTTTCTACATTGAGCCCAAGTGCTCTGTCTTCCATTCACATGCTACTATTAGTTTAATGTCAATACCTCTGGAACTGTATTAGGTCCCAAGCATATTGGGAGGGAGTATCTTTTATATCAGTTTAATGACTGGCAGAGGAGGATATACATAACATAGCTGGTTTTTGTTTTCACCCTCTCTAAAATCTCAGTCCTCCTTACCCTGATGGGGAAGCTGTGTGACCTCTGAATAAGACTACCAAGGTGAAAACTGGCCACACATTTTATAACCCTGTCTGTATTTTGTGGGAGGTTGCTACAAGCTGCCATCTTTCATAGTGAGTTCTAGCAAGAAATATGTGATCACATGCAATCCTGGTTAACCTGGCTTCTTACAGATCGATGTTGATAGAAACAAAAATAAGCAAAATAGTAATGGCTCAGTGACCATAAAACCCTTTCCTCTTCTAGATTAAAAAGGGCCAACAGAAGAAATTACAGACCCCATGGAATCATTGCTGCCACCATCCCTGTTTGTGTGCACTGTGTGCTGGTGATCTGTGCTGTGTAGACTGATCCATAGCAGAGCAGGTTTTATGTGAGCACTCCTTTAATAAAGGCAAAAACACCCCAGTGAGGTTAAGAGCTTCTCCATCATGAGCTGACTAACCTGGGTAATTTTGTTTTAAGTGAATTAAGGAATTCTCACAAACCCTGGAGCAGCTAATGGTGAGGGTCACATTAGCCACAGTAGCTTCTTCCATTGTGTCACTGGATCTAGTGAAGATTAATACACAAGAGAAATACACAGGCTGAGTTTTGCAAAGTGCTGAGCAGCTTTGATACCTTGTGAACGTGTGTACACATGGAGGTGACTCCCTACTGCCAGCAGACTGTGCTGGAGTGGCAAGGAGCTGAAGTTTCTGATGCATGTGGAAAGGACTAGCAGAGTGGGAAGAGGAGGCATTGACCAGAAAAGCTGATTATGACTTCTTTTCTCAAACAGAGTCTACTACTCCCTTGGTGTGGTGAAAGAGTTTTTACTATGTTTCAAGTAATAAGTTCTGCTTCTGTGCAGATTGATCCATTGGTACATGTGGATCAAACATTAAATCATGTAGATGTCAGATGGGTCAGCCTTTCTGCTAAGTGTAGCAGTCTCAAGATAATGAAATGGTGTCTCTCTACTTACCCTGGACTCAGATAGAGAAAACAAGGAAGCCCTGCCTGGTTGTAGCCGAGTGCTTTTCAGAAACTGCAGCAAAAACATTGGGAGGGCAAAGCTCTGAGAGGTGGACTCTGTATCTCCCTTCTGCCACCCCTCCCAGTTGTATTTCCTCGTATGGCTGCTGCTCTGCAGGGCAAAGTCCTGTACTTCTTATTGGTTGGCCAGCTTCCAAGGTCCTGTAGCATTTATCATGCTTGTATTTCACAGGAAGGTTGTCTTCATATTTGTGTGCTTTCCTATCCTCTTCTGATCTGCAAAGCTATAATTCAGAAATGAGTTTATTGACAAATAAATGATTGTTAGTTAATGCTGGTCAGAAAATATTAAGAGACGTGAAAGAAAATTTAAAAACTTATGCAAGGTTTTCTGCTGTGAAGGGCATTGTATGAGCCATCTGTGGATTTTTTAGGTAATCACTGTTTAGTCCTGTTAGTATTGCAGTGGATAACTCTGTATGGGACTTTATATTGAGCGCAGATGAGAGACAACATTAAAACTGTTTTGTTTAAAGCTGAAGGCTTCTTAACTGATATGGGAAGCGAGCCTGTGATCCCAGTGAGTCCATACAAAGGTCACCACTGCTGGAACTAGTCAGCACACTTGTCAGGCTGACAGAGGCTGCTGCTTGAGGGGACTGTGGTTGCATTATTAGTTATACTATGGTTATGCAGTTTTTTAAGTGGAAATAAAACACAGTAAGCGGTGATGATGAGTACCATGCAGTATTGCTGCTATTGCATGTATGGTACTGTAAAGGAAAGAAAAAAATAATCCTCTGTCAAGCAAAGAGACCTTCCTTAAAATGTTTATTTTACTGCACATTGATGCAATTAATTATTTCTGTGATTTGTGTTCTTGATTTTGCTCTCTATTGTAAAAATTATGGCCAAATAACATTTTACTACACTTGGCTACAAAGTCAGACAATCTATGTAGGGAAGTCATGCACTGGAAAGCTGCTTATGTGGAGAAGTTTCTAGCCATGACATTAGCCAGACATTTTGTTCATTGTTTCTGGAAAGTATTTCATTCAAAAAAACACATGAATAAAACCAGCAGATTCCAAAGGAACACTAGTATTTTCTTAAACTTACTGAGCACACTGATGATACATCAGTTAAATGGATTGACAGAAGTTTGGGGAGTCAGAATACTTCAAAAGATGCAGAATTGAGTCCTGTATTTCTTAGGTTATATAGATATTAGTTAAATTCCATCCACCATAGGTAATTTCCTTGCCTTGTAAGAGGGGGTAAAAAGGCGCAAAAATATATCCAGACACTCCACTGGCGGTCGGAAAAAAGAAGCTTTATGATGATCTGGAATATGAGCAAATTCTGCTGCAATCACACTCAAATAGCCCTGAGTATTACTGTGGGCCACCAGCTGCAATGGCAGATTACAGCTGAAAGTTGCATTTAAAATTCCAAACTGTGCTGCTTCTTGGTTCAAAAAGCCAAACAGACCAAAGAGTAGTGAATACAATTTCTCATGGGCCTAAATCTTTCAAATGCAGTTAATTTGTTTTGTAAACCTCCAGCATAAAGTTAGACAAAAAGCTTAAATAGAAATGAATGACACTTTAAAAATATACTGTAATAAATAATTGCTTTTCATCTTTTATAAGTAGGTAATAACTGACAGTTAACTACTGTCTATTAGTTTGCAATATAACAAGTAACAGTACATGTTGCTTTTGCCCAAAAAATTTATTTTTGCATAATAAAAATTATTACGCAGGTAATTTTTCTGGTAGTGATAAAATCTCAGAAAAATTTCTGATGTCCAGTCACAGAATTGTTAATTTTAATAATTTTTATATTAATTTAAAATAATTTCAATAACAATACACCATACGCTGCAATGCTTGAAAGCTGTCTAAAAGGATGCTTCAGTTGGAATATTCAATTAGAAACAAGCTAACAGTGTTTAAGGATTTTTGCTAAACATGCAAGTAAAACCATAAAAGTGAAACATTAACTGGGGCATGAATCAAGCAGTACTGAAAATGTCAAGTGAAGCCCTTAGCAGCAGTAAGCAGGAATAGTGCTGATTTATACCAACCAAGGACCTGGCCTGCCAAGTGTCATGGCTGTGACAGTCCACTGGCAGCCCCTGGAGTCCAGAGCTGCTGAGAGATGGATGAAAGTATCAGCCAGCCCATTTAAAAGCAGACCTGCTATAAATAATACCAGAAAGATTGGTTCAGATGGCAAGCCAACAAATTGCCAACTCCATCTGGAATCCTCTTTCTAAGTACATACGTAGCAAGGGAAGGGGCTTGGGTAAAATGTTGTTTGTGCAGCCCTGGGCATTAAAAGTCAGACTGGTAGTCTGCTCTCTTGGCTCTTGCAGGAGATTTCCAACACAATTTCTTTAAGAGAGAGTGAGCCTGGAAAGAAATTAAGATCACTTTTAAATTTCATTTACACTAGTTTTTCCAAGCAATGTGTCTGCTGCCATCCCATATTTTTGGGGGGTTTAAAAGGGAAAATAAAGGCCAAAAGAAAAAGTAAATATACATAAACATGTTGTGGGTGAATTGAAGATTGTAATTTCCCTGATGGTCCTGTATGCAGATGTTCAACTAAAGAAGAGAAAGTGTAATGGATTTCTCATACTTCTATAAGTATGCAGGTTAAACATTATTGCTCATTAGTGGAAAATATGTTTGGTATCTACCCCATATACACTTAGATGTGAGATATTCAGTCTTTTAAGCTGTTTAAATGATTTAAAGATTATCCTAGTAACACCATTGCTACAGCAAAAGTAAGACTGGGTTCTCAGAGGAGCTTTGTTTGCTTTACTCTAGATATATTTGAATAAGCAAAGGCTACAGCACTATGTTTTTATTGATTTTCAGAGGGTAAATTACAGGTCATTGCTATCAGATAATATTAAAAGCTGCCCTGTATTCCCAGTGAACAATATCCAAATACCTTATTCTGCATGATGGAAGTACTATTTCTCTCATTCATTATTGCATGCTCCTGTCTCAGTTTACTGAGATTTGTGTGTACTCTGGCACAGTGCTTCTGTCTATTCACTATAGACACTGCCACTCTTTACACACCAAATAGTAGAAGGAGCTGCATGGTTTTCTGAAGTGCTGTAAGGCCTGCCTTGAAAAGTAAAAAACATTGGAAGATCTAAATGTTTAGATTTGTGAATTTTGCTTTTCCATTTCCTTACTTCTGCAGGTTAAATCAGAACTGCATCAGTCATATTTCATTGTAGTAAAAGAGGAAATGGAAATTCTGTTGTTCGCACAGCTTTACTGGAGTCAGGAGCCAAATCCTGTCCTCTGGCATACATGTTACTCTAGCTACTACTGCATTACTCTCTGAAACTGTTCTTAGTTCATACTTCTGTTTTCATTTGTGCTGGGCTGCTTTGGAGTTACGATTCAAAACTTCTGCCAGGAGAAATCCACAGAAGTAACTGTTCCACGAATGCAGAATTTGGCTCAATGTACTTCCCAGCTTTCCTACCTACAGACACAGCCCAGCTCTGTGACTGCTCTGGGTGCCTTGGACTCCAGTACACTGCATGCCAGCGTGTCTGAGGCTGTACCTGGACCCTGGACTGCCTTGCCCATGCCACCACCCTGGCATAGTTCTGGGCCTGGCAAACATACTACAGAAACTCCTGGGCGCTGGTTAGGAGTTAACACCAACCCAAGTCCTTTCCCAGCAGGCAGTTTGGATACAGCCACAGCATTTCAGAGGCCTACAGAGCTGGATGGAACCTGAGATACTCTGTGCTAACTGGCCTTAGAGCCAACAAGTACTGGCATTTTAGAGCTCACCTGTGTAAATATAGGCAGGTGCCTCTGCATGAAACACCAGGTTTCAGAGATGCTTTTCATGGTACTGTGAGAACAGGTGTTTGTCAAATGTCAACAGAGAACCCAAGCTGAATTTTCCTTCTCTGTTTGAAAGTGATCAACAAGCAAATCCATATTACAGCCAAATAGAAAGTGCAACATGCTAAAGATGAAATACCATTCTCTAGTATATATGTAGTATATATGAACAGCTACCCATTCAATTCATTTGCTTCCACCTATTGTCTTGCTATATGACAAGTCCTACTGTAACCTAATCCCCTTACAATGTAGAAATTGTACTTACAATGTAGAAATTGCAGCATATGGATAAAACATGTATTACAGAAATAGAATAGCCACACTTGAGAGTGGGAAAGTGTTTGTTACACAATCAAAATGTGGTAGTTGTCTACTTCTTCCTTAGCTGATATTTTAAATGTATTTTTTCCCCTTTGTACTGTCTGATTTGTGATGCTTAATGCTAGGTGATTGAAGACTTTGTTAATGGAGAGTGGTATTCCTGGAAGCAGGTAGGCATTTCCTAACCGTAATTCCAAAAACCATTAAAAAATGAATTTTTTTAAAAAATTACAAAATTGGTCTGCATAGCTTCCATTAAAAATGCCATATAATTAAGAAAGAGAAAAAGAGTTATTTTGTTTCATTAAAGGTCTCTAGAAACTAGAATATGGACTAATAATCAGAGTTTTGATTTTGACATTTCTGTACTGACCTAGAATAATCAGGAAGCTGTACTTGGTCCTCTTTGGGGTGAAAAAGGGGTGAAAACAGATTTCATCTGTGGAAAGGTTCACTTCTGGGAAGGAAAAAACAATTCCCAAAATCTACCTCTTTTCCCGCTCCAGCAAGGTTGTGTGCCACCAGACCTATAACCTTTTAGCAGAAATAGCATGCATGCAGTGCTAGCTAAATCTGCCCTGGGAAGATCAGAGTAACTTTTGTCCTAGAAGCTCAAGAAGCTCCATGAGGAAGAGAGGAAATTGATGTTTGGAGGAAGTACTGTGTTTCCAAAAGAATATAATGCTCAAAACGTGAATTAGGAGCCTAGGCTGTGCTTCAGAAAATGCCTGGTGAGCTGCGGAGCTGTATCTTGGGGAGCTCTGAGAGCAGGAGCGAGCTGATTTGGAAAAAAAAAAAAAAAAAGCTATAAAGCCAGAAGGCAGGAGGAGGAACTGGTTAACATGATTAAGCAACTGTTAGGATAGCATGGGATTACTTCTATTGCATCATGTGAAATAAGAACAAGAGAGAACATTTTGTATATATTTCAGGGAAAGCTTCCTGTCAGTGACAGATGCTGGGCTGCAGAGAGTCTACATTTTGCAATGTTGTGACCAAGATTTTGAGATTAAGGCAGACAAACAAAGAAGGCAAGACAAACAACAGGTCCTTGGTGAGTGAGGGGTTGTCCTTTAGATGACATTGGTCTGTTATTATTTGTGAAATTATTATAGGCAAAGTGGAAAATAAGATAACTTGAAAAGTATCATAGCAAAGCATACTGATGCCTTGTTCAGCAGCTGATTACTGATGGTTTAATAATGTTTTATGCCAAATCATTTTGCCATTCCTAAAACTTGAGTGGTTCTGTTTCCGTAAGTGTTGAAAAGCTGGAGAACTGACAGAAGAGATTGGGATTTAGAGGAATTTGAGGTATATGGTTGTATATGCTATGTAAGTTAGCATGATGTCCCTGCCCATGGCAGAAGGCTTAGAACTAGATCTTTTAAGGTCTCTTCCAGCCCTAACCATTCTGTAATTCTGGGAAGCATGAGGTTGGAAATTGTCTTAAATATGAGCTGGGTGCAGGCTGCCCTTGAGCTTTAAGCAGCTAGAAATAGGCGGTACCAATGACCAATTTGTCACTGCCGAACTGTACCATAGTCAGTACTTGTAGACCTGTAGTTCCCATCTTAGCATACATAGCCGAACTTTTGTCAGGTTCTTGCCTGACATTCCTTTTGTCAGGACCCTGCCTGAATGGTTGTCCTAAATTGGTGTAGGGAAAATGCACTTCTTACTAGGTATCCCCTCTGGATCCCAGTCCCCAAATCTCAGAATACACCATTAACTTTATCTTTTCTGCTGATGGCTTAATCCCTTTGAATATATGCCAATCTCAGGTGAATTTGATCTGGGCACTTGCTAAGTTTCCTGTGAGTTATAATCCTCAGGCATGGATAATTCATTCCACTCTCTAGAGGGATTGTATCCTTTTGCTAAGAGGCAAATTGTCTTACCCTATTGTCTATTATTGTGTTATTCTGTTTCACATCTTAGCAATAATTTTTAAATTACATTTTATTCAATCTTTCATTTTACTACAAAGCAAAAAGATTGAACAAAAACATATATAAGACATGTTTTCTGTATCACTTACTATGGCTGAGTACAGTCAGCACATGTACATTTTTTTCTGTCTTAAAAATCCATTACCATCTAGTATAGCCTAATGCTGTCAAAAAGATTTTCCTTTCTTTCTCTCTCAAATCCTCTTTTTGCTTTTCACATACACCTCATTAATACAATGTGAGAGGTTTTCCAGCACAGAATGATGAGTTTAGTCTTGCAGTTCTACAAACTGTAACCTCTGATGAGGTGAATTCTAGGGATTGAACCCCCTTCTAAAGTCAGAGTTTACCTTTCTCTGTTAAAATGAAATTTGCTGTAGTGCTTTTGTGTTTTGAAGCACAGTTGATCCTCTGATTTAATGACAAAGACGTTAATTTATGTTGACCCCACCTGTGTTTATTCATACATTGTGTGTGTGTTCTCGGCTACAATTGATCTGAAACATTTGGAAGAAGGGCCACGTGTAATACAGCCCGGATCTTGGAGTCACTGCCTGTAGTGCTTGCTTCAGCACAAGTGAATAATAAGTCCATTCCAATAAAAGTGCATCATTTTACTTTGAAAGATCCATTTTATTCCCTTTGCCTTTTTTAACCATAACCTTTAAAGAAGACATAAAATTAGAAAATAGTACAGGATTAGATTTTAAATAAAAACATGATATATGTTAAAGTCTGGCCAAGTTTAATCTTCTCCATCAGCAGCAGAATGTGTGGATGCCTGTGGTGCTGCACCCAGGCTGTGAGGACAGGCCAGTTCTCAAAAGCTCTAGGTTGCTTCTGGTGCCCCACATGATAACCCTCAGTGTATAGCTACACCTGCATTCTTGGAGTTCAAACCACATTGCATCATGCTGAGCAACTGTTGTATGTTCTTTCCTGTCCCAGGAAATCTCGAAATCATGAATGACATAACCTGCTCTTGAGGAGAACCATTGCCCATTTCTTTCCTTCTCCTCATCCTTAAAAAACTTCTCTTGGCCCCTCTAGCCAGATATAGAAATGGGAGAACTTTTCTGTATGGAAAACAGAAAGGCAGAGCAAACTTAAGTACCAGCTTTTCACCACACAGTTGGGTCTGAATAGGGTGAAAATAAATGCAAAAACTGGTTATGGTGTGAATATCCACCCTTTATTCTTTTACTCTTGAATTGAGGAAAGGCTGAGAACAATTCTGCTTTAAAATAAGAGGACAAAGAAAATATATAAAACTCCAAATTAGAACTGTTTAGCTTGATAGAAATAAAGGCCCAAAAGACCAGCTGGCATGAATAAGCAGTTTTCTACTGATGTTATGTGACAGATATAGAATTATTGGGATGATAAAGAGGAAGGTGTGGAACTCTTTATACTATGTAGGCAGAGAGAAAATTCGCAAATGGAAAAAGGAATGTAAAGAGATGAGAGCTATCAGTTTTAAGGCATGGTAATGAGCAATCCATTATGGTACAGAGAAAAATTGGTAAAAATTGTGATGATTAGTTCAGTTTTTGGCATAGCAGACATATTTTTCTGGATTGATTTCACTGAAGTGTTGCTAGAACAGTCTTTGACTCACTGAGTTTGAGGAAGTAGAAATATGGGGGAAGAAAGGGAGGGGGAGTTATTATTTTCCTAGAATGCAGTGTCAGAGCTATAGGGGTTTACACTCATCAAAGTGTTGTATTAGGTAGGGAAGTGGGGTTTTTAAGGAGTTTTATGTTGTTTCAGAAAGAAAATGCTTTTATAATGTTTGATATTTAACATTGGAAGGATATGGAAGTAAGGTCCAGTGGTTTAAAAACAGTAATTAGGACTCAGTTATTCTTGATTTTTAATGGTGAAACAGACTCAAGAATAATGTTAATTTTGATTATTAGGTGCTTGCTCAGTAAATGAGGTTATTTGCTCTATTCATAAAGAACATAGGATGGGAGAAAAATTAGTAATCTCATAATCTTTCAATGTTTTCTTGCTCTAGATTATAAAGTCTGTTTTTTCTTGTGAAGGATTGATTGCATTAAATTTAGTTCTATGGCATGGTAATGTTTCAGGATTTTTTTCACCCACAGATTTTGTTCTGCCATCCTCTAGCAACAATTTTTAAATTTCTGTGAATTAGATTAATTGAGCTGTAATCATACCTTCAGCATTCTTAACTCTTTATCTACAGATATTCTGATTTCATGTCTGAGGTCATCAAAGCTCCCATGACACAGAGCAATTTATTATGACTAAGCACATGCCTGAATTTGTTGCTTATCTTTTCTTTGGAATATTTTTCTTTAGAAATCAAGAGGAACTTTTTTCAAGGTCATGTGGTGAAAGGACAATGGGTTTAAACTGAAAGAGGGTGATGATTCCAGAGAAGCTGTGGATGCCCAGTCACTGGAAGTGTTCAATGCCAAGCTGGATGGGGCTCTGAGCAACCTGGTCTAGTGAAAGGTGTCCCTGCCCATCGCAGCAGGGGTAGGACTTGATGAGTTTTAAGGTTCCTTCCAAACCAAATCATTCTCTGATTCAGTGTTCTTGCAAGTGGGTATTTTAGGGCTTTTAAAGAGCAATAAAAGTTGAGGAAGAGCTTGTCCTGAAGAAGATCCCAAGCAGTGGTTTTCTGGGTTCAAGGCCAGAGAATTTAAAGAGAGGCCTAAGCTTCTGTGTACTAGTACTCGCCAAGTATCAAAAGTCAGCTTCATGTTTACAAACTTTTGTGTGGTAGAGCAGTGAACGTTTATACAGCTACATCTTACAATGTCAGTTTAAAAACTGATAGCAAATTCCAGCTCTTCCATTTAGAGTTAGGAAGTTAGGTGGCAAACAAAAGGGAGGGAAGAAGGAACAAAAATAAATATATTATTTAAGGCAAAATCTATGATAGATAAAGGGGATTCAGATAGGAAAGGTCATGATAAGTACTTAATGTTAGGGGGTGTTTTTAAATGCAATTCAAATTGATTTAAGCGTGTTTTGTTAGTTTTCCCAAAGCTGTTAGCAAATTTGGTCAGATTCTATAGACTTGATGCATGAAAGGAAAGACAACAACAATCCTACTCATATGTTCAAAACAACATAATTTCGTGGTTTGCATAAGAAGCTTATGAAGTGGGTTCAGTTCCTTCAAGAGGAAGATTCTGGAGGAAAATGATTAGACCTATCTATTTTGACTGCCTTTGGATGCAGTTTTGCTACCAGTTCAAATCTATTTAAGATGCTCATACCGAGAGAGGGGACTCTAACGTTCTTCCATTAGATTCAGAATCTAATAAAGCATTTTTATCTAATCTAATTACAGAGATGTTAAAAGCACCTTGCAGATAACCTTTTTTTTTTTCATTATAATGATGCAGTATTTACAATTATTAAATAAAATAAAAATTATTATGGTATTTTATGTACACTGTTGGACATACTCTTGAATTGCAATTATATCTCTTTTTTTTCAAGATTTTGTCTTCCTTTTGCAGTTCAAACAGTATGCAGCTGTGTTTGACAACTCATGCTTCTGCAACTTAAATAATTAAGTGAAAATGGATGTTGATTAAAATTTGAATTTTCTGTCCATAACTTAAAAGTACATTCATAATTGCTTTCTTTACTATGTGAGAGACTGTGATAACATGAGTTTGTATGGAGCCTTTTTCTGAGCTCAGGAGGAACAGCAACACAGGTTCAGCTTGTTAAGATTCACTTATTAACACTTGTTTAACAATCTGTCTTAGGCCAAAAAAGATTGCTTTTTTTAGTATTCTTGACAGCACCATGGAAAAGTCACAGCCAAAATAGCATCCCTTTGGAAGCTGTATAGTAACAAATGAATCCTAAAGACATGACACTGAAGTTCCCATGACTATGGGAAGGATAAGGAAACAGTAGCAAGAACTGAATGTTTATTAAATGACTTGCCTTGGCATGCTGATGAGTAAACGTTTGATTGTCATGGCTGACAGGTCCATAAGCAGTGACTTTAAGGTTTTGCAAAATATTTGGACTGTGGCAATTAAAATCATCGTATATACCTTTTTCATTAGAGGCTGTGGTTTTGGGCCTATACCTCCCTCAGCTTGGTGACCTAGCAGGGTCTAGGTCTTTCTGCCATCGGGACCATCCAGCTCTGTCTGTGGTCACTGGTGACCGAGGTTGATGGGGAAGCACCCAGAGCGTGTTACATTCTCAGTATTATTTCTGGAAGACCACTGAAGGCAAGGCACTGATGTGTCTGTCGTTTTCCAGAGTTCAGCTTTTCCCTGGGAAAACTGGGAAGCCTGATCTCTCTCTTCGGCTCTGAAAACAGCAGGAGGCTTCCTCCTTGGCACCAGCCTAGAGGGCAGAGCAACTCTTCTGCTCTCCTTGATCAGCCTGCTGACCCAAACTGCCCTTCCCAAGAGCTGCTGGCACTGGGCAGCACTGTGGATGGTGAAGGAGGGTGAATAATGTTGCCTGGATGTTTGCTATCGCAATCTGCCTCAACCCATTGCCATCTTGCACAGTGGATATTACTGTGGCTGTGTAAAACCACTTGTATAACTTGGCCTGTTTTATCTACCGGAGTGTTGGTGTGAAAAATCAAGTAAAACTCACAGCTTTTTAAGCCATCTTGTTTCCTTCAGCCACTTTGCTATCTTTCCTGCCTGTTGCACTAGACTTCCTATAAATTAGTTCAATTTAAGCATTAAACTGCATTAAAGGAGCTGGGGAATATCTCTGTCAACAGGTCTCTTTTAATAGAAAAATAAACTCAAGATATTTAACAGAACTCCCTGTATGCCAGGACTAGAGTATAATATAACTTTAAAATTGTGTTTGTTCTGGAGGCTCTTGCCTGTGGCATCACATCTCTTAGTGCTTGCAGTGGGATGAGTAGGTTTAGCAGATCATATCCTCTTTCTTCATTTAGAGGTGGTCAGAAAATTTATATCAGAGCTTCACAGGGGTTTGTGTGAAACCAAACAAACTTTTGCCATGTTTGCCAAGTCTGCAGCTCAAAGGGACTTGCAGGTATTCCTGTTGTCATTAATGAATCTGGAAAGAGCACTGCTTTCCCTGAATAGCTGCAACACCCTTCATTTCCTCTTTAGCAGAAATTCCTGCTTTATCAGGTTTGTTCCATGGTGTGCTAAATTAAATAAAAAACACTTTTCCAGCAAACTAGAAACCACGTATTCAGCATGAAGGACAGATTGGTGTTACTTTGTAAGACAGTCCTGTATTTACAGAGCAATACATGTAAACCTAAAGAAGTTTGTTGGATGTCCCACATCAGGTGGGAACATCCACCAACAGAAATGTCATCACCCTTCTGTCATAATGAGATTATAATTTCACCTTCCTCCCAGTGCCTTATTTGTGTCAATTTCTTAAGTGACCACTTAAGAGACTTTTCATGCAAGTCCTTCTTAATTAACAAGGAAATGTTCAGAGTTGTGGCTTTCCTGTCTCTACTTACTGTGTTGATTAGATATGGGCATGTGCTCATATTTGTGTTCATAGAGTTTGCAAAAACTGTATTAGAAATTATTATTAGAATAACCCAAAAGGTTGATAGAGGATGTCTGTTACCACAGCCCTCCCTAGGTCCCAGAGCAGAACCTCTGCCACCAAATTTCTCATCAGGTTTCGGTCACCTAATCAAAATACTAAGGGTCTCTTTTATAATGTTCCCTGTGTTACCATTGTTTTGTTGCCAAGAAAGGTTGTTGGAAGGAAGAACAAAGCCCAGTGTGTTGAGGCCACAAGGGAAGGATTGAAGAACATAGTCTTGGAGCATTGCTGGTAAAAGGATGTAAAACTGGCTTTTCCTATAAAAGGGATCCCCTGTTGCTTCCTTCAATTAAATCTGTTACAAAAAAAATCACAATCCGTGGGCTAATCATATGAACAATAGAGAGATTCAAACTGTCCTGCCTCTCTCCAAATCTGAGATACCTACCTGCACTCTAAACAGGCAGTGTCAGGGCTGTGAAAATGCTGTACCAGGACCATGATATCTGATTTGTTCCAATACAGTATTTCAAAATTCAGCTCACAATCTTGTAATGTGAGGGGGGTCTAGACTTGGAGAGTAAACCTAGTCCAGTGGAAAGATACAGCAGTGAATTTCAATCCAAACTTGGCTGTGGTTGCAGGCATCTGGTTCATGTCCATAACTGCTAGCAGTAGGATGTAGGATCACAAAGCCTCTTTTGAATAATTCTGTAGAGCTGATAGTTCCCTTTGTAAAAAATTATGGTCATTTCAGGACAACTGGTATGCTTCAGTTTTAGTAATAAAAAACGCTGCTCAGAGTGAGTGCATTGAGGTACATTCACAGAGTATGAATTGGTTTTCATATTTTGAAAATTATAGAAGAGAATTCTGGGATAAACAAAATGAAAGGTTTTTTTCATTTTTATTCTGAACAACACTGAGGAGAATACTGGAATTTTTTTATTCACAGGCACAGAAATAAAGTAGTGTCACAATATTGATGCAAATTCAGTGCTGTGGTATATCTGTTCACTTTTCAGAACAGAGATTACAAACAGCAAGTGTGAATTTTTAAACCTCCCTTTTGAATCAAAACATTCATATCTGCAATGACTTCTATAGATATTCCAATAATTCCAACAATGTTAGACAGTGCCCTCAAAGAAGCGTTTGCCTGCTGCAAAGGAATTGTATTCATCAAAGAAGCAGGCGAGCAGCAGCTGCAGCATGGGAGGAGTGAAGTAAACAGAATAGATGTGTGTTAAATTGTCAAGTAGATATAGATGCTCAATACTCATTTCTATTACATGACCTGTTTCATTTTATCAACAGTCATGAATAGGAGCGATACAATGGTACCCAGCTACCCTGCCAGCCAACCATGGCATTGCAGACACTCCCACAACTGCTATTTTGGGAGTATGAGAATAGAAACAGAGCATCAGGGAATCATATAGGTCCATGTGCCTGTTCACCAAGGTGGCTGCATGGATAAATCCAAGCACAATCTTCATGCAAGGATGTGCATGCATTTGCATTCGCATGTCAGTCAGATATCTTTCCAGTGGGAGTGCAGAGCTCTCTTAGGAGGTGCTGCAGTCTTCACCCTAGACTTTTGATGAGCCTTGAATATCTCAAAATATTAAAAATAAACAAACAAAAAAACCACAAACCCGGTCTTCTGTAGCTATATAAACTGTACTAATAAAAGTACAGTTTTATAAAAAACTGACTTTTTTATGGTTGAGAAAGTACTTATAAGTGAGCTACCTGCTTATTTTGAAATAATAAACGCAATAGTAGCTGCATGGATTTTATACATATATCTGTAAATGAGAGCTGTTCTGCAGAAAGTATTCATGGGAGAAGAGCTCTGGCCTTTTTCAGACCATAATACATGATGTACTACAACTAAAATTACACTGTGAGTAAATATAATCAGTACTGTTGTGTGGTATCTGGAGGCCTCTGTGACTGATTAGTCATATTCTGCATATTAAGCACTGCAGGGTCAAGTGTGAGAGTGGCTGTGCACCATATTTCCCATTGATTTTTTTTTCTGAGTTGCATGGATAGATCATTAGCACTGTGTGAGTAACGATTTCTGTGACCCATGAGCAATTCTGAAAAGCAAGAAACTCTGCAACTGGAAACCAGTTTTACTTTAAATAATTATTAAGTATTTAATTATTTTTTCTAGTGACTAAATAGACCAGGGCAACCAACACATTTTTGAGCATCTTTACTAGAAGCAAAGGAAATCAGTAATCTAAGGGCTTCGTTCAAAGGAGTGTGTGGGATCAATTCAGAAAAGCTGTGAGGAGATGCTGCTCATAAATACCTTGGGTGCCCTGAGAGAGAAGAGTGTGAATTAAGTTCCTCCTTCCTGTAAGTTAAAGGATTAACTTAGACCCAGGATTTAGAGATAGCGATATGGTAAGCAGTGAGTCAGAGAATGTGGAGTATGTAGCTGTTTGGTTTTGGGAATAGTGCCTCTGCCTCTGTTGCATGGTAGCCTGAAATATTTCTCCTTGGAAATGATAATTCTGTTTTTAATGTGTTCTCATATTTACATTCTCGTGACATACTCTTATATTTGGTTTTAATCCAAACTATCCCCCTAGATATTCTTTTTAATATCTTTAGAATATTTATCTATGCTTTCTGGAAAATGTAAAGAAATGCTTTACCAAGATGTAGTCTGGTGATTCTTCAGGGGGAGAGCACAGTTCTTCCTTTCCTGTACTAACAGTGCTGTGGAGGCCCAGAACTGGAAGAGCTACTGTTCCAGAGCAGAATGTTCAGATTAACAGCTAATAGAAGCACTACCTCTGAATATGAAGAGTTTGTTGGCTTTTCTCTCTCCTCCTTGAATTCCCATATGAATTCTGCTTTATCAGTGAAATCACTTCCAGGTTGTGCAGTACAGTAGGAAGACTAATAAAAGTCTTTCATAACTGTTATCTAAATGTGCTGGCAAGCTGTAATAAATTTACATGGATGAAAAATGACAAATTTAGGTAGTTGAACAGTACAAAGCTTTGTGCTGAGAGCATACAATAATATCTCTTTCACCAGATGCCTCTTAAGCAGCCTCTTATTGCTAGTTGTAGAATGCAAATGCCTGAAGAGGACATGAAATGTATGACCTTTAAATACAGATGGAGGGAAACAGTTATTTACCTAGGGCAGGGGACTGTGAAATAGCAAATGGTATGAACAATGAGAATTGGACAATAAAATTTGCTTTTCCTGCAACAAATTCTTCATGAAAGGAGGTTTCTGCAGCAGGGTTTATAGTTTATTAGGAAAATGTTTCGTGGAAAAGCACCATTTCAAATTACATGTAATGATATATGAGAACCCTCACTATGCTTATAGTTGTTTGTATATGTTATTCATATGAAGTTTTAGCAAAACAGGGCAATTTCAGCTTCTTGTTTTTACCATCAGATATTTAAGAATGGACTGCTGGAATCTTTTGATGTTAGAGCTTTAAGATAGAAGACAGAAGAGAGGCAGGGAGGGACTATATGTTTTTTGTTAGTTTTATGCTTTGTTTAGAAAAATATTTTTAACCTGTTCTTTGAGTGTTTTAGTAATTTTTCCTGTGAGAAACTGCTGAATTACAAGAAATGAATAAATAGATTTAGATTTATTAAGCAAAATCACAAAAGGGTGGCACCTAATTTTGGAATGCTAAAGTATAAATATGCCTCGTGCTATATATGACCCTGAGATTAGTTCAGTTGGTCAGAGCATGGGGCTGATAATGCCAAGGTTGCAACTTTGATTTCCTTAAGGGCCATTTACTTAAGAGTTGGATTTGATGATCTTTATGGACCCCTTCCAACTCAGAATATTCTGTGATCTTTGCTCAGATGTCACTGGTGATCACTGGCCAGAAAAAAATTTACTCTTCCCTGCTGAATGAGGGCTTATAACATTAGCCAGTGGCTTTTGCTGGAGTGTTATAAGAAACACGAGCAGTGAAATATCTTTGATCTAATACACTGTACACATCTTTATGGAACACTTTGGTTTGAAGCTTGAGGGGGGAAAAAAATTACTTTTTACAAACAGGAAGAGGCTAATAACTTAGAATCCAGCTCAAGTCAGAAGCTTCTGATACAATCACAGCTACTGTCTTTGCAAGGCAATGAATTCCTTCTCTTGTCTGTTGTGATGCATAGGTGAAAAGCAAGCAGCAGAGCCAGACGATGCAGAGCTGGTGAGCCTGAGCAAAAGGCTGGTGGAGAATGCAGTGCTGAAGGCTGTGCAGCAGTATTTAGAAGAAACACAAAACAAAAGCAGGCAGACTGATGGGAGCCCTGCAAAAACTGAGGAAGCAGCAAGTGGCAGCAAGAATGAGAGCGACAATGATAACAGCAAGTGAGCACTGTGCAAAAAGCCTGGGAGCAAATATCCCACCAAGAATAACTACAAAAACATGTTCCGCTCCCTGCTGAAATTTGCAAAGTGGTGCTGGGTGTCAGGCACTCTGCTTTGTGAGTCTCTTATCAAAAGTTTGTTCTGAATTGAAGGACACTGTCTACTGGTTTAATAAGTGCTTGCACTGCTGAAAATCTGCTGAATGCTGGGAGGGATGGACAGTGGAAAAAAGGCAAGAGTGGTGAAGCAGGCGGCTCCAGTCTTCACTTGCTCTTGATACCAAGAGTCCCTTTCTTGCTTTTGAGGAGAAACTGAACATTTTGCATTTGTGATTTGGATTGTCGTGGATGACTGTGGATGAAGCCTTGCCATAAGTGGAAGCGATGCCCTGCGCCCAAGGGTTTGGCAGCGCTGCAGGGCTGCTTGCTCCGTGTGAGAGCACGTGCTGTTTCCTAGTCAACAGCAGTCAATACCAAGCTAAAAATTACCACTGCAGATACTCATCGCAGATACTATTACACAGTATGTAATAAGGCAGGAGTTTCCCTTAAATGTGATGCTGTACTGTTCTTTACATTTTGGTAGCATTTGTTGATGTAAATTATATTTTTTGATGAAATACCTTTTTATAAAAAATGAGTATGGGTGAAACACTGAGCACTTACTACTGTCCAAACCAGATATGATCTCTTTATCTCTGAACATTAATGATTCTAAATCACATTAGTTGTTATAAAATGTATTATATTGTTGTTTTCCTCTAGGAAAGAGCCATGAAGCAGACTTAGTAAAGGAAGCTTTACGCAGAGAAACGCAGGCCCTGTTACCCAGACTGAATCAGATAAAGGAGCTGTTAACGAGTCCTGAGATCCGCACAAAAATTAGCAAAGAACTCTTTGAAGACAGGCACAACTCTAACAGTAAATGGAAAAGTTGTATTGACTCTGAGTCTCCAAATGCATGACTGTAGATTGCCATTGTGGAAAATCTCAACAGGTTGTTTAAAGACAAAATATTGTGGCAAGAAATTTTTTAGGTTGGTTTGTTTGGGGTTTTTTAAGTGAAAATGTGAATGGGTATAAACGGCTCCTGAGGAATCATGCTGCAATACTTGCACAGAAGGGTTATATTTCATCATAATGAAGTATAGCCACTTCTCAACACTGCATTGAAACCTTTTTGAGTGTGCAGGTATATGTCATGACTCCAAAGTAGAAAATACTGGTTTCAAATAGATCTGAGCAAACACTGTGCCCTTCCTTTATCATTGTAAATAATTCAGGTTTTTTTCTCATATACTCCTTCCCTAACAATGATGTACAAGTACTAAAAAATTGGTGGTTTTAAATACTTCAAAATGTATATTTGGGGAAAAAATTCCTCTTTTAATTATCTGCCTTTTGTATATGTACTGGCATTTTGAGTTAGCGTTGTATGTTTTTTATTGTTTTTTTAAACAGCACTTGAATACTTGTATAGATGCTGACATTTAGTTCCTGCTGATGTTTACACTAAAGCAAGAATGTTTTAAATTTCAGTATGAAATTCAGGCTCCACTGATCTCAATGGCATACTCGCATTGGCTTTAATGGAGTCAGGATGCTGCAATTAAGATTTCTTGTGCAAATAATAATATTCTTTGGGATAATATTTGCCTTTTTACTTTTGTAGAACAGTGTTTTTGTCTTTTGTTTTTGATGTTCCTCCATCTCTACCTTCTGCTGCCTGAGGTGGGGTGTCAGTTTGCTCTCATTGTTCCCTCCACACACCTGCAAGATTCGCTGAAGATTTGGATGATGGACAGCAATGCAGGAGTAGGTCCAATATTTGCAATTTTTATAAGCATTGTCATAAAAGCTATATAATATGTTGTGATTGGTATCAGAATTGTGCTGTTAGAACAGCTGTGTGCATGTTCTTCATTTGTCTCAAGCACTGTTCATTTATCTCACGTCAGAGCTTTTTTTTCCTCATTTGATATATAACAGTATATTCTGAAACCCATCTTTTACATGCCATGTTCACAATAAAATATTTTTCCTTTGCACACTGTGTACATTTTCACCTGTTTCCAAATGGACTTGAATAAAATTAAGTGCTTGCAGGTAACAGAGTTACAGGAGAGAAATGGTGCTCCAGTGAATCACACCATTAAGTTGACTACAGGGTGTTGTGCCAACATGCTGCTCTGGCACTTGGCTGCTGAAATCATGCATATAAACTAGGACCAAGTCATTGTTGTTTTCAAGGAAAAATCTTTGAAACTCTTGGGAATAATTTATGGTCTGGGCAGGGCAGGTTTAGAAATAAATACTGGTTACAACTTCCTAGAGGTCCACTCTTGAAGTATGAGTTAAAGGAGTATTGTCAAAATGCTCTAGAATGATAGATTTAAAAAAAAAAACAACTCAATCTGAAATCATTCCTGGAGATCATTGGGAGGTAGCCTTTTATAGGCTATGAAGCAATTTAAATCCAACTTGCACATAAGAACACAAAACCAGACACTCAGCTGTGAAAACAGGAAAACAATTTATCATATTATATCTGAATAATGGATTGTCATCTCCCATTCCTCTATACAAGTCATTTCCATGATGAAGGGCCTTTTTATATAATTCAGCTTGTAACAGTCATTGTTCTCATGTTTCAAGTAAAACTGTGAAAATTAATCACTGAATTTATGTCCAGGCACTTTGATAGGTGACCTCATTATTTGAGAGCCTGCTCATTCAGTTCCAATGGATGGCATCAAGAATAGCAGCTCTAAAAAATGTTTGGGAGGCTTGAGGGCCTGAGCAAAGCCATCCTCTGAGATGTACTGGAGTGTGTCTGCTAGATATAGTGCAAACCATAAAGGGGACAGTTCTACTAGATCAGGAACTGTGGGATAGGAGACGCTCCAGAGCCTCTAAAAAGACTGGATATGTGTGTTTAAGCAAACCAAACCCAGCTTTAGTTTTTAGATGTTTTGAGACAGGAAAGTCAACAGGGCTTTTTTTTCTGAACCATTCATGTTTTCTTAAAATTGTCTTTACTTCTGGTTTTGACAAGAACGACAAATTTGTTAATTTACTCAAAAAATAGGGGAGGAAAACCCTTGCATCTGGATTCATTTTCTTACCCTTCTTGTTTTCTCAAAGTTTTTTTTCCACTGGCAATGAAGCCTGGCTGCCAAACTGAAGGATAAATCTCTTGTATGGAGCTGTGAGATGAGCACTGAAGAATGCAGATACAAAAAGACTGAACCTAATATAGGCAGGTGTGAAGCTCATAGCTGCACCCACCAGAGCAATGTTGCCTTCCTCACACTTACAAATCATTTTCAGACAATTTTGTTTCTTAAATAAGCTCTTCTTCTGAGGAATGTCTTAAGGTAGTGATGCACAGGTTATTCTAGGAAAGTGTTGGCATTTCAAAGCAGATGGTGCAAGTTTGTCCATGTTTTGTTTTCAGTTCTACCTTCCAGTTTGCTCATACTCAAAGAGTATTTCTACACTGCTGATTGTAGACCTGTCTGTGACAGATTTAAAAGCAGTAGCTTAGCTTCATGGACTGATCTAGCTGGAACTGCCCATGACTTAACTGAGGAACTTCTTGACATCTAGGCTTAGTCCAAGCATAGACCAAAAGAATTGTGGAAGGCATGCATTGGATATCTGAGCAACCCATGCCATTAATTCCCTATACTGTGGGGCTGTGCATGAGAGCAGTTTAAGAGTTGACAGAGTAACCAGAGGGACAGTAAATCCATGTAAGTCCTGAATAACAGACACCAATTCTCTGATGAAGGAAGGCAGACTGTTGTGGAAACCCACGTCTCCAAGCACAGGTGCACGTGGCATAAGGATGCTCAGTCTGGTAGCTGAGGGGTAATGCACCAGCTGAATGTGCACCAAGGCCTTTGTGAGAATGAAGCTAATGATGTTTCTGAGCTGAATTAAGGTGACCTAAAGCTGAAATGGATTGGAGCTTAAGGTCAGATTTGAATGCTGTATCCAGAAATACAGGTATTGGGACCCACGCTGGATAATGCCCTATGTCTGTTGGTGTCCTACTGAATTGTTTGGTAAAATACTACTTCTTGGCAAGGTTATACAGTCTGTAGGTTAGGATTCAAGAGACTTCATATTACATATTTATAGAAGTTTCTGATTATAACTGTGCACACTTCTGTGTGTGCTATTTTAGCCCAAAGACCATGTGAGCGTGTCATGGATCAGAGTGTGAGCCATGCTTTATTCGGGTGACAAGAATTATACTGTTTCATTTTTATGTCAGTCTAGACATGACTCACATATTCTTGTTACCGACTTTTTAAAGGTCTTGAGAGATATCCTACATATTTATGTAGTCAGCAAGCAGGAAAGAAGAGCAGGGCTGCTGCCCTCAGTGGAACTTTTAAGTTGAAATTTAGTAAAAACACACATTTAATTTTTTCCAGTTATGTCCAAGAGTATGCTTGTGGAATGAAGTGTAAACTGAAACTTTTTCACTGCAGATGAAATACTACCTGTAGAGCTGGCTGCAGCCTAGTGGAAGGCAGGAAGAAATCTCTTTGTCTCAGGTGGAGCCTGTTAGCCAGACACCTGAGGGTTGCTTCACTCTGCTTTTAGCCTCAGTCTTGGTTTTCACAATCTTTTTCAAAACAATATTTTATCAGTGAACACCCTCTGCACTGTTCAACTGTTAGTGGTATATTGTCTGGGCCTGAAAAAATGAGGGGCTGAACTGCTACTGTGGCTTTCAGCTGTTTTCATCCCTTTGGAGGAGGGGAGGAATTGTTTCTGAAATCCCAAGGAGATCGATGTCTTTGCAGAGACACCTCTGGTCTCTCTCAATGGGCCAGAGGTTGAAGGAGGGCTTACATGACTGTTCCCTGAAGTCTTCATCTAGCAGTGAATACTGTCTTATCCTGCCCAAATCCACTGGACAAAAGCAGCTCCCAGAAATGACATGGTGAGTGGGTCAACTGCATGATTAGTGAGCAGCTGGATAAAGTAAGTGGTGTTTTAGTTTCATGAAAATTGTGTCAAGTCATGGTCATGTAATAATTTAATTTGTGAAAACCTTTTGGAATTTCGATTCTTCTGTAAGTGTTCACATAGTGACCGGGGGTAATCTCTGAGACTGATGAAGGTGCACATGCTTTCAAAGAGCTCTTTAGTGCTGTACCATAATCTTCTCTAGAAATGCTTTGCTCTTGTTTTTTTCACTTAAACGAAGTTTTTCCTGGCCTGGTTTCAGAGGCAAGGAGTCACACTATTCTTATGAGAATGGAAACTGTTTGAACCATGGAAGTAGGAGCACGTTAATGCTGACATGTGTTTTACTCTGCTGTTCCTTTGATCAATAGTTTCTGTATAAGCAACTTCTTAGCATGCACTCATCTTCTCATTTATATTCTCCTCATGTTAAGCCTTTATAATGAGAACATTTGTACTGAATGAAAATCAGTCCCAAGAGACGGCTGGGCTGAGGAATAAAACACACTCATAGTGGAGCAATAATTAGAACAGTACAAGGGAAAACAAAAAGTGATATGCCTGCCATTCCTGGCATAGCAAAAAGGGCACTCTGGCATTGATAAGCAAATAATTCTGCAGCAAGAGACTGGAGTTTGACTGCTGGTTTGTGGTCTCTGGTCCCACTGCTGTTTATGTTCTTTGTTTAGTGACTCTTGGATGAAAAATGCATTAGCAGAGACTGGGATGTGGAACTGTTTCTTCAAGGAACTCTCCTCGTTGCTGGAAAATAAAGCCCCTTTTTTCTCATGGTGATTAAGGATTAAACCAATCCAAAATGCAGAATTATGGTAGTTAAGAGGAGATAATTAAAAAATTACACATGGGGATTTCAGTAGAAGCTTATCTGAAATAAAAATTGGTTCTCTTTCATATAAGAAAGGCAGAGATGATTTGAGGTCAAGATTGACTTTAGAGATTCTAGTGGGAATTTTTAGCAAAATGGCAATTTGAATAAAAACTCAAAGAAAACATTTCATTTCCAGATACATTTTACTTTAATTATTTTTTTCCATTTCTTAGCCATACAGAGAACTTCAGGCTCTGAAACACTCAGAAGATAAGAAGAAAATATGGTGATACGATTTAACTTTGGTCATAACTCAGCAAAACAAAACATAACAGAAAAACAAAACAAAGAAGAAATACCAGCAAGTAATGACAAAATTCGAAGGTAGCTGCCAGTGTGAAAAAAAAAAAAACCAGACCAAAACCTAGTAAATCCAAATGTTTAGAAGAATAGAGGATGCAATGAGGCAAAACAATAGTGTTCTCTGCATCTGATCAGTCAAATAATGAACACTCGTGTTTGTCACTCTGCTGTACTGTACAGGCAAATGTCCCTTTTCCCAGTCCCATTTTCCAACCAGATACATCCAAGGAAGAGGGCTGAATGAGCATGTGGTCACTCTAGCAGAGTGCTGAAGTGAAGGGTTACAAGAAATATTGCAGGATAGAGGCTAAGTCAAGGTAAAGTCAAGGCAAAGTTCAGGGAGATGATCTCTAGAGGAGCAGGAAGAAGCAAAGGAACAAAGTGTGCATTTGAAGCTCCATTTATCACTGTGGAGGTCCTCTGAACCTTCTCCATTTTCAGAAATTACCCCTTGTCACTATGTGAAAACTTACAGAAGAATCAAAATTTCAAAAGGTTTTCACAAATTAAACTATTATATGACCATGACTTGGAACAATTTTCATGAAGCTAAAACACCACTGCTTTTATTGAACTTCTGTCAAGTGGAATAAGTAGTCAAATCCTTAAATGTGCAGAGAGCTACAGGAAATTAATTGCAAATGATCTTAAATTCTGAGGCCAGCCGAGCAGAGTGGGCAACAAACCTCCCTCCTCCAGAAACAAATGGATGACTGAATGTTTGCAAATGGCTTGAGGTGATGGCTGCAACATTAAGCCTTGTTCTTGCCAAGTACAGGAAATTTCAATGCAAACATCAGCAAACTTATATAGGTTAATTAACAAAAAGGATCCACAGCCAAACCAGGCAGAATCATCAAGTAAATATGATAACATGATAAAGCCTTCTTAACCATTGTGCTCTAAAGTTAGATGTATCACTGGACTGGGATGGATCCTGTTGTTTGCAGAATGATTGTTAACTAAGGGAATATGTGAAGAATGGCAAAAGCAACATCGTAAATTAATAACTCTGCACAGGCAAGGAAGGTGTTTCAAAAGTGAAGAAAAGTGAAGGTGCAAAAAGGAAAAAACAAAAAACCCCTTACTTTTTAAGTAAGTCCAGATATTCTTAATTTCATCCATCCATCCATCCATCCATCCATCCATCCATCCATCCATCCATCCATCCATCCATCCATCCATCCATCCATCCATCCATCCCAGTAAAACTTCAAGTGCAGGGACAAGTCTAACTGGTATAGTTCCATTGCACTTAAAGTGTTAATCAAGGAAACATAACTGAAACTGCTTTTAGTGGTAGATGCAGAAAACATAGAAAAATAGATTCATTGCTCATCGAGCTAACATTGTCAGTGACCTGCCTGTTACATTTTTATTCTACAATTTTCCATGTAGACATGGTAATACTTTTTCTAGAGATAC
The DNA here is from genome assembly GCF_022539315.1 of Serinus canaria. Taxonomy (NCBI): domain Eukaryota; kingdom Metazoa; phylum Chordata; class Aves; order Passeriformes; family Fringillidae; genus Serinus; species Serinus canaria. The sequence continues at coordinate 58,938,206 of NC_066316.1, read as the reverse complement.
AGGAAAGTCACCAAAAGACAGAGAACACCCACTTAATTTGTTCCTTAAGATTATAAAAAAGGAAATGAAGTAATGCATTTTTTGAGAGACTGGAAATTAACTTTCTTAGTTATATACTAGACAGCTCTTGTACTATCAGTATATAAGGGTGTCCTACTTTGAAAATAACATGGACATTATGGAACATCACTGGCTTTAGTGATGGATTTAGTTACAGAAAAGATAAGTACAGAGAAGCCACAGATCAATTTTTCTTGTTTTGTCTTGTTGCCATCCTGTAACCTCAGACTCTTGGAAGACCACTTTTCATCTCTCATAACTGCAGAGATGCTCCTTCATAGTTACTTACTAAGTCTCTGTGTTTTTTACTTCTGTAGTGTTTCTGGATCATCCACATGAATTAATAATTTATATACATTCATAATTTACACTGGTGAGTGTGATGGAGTAACAGAGGCTGGAGGCCATGGGATTAAAGGGAAGAGATCTTCTCTGTAGTCAGGGAATGCACCAGGGTCATGAAGAGAGGCTAAAAGACTGCGTATGGGGAGCCTGATCTCTGGGTAGGGCAATGTGCTTTACCAAACTGGGGCAGCAGCCTACACCACCAGCACATGAAAACCTGGGCTGGGAAAGTGAACATGATCAGGTCTTGGCTCAAAATGTGTTATCTTTCAGCTCAGTTTGTTTAACATCTTTAACCAGGCATAAAGAGACTCCACAAACTGGACATGCACAAACTCCAAAGCATAAAATGACCATTTATTACCTAACACATTAAAAAGGGGGGTTTTACAAGCTACTAATCTAAGCTTTAATATGCTCCCCCTCCCAGAATCTCTCTGCTGGTTGGGTGGCCATGAGTTAGGAGGAGAGAGATCAGTCTCCATAGTCCTCTGGATCAAAGTCTCCGTGGTGCTGAGCCACCACCTGCCACCCCCTCCAGCAGTACTGGTCCACCAGCTGTGTGAGCCAGTGACTCCTGCATTGCTGACCTCCTGCCACCCCATCTCACATCCTTCATCCAGCCTCTGTCAGAGCTGCACAGGGCAGCTGTCAACATGAGACCTTCTTCCCAGGCTGGGAGAGACACAATGTGCCCAGCAGCCTCACCGCATCCACATCTGTCATGTGGGCTGTTCTCCACACCAGCAGACATTTCCGTCCAAATACTACATTAGCTTATGCATGGGTGGATTAATGTTACTATTGGTATTCCAGACTCAAACTGGTCCTTGCAAGAATTAGATTAAGGAGGTTTCAGAGAAGTGTTAGAAATTATTAACATTTGTTAATCATTATTCTTGAATGTAATCTCAGAGCCCTTGGCTCTGCCAAAATATCGGACATTTTCCTCACACTGTCTCCTTCCCTCACTCCAGATAAATCCAAAGAGAAGCTTGCTTTAGCCACAGCTGGCCCCAGAAGATTAGGCACAGGAAGCCTAGGGACAAAATCAAATGCAACCCTGTGGCAATGGACACTAAACACACAGATAAAATCTTCATATTGCACGTAGCCTTCTAATTCCTCTGGTTTCCTTGGAAGTCATTCTGCAGTGCTTCTTTGGTGGGGGCTATGCCACATGGGAATGCTCAGTTCGACTGTTTGTGAAATTCATCCTTCACTAACCATGTTATTTAGACTTAGAGGTTTGTGGGAGACCAGTTTAAAAATAAACACAAGCCTGACATAGACCTAGCACAGTCTGGTGTGAATACGTTGCAGCACCTGTGTTAAACTCTCCTGATAGTAAAGAAGCTTTATAATCCTTTCAACACTTAGCCTGGAAACCACACAAATATTTTAAGAAGATTTCAAAAGAAATTAGAGTGGGTTTAGCAGCTATCTCAAAGTTTCATTAATTGTATGAGCAGCAGACACACCAGGTTATGCACAAAGCTCTCGCATGCACTTTGTTCTGCTGCTGCAGAAGTCCATGTCATGTAAGTTACAGGACAAGAAGAGTTTTGCTCCTTCATGTGAACCATCAGGCTCTTTATTGGAGAGAAAAACAGGCTCAGAGTGGCAGCACACCCAGGAGCTGAGCAAACCTGGGCTAGGAAACACCAGATCTAGAGAATCTGATTTCAAACCTAAGTAATCATCATGAGGGTCTTTCATCACCCAGATTTCTCCATTGAAAGGACAGAGAAAGAAGTAGAATCCCAAAACTGAACCAGTAAATATTTATTAGGCTGTTGTTTATAGAGTGGGCTGCTGTCTAAAATAGCCGTTTTTAATCATACTACTTTAGAGTGTGTTTAAAAATGGAAAATACCCTTGCTACCCAAGTGAGGTAAATTTCCCCAGCAGCCTATGGGAAAAATATAACCAGGGTATCACATTTGCATTAACATAAATGAAAGTATACTAAGGCCAATACTGAATAGCTTTAAAAACCTTGTTCTGAGCCTCTGGGATAAACACTGTTAAATAAAGGCAAAATAAACCTGCAAGCATACTTACAAATTCATTCCACAAGTCACAATGTTGCTTTTTATGGGATCAAAAATCATGCAAAAAATTATGTATGGATATTCAGCCAAGTTTTTATGACAAAAAAAAATTAGAGAAACTCAACATTTTTTGTCTCTTTTTGACTGTTTCCCTTATGGGCCCCCTCCAACTCAGAATATTCTGTGGTTCCAAATGAGAATAGGAAACCTGTCTCCTGCCTTAACAGCTAGTACACATGGCTGTAGTTTACATGCAGTAACATATCACTTTAAACCAAAAATTTCTCCCCCTCTTTACTCATGTGACTGTAAGAGCTGAGATAGCACAAAGAGCCATGTAGGAGCGGTGGCTGCTTCAGCTGAGTGTTTCTTTCCCTGGCACATCCTCCCAGTTTCCAGCAATCAACCCTTAAGGGATTTTGTGAGTGGGAAGTTGCATCTGGAACAGGCTGTGATTACTAGCCTGATTATCAAAAATGAAAATTATTTCCGAAGAACAGAGAAGAGATATAAGATGATAATAAAAGACAGTTGAAGTTGTAAGTGAATTAATGAGCAAAAGAAAAACTCAGTCCTATTTCACAACAATACTTTGAGTGCTATTTGTTATATTCCTGCTCTCACAGAAGCAGAGCTGGGCTGCAAAAATGGAGTGGCTTGGGTTGCTCTTATGCCCTGCTAGGCCAAGCATCTGTACCCACTGTGTGCACAGGAAATGGCCAGGCTCATACTACACTGTGGTTCTTAGCATCCTGTAGCAAGCCTTCCTCAAAGAGCCAAGCTCTTTGATACTCAAACTGACAGCTGTCCTTGTATTGCTGTGCCAAATCCAAAATGTTTGGCTGCCAAGGTCAGCGAGATGTTCCCAGAAACAGGTTGGTGGGCAGCTCTGTCTCTCTTTTTTGAGACAGGACATGGCAATTCCTCATCCCTGGGACGATTTGCCTCCAGCTGAGGCACCATAACCTCTAACTGAAGAACAGCCATGTGCCTGTGCCTGGCATAGGTGTGGTGCCTTGGACAAGATCACCTCTTCACAGGCAGGCAATCTGGGTAATTTACACCTCCCAGGGCAAGTGTATTTCAACTAGACGAGAGAGTCTAATGCAAAACTTTGGACCAAATAGATGCATGATAGATTGTGATTGCAGAAAACTAAGAGTTATTTTGAAAGAAAACCTTTTTAGTGTGCTATTAGATCAGGATGAAACATTGCCTGAATAATAATTACAATTGAAATTACACTTTTCTTTTTCCACTTTGGGATTTGGAAGTGAAGTAGGACTGCCAGAGCTAGGAGAAAGGCTGGTCCTTTTCAGTACACCAGAGCTGCTAACTGGAAAGACTGCACCATTTATATTGCTTTTCTGTTATGCTTCTTTCCTAATTATCTTCTATTAAATTATGGTCCTTCTTGAAGACATGCCAGCAGGTTGGGTCTGTGTTATTACTCTGTGCTTCAACAGCCTGGATCCTTTCAAAATACTGTGTTGCAATAAGGGACATTAGAGGAAGCTGGCAGGGCACAAGCAGAAGAAGGGTTTAGAATACAGTGGATAATCAACCTGTGGAACCTACTGCAGAAGGATCCTATTGGTGGAAAATCTTTACATGGCTTGGGGGATGAATGGATGACAGGAAATCCATTGTGGGTTGATACCAAAACCACAGCCACTTTAGGGAAGCCCCAGCTGTAAAGCTCTTTCTCTCTTTTAAAATATGGAATTTTATAAATGTTTCATTTGGCCAGTTTGCAAAACATGTGACCTTTGTTATCCTTACTCCTTGGGCTTTGGAAAATTGCTGTACTATTCATTTGATCACATACAGAAAAAGCATTGTTATCAAGCTGAGATTGGATTACCAACAAAAATACAATCGTAGGCTTGGTAAATTCACAAGAGCCTACTGAAGGTGATAATATGTGCAGATTGCTCTTTTAAAGCCCAAGGGGATTTTCATGCTTCAGCAGTATTCTTCCCACCCCTGGCACAGGGAATTGTTTTCACCCCTTGCACCTTAGCTGAATTAGGACCTCCTTACTAACACAGAAAACCCACTTGCTATTTCTCTTCTATTTGAGATTGTGTTTTCTTCTCATTTGGAAACCATTTTATATTTATGCATTTTTATCCCTGCTGGCCATTTTTACACCTCTTGTGCCCTAGGACAGACCTTCTGGACTGATGTGACTGAATATTATCATTCCAGAGTCACATATAGTCAGGCATGATGATGTTTCCTTTTATATTTTCTATTTCTTTACTAATAATTCATAACACTCAGTTTAGCTTTTTGATCATTGCCCTGAACTCAGGTGAAATTTTCAGAGAATACTCACAATAATTGCAAGATCTTTCCCCTGGGTAGCAACAGCTCATTAGCAGACCATTATTGTGAATGCATAATTAAGGTAGGTTTTGTGTTGATTTGTATTTATCAATATTGAATTTATACAGCCATTGCATTATTTATTGATATTCTCACAAAATATTTCTACCGGTGTTGGTAGACTTAGCTTTGACTACTGTGATCAATTCAATATTATCAGCAAAAAGCGTTTCCTAAGTCTTCACATTATTTTCATGATGACTGACAAACATCTATGGAACTCTACATTTCCTATTACTCTACTAATTTTATAACCATAATTGCCTAATTTCTTTAATGCACTTTGAGAAGAGAAATTGTTAAAATGATTTGATGATTAGCTCATCCTTAATTGTATGTTTGTTAGTATCTTCAAATAGCTCCAACAGCTTTTACTCTAAAAGCCATGTTGATTCATTCCATATATGACTTATTTATCTATTTCCTGATGTTTTCCCATTAATCTGCTCAGTGTGTAAGGCACATTTTTCTCCTTGTAATTCTCAAAATTTCCCCTGGGGTTTCATTAAATATTGATGCCACATTTACCACTTTCAAATCCTTGGGATCTGAACTAATTTTAAGCAGTGGTGTACTGTGTGGTCATTTCAAACCATCCTGGAACTGAGTCATGCAGAAATTACTCATGTTCTGGTAGCCAGGCTTCACTATGTCTGTTCTGCTGCATTGCTTCATTTTGGAGGAAAAGCAGGGCAGACTTAGCAACTCAGCTACCTGTAGATGAGCAGCACCTTTCATTTGTATCTGTTGCTTTCAATTCCAGGACTTTTGGATTTGCCATGCTACTTCTAATGTCATGGCAGGAAGTAGTAAGAACAAGCCCCTGCTGCCAGTGACCTTAGTGGACTGTAGGGTGCCCTTTCAGCTGGAAGATTTTAGTGGTCCCTGTGCCAAAATGTACTGTGAAAACTGTGCTAGATCCTTTATCAATACAAGTGTAATAAATCTGGCATGGATAAGCTACTTTCCTACAGGAGAAGCTCAAAGAGTTGAGTTCATGTGCAACTGCCTACTTCTCAATTCAACAGTTACCAGAAGAAACTTGGACCACACAAAGCCTCTCAACCAAAAAGAAAAAGGGCCCTTCTTCTCTTTCAGATGAACAATTTGGCTAATGAATGCCCCCAAGAATGGGCTCACCTCAGGGGAGAAAACCAAGATCCCAGTGGAGGTAGAATTGCTTGGCTCTCTCCTTCCATACTTCCACCAAGGCTCGTGCAGGAGAAATTACAGCACAAACCCAGACAGCCATTCATCATCAAAAGGTGGGGATGGGAGAACTTCCAAGTATTACAACAGTTCTTTACTCTTTACTGGATTTAGATTTGATCAATTTGAGGGGTAGGAAATAAGGTTCTGAGAGAGAAATAATTTCACGAAAAGAAAAACCCTGCATGCTGAAGGTGATAATATTTTATACAAGAAACTTTGTTTCTGGCCTTCAAAAAGAAAGACGCTTTCAATTTCCTGCAATGCTAAAGCCATTTTGCACCATCTGGACTTATGTTCCAGTTTTCAAACAGGAAATTTTTTCATTCCTGTGTAACCTTCATATCTTAGTTGCAGTGATCTCTAAAACTCAGTTACAGTAATGATATTTTATAAAATAGACTAAGTATCCATCATCAAATACCAGACTGATTTTCTCTTCAGAGGTTCCATTTCTTTAATATGGAACTTATTTTGTCCTTCAAGGAGTCTGCTACAGCACTTTCCCTTCTGCTGTTGATGGACTCAGAACCCTGTTCAACCCATGGCTTAAGCCCAAACCTGCTAAGTGTTCTGGCAATGCTGCCTGTGATTTTAGCACTATGGAAAGCAGACTTGAAAGACTCAAGGTCCCATCAGCCTTCTGGGGGATGTGGCAAGAGTAACAGATTCAAGAATCCAATTTAAGTCTTCATTTTCAAATGTAGAACTCAGCACTGGGGAAGATCTTTGGGATATACCAATGTAGTTTTATTGACTTGAGTTTATTCTACATCAGAACAAAACTACCTGAAAATTTACTTTTAGGATCGTGTTTTCCAAAATGCCAAACAGATGTATCCAGGCAAAAAATTTCTTGCATATTTAGACACAGTCCATAGCACAAAACTCATTTACAAGAGTACAAATGCTTGAATTTCAGTTCACAGAATCTGTCACCTTAATATTTAAAGTAAATTCAGAGCAAATGAAACAGTCTCATGGCTGCAGCTATCTCAGCTGCCAGCAGTAAGTAATCCTGGTAAATCCACTTAGAGATATCAGTAGGTGTTTAGATACACAACTGAAAAAGCACCTTAACCTTGTCCCTAGGTTAGAACAAAGTCTTCCGTATGATTACTTGGATTTCCTGCTTCCGTTTGGACTGAAACTACTTCGGGAACAATTTAACTCAACTATGCAGCAGTTTCAGTTGCAGCAGCACCTGTGAAACAGAACAGAAATGAAAAAGAGAAAAATTAGCAAGTCCTAAAAATCCCATAATATTTGTTCAGCATTAGTTGCTCTTTTGAAATTAAAATCTGAAGCAGAAACTTTCCTTTAAGGAGAAGCTGCTCATACCTTTCTTTTCTTGGAAAAGAAAGCATTTTTCTTCCCTCAGAAAAATGCTGAAAATACCAAGAAACAAACATGTAATCTCTGTAAGTTTTTCCATCTGGGCAGCTTTGTTCAGCTAAAATATTCTGAATCTCCTAAGCGTGATCTGATGCCACTTCTTCACAGGCTTCATGAGTCCTCTTCTGACCTTGTAAATTGAGTTTATATGTGTACTCATCTACAGATGCCCTGCCGTTTGCAATGCCAGAGGCAATCCAATTGTTTGGTACTTTCATTAGTCCCCTATTGATCAGTTCCTCTTCCTCCCTGCTGTGCACAGAAAGGCACATTTCCTGTTGCTCTTTGCTGTTTAACAAAACCCCCTTACTGGTTTTTGGCATTTTGATGCTATTTGATACTAATCTTACCTGGTTGTTCTTAAAGCAGCATTTTTATTTAATATTTTATTTAAAGCAAACTTTGAAGCAACTTTACCTGGCCCTGGAAGTTCTACTCTGACTGCTTTGTCAATCACTTCTCCCTCCCAGCATCTGTAAGACTGAGTAGTGGGCTGAGAAGTGGGAGGCTTTCCTCACCAAGCTGCAGGCATTCCTGACAAATCCTGCAGCAGGCCCTCTAAGGCTGCTGTCCAGCATATGCTGGGAAGCACAGCACCCTCACACACCGTGGGTGTGTCATTAGCTGGGACACTGGGATCTCCGAGTCTGCCATTGCCAGGTGACCTCACTGGAGTCAGGTGAGAGAGCACCCTGGTCAGGGATGTTACACAAGATCACTATGATATATTAATTTAAAACAAGCTTTCTTTTATGCTGTAAAACCACAGCACTCCCATCCCATTTCTTCAGCTGGTGTCTTCTGTCCTAGGACATTTGCTGACTCATGGGAAAACGGATCCTCTGGTTCACAGCCTCTGGAGGCAGCTGGGATTGCCATGGGGGGATGCCTCTACCTTGTGTTTTGCTCTCATTCTGCAGTCATGAGAGGGTAGAACTTTGTTTTCAGTTTTCAAATGCAAAATCTCATTCACTTCAATATTTTTTATGACATTGATTTTGTTTTGTTTTATTGGGATTTTGAACTTTTGAAACAGCTTGGAGATCTATAGGCCTAGGAGAACATGTTGTTTAAATACTCACTAGCACAGAGGAAAAATAAAAAACTCCTTTCACTTTTTTTTTTTTTTTACAATAAATCCTAACAAATTCATGCCATGTCTTTCAAATGCATTAATTTTAAATTGTTTATTCTTGCATTCAAGGGTCTTTAGGTGAGTTACTGGAGCAGTGACCAGCTGTGAGGTCTCACAACACGTAATTTGAGAGGGGCACTAAACCTTAGGGACAGAGGCCAGATGAGTTTGCTAGTCAAGAAAAACCACGCTGAATTTCCAGGTCTGTGTTTTCATGTTCCCCAGCCTACACAGAACAGGACTAAAGTCATTGGAAGTGGCAGCATGCCACTTCATCAGTGCTTAATCCTTCTGCCAGAATGACTCAGCCATGTGATTTGTAAGCAAAAATAGGAATAAAGCATGGGCATTGACTTATGGTATGAAAGATCAGATATTGAAAGTTAAATAATTACCAACTTTCTTTTAATCTGAAAAGTAACACTGAAAAGTAATAGAACAGACATGAAAAAGCTCTGATAGTGAAGGTCTCCGTTGCAGAGACCTTTCTTGATGCTACTGGAAAATGTCAGCTGAATTTCTGATTCAATCTCCAGCAGGGAAATCCTCCTGCTGAAGTCCCATGATCCAGCATGGAAACCCCAATGTCATGTAATATATCCCTGAGGGTAAATATCAATATTGGAAACTGTCCATTTTTTTTTTTTTTTTTGTTTCTGGCTGTTGCTCACCACTTCCCAGAACTTCACATTTGTCCATGAGGTTTGTTTCCATGGACTTCTTTTTCCTCATCCCTACCACCTGTTGTGGTTCAGGCAGAGATGGGTTTTGTCCACCTGTGAGCACATGCAGGGGCCCCAGGCTCCCTCCTGCCACAGAAAAAACCCTCTCCCTGCTGCCATCAGTGGCAAAGCTTGGGACAAACTGCGTGGCACAGAGCTACAGAGTCCTGCTGCATCTCAGACAGTGATGAGGGCTGAGCACTTGGTGGGGAAAAGGAGGAGGAGTTACCAGAGCAAGGTTGGAAACAGGGAAAGCCCCAGGGAAGGCAGACCAGCACCTGCCCCTTTTGGTTCAGCTTTGCCCCAGTGACACAAGAGAACAACCTGGGCTGCTTGGGGTACATCCTTACCCTGAACCCAGCTCTGATGGACATCTCCTTTCCCTGCCCACTCACTGGGGTTTGACACCATGTTGGGAGGGCAGTAAGCTTCCTGTAGGCAGGAGACCCTTTCCCCTGGCTGGGACACCCCATTTCAACACAGACTTGGTCAGAAATGGCTTAATATGGTGCAAAGCTCTTGCCTGTGGGAACAAAGTCACTGAGCTGGTCTTGGGACAAGTTCTTCATCTTCCTTCAGGGAAGTTGAGTGTCTCATGAGCCACAGCAATTCCTGAGCTGGCTGAGGGCCCTCCAGCCCTGCCCCATGTTGCAGACTCACCACCTCCCTGCAGAGCCCCTTTGTGCCATCTATCATTTAAAATGACATTCCTGTAGTGCCCAAGAACACAAGCACTTGGTGGTCTCTGGGGCCCTGGGTGTTGCTCCTAGGCATACTTAAAGGCATCCAGATGATGGCAGCAAAAAGGACAGGGTACAGCCACAGTCCTCTGCATTTCCAATCTTTAAAACAAATGCAATCCTCTATAGCTTGGACAAATGAGTAAGATTTAATTACATCCTGAGGAAAAGCAGCATGATCCTTGCTGCTTGGAGAGTTCAGGTTTCTGCAGAACAAACCCTTTCCTTCAGCTCCCCTGCCCAGAGCTGGGCTGCTCAGGGCTCCTTGGCTTTCTTTTGTCCTCACTTCACTCTACAAAACAGGAGCTCAAATCCCCTGTGGATGAGGGCTGGCCAAGGCAAGGCAGAAAAAAATCACCACAGCTCATTTGGCATGGGATGAACCCCTGGACTCTGGGGTAAAGTGCCATTGGACACCCAGGAGCTACAGACTGTGAAAGTTGTGCTTTCCCACTTCCATCCTGAGCACAAGGCAGCCTGTCAGAAGTGGGATGACAAAGCCAGAACCAAACAAGCAAAGAACCAAATCATCACATTTTGAAGAGCCAGAGCTAAAGGGCAGCTTGGAAATGAGGTGCTTTCACACAGGCTGAATCAGCAGTGACAGCACAATGCTGCAGTTACTGCATGCAAGCACTGGCTTTGCAGGAGTGCTGAACTGAGGCAGAGCAGCATGCATACAGGTAATGGATGGATAAAAAGGACCCTTACAGAAGCCATTCCCAACAAATTGTAGCAGATTTAAAACCTGCTGCAAGAGATCAAAGCCAGCAAGTATTATGTGCTGGAGAGAAGAGCAGAGAATCATAGGCATTGTCTAGGTTTCAGATTCACTGCATTAAATTAAATCCCTGGACAATTACAGAAAATGGCTCGTAACCAAGTGAAAACAAACCCAGAATACTCAGTGCATCCAGTCCTGCCTCACTGACATGCTGGAAGGATCACCCAGACAGTTCAGTTTTGCATGGACCTCTGGGGTACATGAATCTGGCACCTGGGCAGTTGTAGGTGACAGGAGTACCAGGATGTCCATGCCCTGCCTTTGGGTGCACAGCCCCTGAGAAAAGGGAAATGGTTTACCTGAAGCAGGCTGCAGACCACCAAAATAGCACATGTCAGACATCTCAAAGCTTTTATGTTTAAACCCCCACCTGGACTAAAGCACCAATGCTGAAAGGCAGCAGATCAGATTTTAGGGAGCAGGGATTTTCCTCTCTCCAGAGAGTGGGGGGGTCTTGCCTCTGCCCAGCAGTGTGCTGTGACAGGGCTGCTGTCAGTGGCTCTGTCTCCCTGCCCCACGCAGTCAAACTCATTTTGCATGGCCAGCATGCACTGTGGGTTCCTGCCCTGTTCTCCTACAAATGCATTCAGCTTTCTCTGGAAAACAAGAGATTTCTTCATTTCTGTAAGCAGCTTGTCCCTCTAAGCGCTCTTGGTGGTAAGAATATGATCCTAATTGCTGATTGGATTTCTCTGGATTTGCATTCCAGGAAGGTTTTTTTTTCCTTTTTTTTTTCCCTCTGATAGCTTAAGGAAGCTTTTTATATCTTTTATTTTCCACTTGGAAAGATACATTCATGCTGCAATCATGCCACTATTAGTACCACAGTTATCACCTGGTAACTGAAATGAACTGAACAAATCCTATCAGAAGTGATTCTCCATTTTTATTTTTAATTATTACTTTTCCTAGGATTTGTGGCAGGCTGGTCTATATATATTGCACTGCATTACTCACAATGATATTATTTTTAAGACTATTGCCACTATATTATCACAGTTCCACAGCATCTGAAACTTCTCTTAATACAGAAACGCCTTCTCAACAAACTCTTTTGGGATGTGGATTGTATCTACTGCTTTTAATTTATTCCCTGAATTTTCTTAACTTCCTTAGGAGTTACTAGTGACATCCTAATAGGACACAGGCATCCTAATAGGACACTTGAAATATTTCCAAGTATAGAACAAAACATGGAATAAACATGCAGGGGTTTTTAATTATTCACAGAAATGAAATGGTTGATTAGTTGTCAATGGGATTCACAGATATTTGTACCCATTTTTTTTTAGCAAGTCCCTCTAGTTTTTTATATGAGGTGGAAACATCAACAAGAGACAGGAATTTTAAGATCACTCATCTTATTGCGTGCCATCAGTGACATTTGTGTCCCTTTGAGCAACACAGCCAGTGCATGGTAGACCAAGCAGAAGTGATGCTACTGCTATTTATCATCCATTTTCTTTTAAAGCAAAAGATAGTTTAAAAATAGTAAGATTATTTATAGCTAATGGATATCACCCACCAGAGCACACAGGGAGGTGTGTGCTTACAGACACAGACCACTCTGAGGACTTGAGCCTTACCAAACCTGGGGCATGTCCAGCACAGCATGCAAACAAATTCCATCTTATGGCTCATTTGTTCAGTCACAGAGACTGTTTGTGTCCTATCAGCCCAGAACACACAGATGAATAAGATATGTATTCATCCATTAACACAAAACCTCAGTACGCTGTCTCAGTTTTGTTTCAGTCTTTGCTCTGGACTGATGTTGAGGGGGTTTTGCTTTAATGCAGAGATCTAAACCAGCATGTGTTATTTCATCATAAATTAATTCAGCCTGTTTATTTGATAATAAGAAATTGGACCTAAATGTGAGGACTGACAAAATGAAGAGATCCTGTTGGCAGTAAAAGTCAATCAGCCTTTTTACAACTCAATTAATACATTTTGAGGACATATTTCCTCATAACTTCAAAGGAGAAGCAGATCTTTGAACATGCACATATCTGTTACACCAAACCATTGCTTCAGGCATTGGAAGAAAGATATTGCAAGCATGATTAAGTTACAGGGACACTGTGTAAATGTATTCCTTTGGATTTGTTTCCCCGCTCTATTTTACATATTAGACAATCTATGCAAGGCTTGCCCAATGACCACACAACTGTACAGGTGAGTAGCACATGCAACTGTCTTACAGAATGTATATTCAGGGAGGGAAGCTTTTTCAGTTGTTATGAGTAAAACACAACCCAAAGACACAGCAGTCATATTTTTGTGAATATTCACTAACATGCTTCTATCCTGAATGTGAAAGGAAAATGTATTTTTCCAGGAGTGCCCCCAACTCTTTTTTGTGAGTAGCTGACACCAAGGGCAGAGAAAATGCTTGGAACTTTCTCAGAGAAATCCTGCTATTGAAGATATCCAACTATGTTGCCCATTCTTCCAGGTAAATAATTTCTGTGCCTCTGAAAAGTGTGTAAGGCTCAAATGCTGGAGAAGAGACATGCCGGAGTCCCTGTATCCAGCAGGCAGAGCAGATGCCTGCTGTCCTGGTAAGCATAGAGGGGGTGCCAGGAACAGGAACAAAAAGCCAGATCCAGCATCCCTGTTAGACACTGGGAGTAGGGGGAAAAGAGATGCAGAAAGATCTGATGGTTCATTAGTCTACTCCCACAGCAGGATTAGATCAGTTGGATCAGTTTTCTAAAGGCTTCATATGATTGAATTAGTCAAGGATAGGTCAGATTATTTCTGCCTTACTGCCATCATTATGGCACCATAAACATATCAATTAAAAGAGTTTGCTCTGACAGGATTCCTGCTGTTACTAATTCAGGGGCTCCTATTGTAAAGAAAACCATCTTGGTGGTAGCTCTGAGGAGGCTGTGGTAGCTGAGTGTGTTGGAATGTCTCAGCTTGGGAGCCAAGGAACATCTTTTTCTTGAGAAGAGTACCCATGACTGGCTGTGACATAAAGCAAGCAGTGATATGGGGCCAAGACCCCAAGTTTGGGTGGCAAAGCTTTCATCTACCCAAGTAAGAAAATTCATTTGTGCTTGCTGTTGAAAATTTTGGGGGCACTGCCCACCATCATGGGCTTGTTACCCCCAGTTAAGTCAGCCCCAATGCCATGTCACCCTCCCATATATGAAATAAGTCTTTTTCCCTGGACACTCTGGGAATGTGTTGCAAAGATGCAGTCATACCACAACCACAGTATGCAGTGGGCTCTTGAGACTTAAACACAAAGACCATTTGTCTTCTCACCAAATACTGTGCAGAACAAAAAATTAAATCTTCAGACTGAAAAAGTCTCCTCCATACTTCCTCAAAGCAGTAACAAGAACAATGGTGTGTGATAGCACTGCAGGTGGGACAGCCATGATACAAAGAACACCAGCATACAATTTCAGGAAGCTTCAACCCACACAGAGTAACACCATACCTCATCAGAAGGCTTCATGTGTCTGCCCATACAGAGTACCACCACATCACCTCAGAAGGCTGCAAGCATCTGCCCTTTCTTGTTCTTCAGCCCAACCTTTTGTAGCCCTCATTGCTCCTGCATTGCACCTGTGTGCCCTCTGTTCCCTTTGGTGATTGGTCAGCACACCTGGGCACTCCATAGCTCCTCGCTGTCAATGCTGGTCACAGCTGTAGCCCATTGGGGATGTGGCTTGGCTGCAGCCCCACTCCCAATTTCCACAAGCTGTGTGCCTACAGGATAGCAGAACTAGCATAAAAGTAATGTATGAAGAAATCCTTATCTGAATAATCGTGGGTGAGCTAACAGCTCACTGATCACAGAATCATAGAATTGCTAAGTTTGGAAAGGACCTCTAAAATTATCGAATCCAAGCGTTAACCCAGCACTGCCAAGTCCACCACTGAATTATGTTCCCAAGTGCCACATCTAAATGTCTTTTAAATATCTCTGGGGCTGGTGACTCAACCATTTCCCAGATTAGTCTTCCCAATGCCTGACCTCCCTTTCAGTGAAGAAATTTTTCCTAATGTCCAATCTAAACCCTCCCTGCACAACTTGGGGCCGTTTCCTGTTGTCCTGTCACTCGTTACCAATTAAGGTTTCCAAAAACTGGAGGACATTTCCAAATACTACTTTCTGAAGACTTCTAGTTAAAATGCAGATCTGTGCTCTGACCTGAGGATTATGAGATCCTGAACCTTTCCCATCAGTCACCCATATTCATATATCAGGAATATTTTGTTAGTATATTAGTTATGATTTTGCAAAACCAAATGGTGTGTGGGACTCCTAAGTTCTGAATATGCCATTTATTTACATGAAATACATACCTCTTCCAATGCACACTAGGTTTCTCACAGACCCTGCAGAATGGGTGGATCTTTCTTTCTAATGCCTGAAAACTCTTAAATTCACAAAGCAGTACTCAGATGGTATTTATTAGCATTACAGCCTGATCACTTAAGCAAAAAATGTGGAAAGAGCCCTTTTATGAGAGGGTGGCTGCTGTAGCCAGGGGTGGTCTGGCCTTGCTATCACAGACTGACTCCAGCTGATGCCTTGCCAGTTCATTGATGCAGCACAAGAAAGCACTGCTGCACAGCTCTGTCCATCTGGGTTGAAATCCTCACTACTTGTACATCTTGGCTAGAAGGGTGGTCACATTTATCACTCAAAGAGTGCTCCTATCCATCATATTTTCCTTCTTTTCAAAGATTCCTCTGTGTTTGTCCATTCTCCCTGTGCCCAGAACCAGCCTGCTTTTCTATTAGATATTTCTGTGACCTTTATTCAGTGCACTCTGCCAAGGCGCTGCTGGAACATGAACCCGAGGTTGTGTTTCCCAGGACAGACCTGTCTGGTTGTGTTACCCCTGTTCCTCTGCACACTGCAGGCCTGGGGCTCTCAGCTGCACCAGCCCCTTGTGCCACTGCATCACTTCATCCTCCCACGTGGCCCGTGGTGGCACAAGAGAAGCCCGAGCTACAGCATTGCTTTTTCTCTAGCACTGGCTGTGGTGGGGACCAGCAGCAGCTGCCCAGCACTTGCAGTGCCATTACTGCTGGGTAGTGCAGCCTTTGCTGCCCTTTAACAGCAGAAATGCCCAAGAGAGAAGGGCATGTACTAGGCAGGAGTTTGGAACATCCAGGTATGCTGGAAGAGGACGCTGACAGCAGGAGTAGCAGGGAAAGAATCACAGCTGTGACTGAGACAGAAAAAGGATCTTCTTACTTAAGGGACAAAGGTCATTTCTTCACAAACTGCAGGTTTCCAGGGCACCATGGGAAAATGATCATACAAAAAAACAACCAAACCAAACCAAACACCAACCAACTAACAAAAACCAAAAAAAAAATTCCCCAAAAAACCCTCAAAACTTCCCCCAAACCCCTAATTCATATACATGAAGGTCTATTCACTTTCAGAAAAAGGGCAAGAATATCTCTAATCAGGCATCTCCAGCTTTATGACCTGGTTCATTTCTACTGGAGTCTGAATCAGGATTACTCATATTCACCAGATTACTGTTGCCTTTATCATGATCCAAAAAGAAAAATAAATGGCTCAGGCCAACCTGAAAATCTTCACCAAAAGCTCTTTTAAAACCCTTCACTTTAAATTTGAGTTTTCAGTACAGAGAATTAACAATTGTCAAGTCACATCTACAGCTCTCAGAGGCCTTTTTGCTCGAGGATGTCCACTACAGATTTACATTTTCCCACATTTTCAGTAATTTTGCTCATCATCAAGGTGGCTGGAGACAGCTGTGAATGAGAAGGACGAGGAGGTAGAAAGAGAGCAGGGCCCCAGGGGGAGCTGCTATAGCTGGAAAGCTCCATCTCCTCAACAGGGACAGGGGACACCACTGTGAATTCTGACAAGAAGAAAGCCCTGCTCTGGCCCTGGAGAGGCAGCCTCTGTGGTGTGCCCTCTTCCAGAAGGGAAGGCACTGCAGCCCATGTGGTAAGGATGCAGTGTGCCCCAGAAGAGTGACCTCCCCTAGCACCTGAGGACCAGGCTGGTTGTGCAGTGTGCTATGTGGCTGGTTAGGGACTGCTGAAGAATGAAAACCTACAGAGTCTAATTACTGCTCATTTATTGCATCAACCATTTAAAATCGAAGAGTGGAAGCAGAAAAAAATATTTTTTCAGCAAATGAAAAGTATTGAATTAAGCAGATTGAGTCTCTCACCACCTCTCTCTAATCATGGTGTTGCTTCTGCATCTGCTGTGTAGGTTTAGCTGGAAGTGTTTTCTAGAGACAGGAAGACAATTAGACAAGTACCTGTGAAAAATGTTGGTGTTGGTTGGTTTTGGTTTTTTTTGGTCTGCTTCACATGGAGAACACTGCCAACAAGCCATGGGAAAAAATATGGAATTGCAGAATTCTTTAGGTTGGCAAAGTCCTTTAAGATTATCGAGTCCAACTGTTAACCCAGAACTGCCAAATCCAACACTAAACCATGTTCCTATGTGCCACAGCTACACAGCTTTTAAACAGCTCCAAGGCTGGTGACTCAACCCTTCCCTGGGTAGCCTGTCCCAGGGCTTGACAACCCTTTTAGTGGTGATATTTCTGTAATACCCAATCCACACCTTCCCCAGCACAGCTTGGGGCCATTTCTTCTGACACTATCACCTGTTTTTTGGGAAAAGAGGCAGACCCCTACCTGGATACAACCTCCTTTCAGGTAGTTGTAGAGAGTAATAAAGTCTCCCCTCACGCTCCTTATCTTCAGTCCCAACAATCCCAACTCTCTCAGAAGCTCTTCAGTCTTGTGTTCCAGACCCTCTTCAGAAGCCAGGGAGAACTTTACTTTTCCCTGCTGCTAACTGGGAGTGTGACATGGAGCAAAGTGCTACTGGGCTTTCTCTTCTTTCACATATGGCACTGAAAATATTAAAGAGCATCCACTTATTCCAGACATCCCTCACCACTGAAGTGGGATCCGGTGGTGGGAGACATTGATTTTTTTATGTCTTGCTTGCTCTCCTTTGGAAGCATAAAATTTCATTCTTATTTGAAGATGCATCTCATTGCTTTCATCAGTGACACCAGACATTTATTTCCCTCTTTCTATGTCACTGCAATTTCACAGCAAGCAGCTGAGAAAAAAAGTCTGAATGGCTCTTGGTTCATGGGCTGGCCCTGCTGTGCTGGAGTGGCAGTGCTATAAAAGGGCTAATTGCAGATAGGACCCCTGCAGAGTTACATATGCTGAACGGGGGGCTAATTTCTTGTGCCTTTCCCTCAGACTCCCTTGCTGTAGTGCCTGCCTCGTCTATTCCAGCAGTGCTAACAGAGATTTTTGTGAAGGGACAGATGGGGTGGGGGCAAGGGTCTGACTCTGCCCAAACCCTGTAGTGAAGGTTTCCCTTCTGTGAAGTTCTTTCCCTTTGCTTCCTCAGGTCAGGTTGCTTGGCAGGACAACCTGCCTTTTGGCTAAGTACCACATTTTAAATACAAGATCCCCAAAGCTGCAGATCAAGGGTATCCTGAATTCTCAATAAACTTTCCCACATAGAAAGTAATTTGAATTTCAATCAGGATATAAAATGTAGTGTATACTCAACAAAGCAACCAAAGGCAGGCTGAGAAAACATAAATGAGCTTCATTTTAGTTGCTTTCAAGTTCCTTCTGTATAATCTTTTCAGTTCTTATTTACTGTAATCAACATCCATCTCATGGCAATTTGTAGGCGATTGTGCACTACAGTTTGTTCAACATTCAGAGAAAAACTGCATGTCTCTGAAACCAGAGGTAAACTCCACAAATACTTAGAACTCTGGATAGAAGATGAAAAGGCCTCATAACAGGACACATTGTTCTGCTCCAGAAAAAGGTATTGGGAAGAACAAAGGAGTACCAGTGCTCCAAGCAGTTTTTTTACATCAAGATTATTCCAAAAACAAAAAATTTCAAAACAGATTCAGTTCTTCAACCATTGTGAGCTGTGGCAGGCTAAGTAATCTGGATTCAGCACCTCCCATTGGAGAGGTTTTCTACTGAGCCTCTTCCTCTTGCCCTTCTCAGAGCCTCAGGGTTGGAGATGGAGAAACACATTCTGCTGAGTGAGTGCAGGTGTGGTGTGGGCAGAGCAGGTAGCACTGGTGAACTGGTGAACTGGCTCTCCTGACGAACTGAAGCAACACAAGAATTTTGACCTATTTGCTCAGCTGTAAATGCAGGGCAAAGTGCATCTCTTGACATCACTGTTTCTGTCCACACTGCTTTCTCTTCTCATGCAGCCTCCTTCATGCAAAGCCAGGTTTTATTGCATGAGAAACAGCAGAGGTGGAAAATGCCTGCTGTTTAATGCTCCGTTTTTTCGACTTTGTGATTGCTGTTTCAATCGTTGAACGAGCTCTTATTGCTGCCAATACCAGGTGAGAGAGGCATTAGCTT
This sequence comes from Serinus canaria, assembly GCF_022539315.1. Lineage (NCBI taxonomy): Eukaryota > Metazoa > Chordata > Aves > Passeriformes > Fringillidae > Serinus > Serinus canaria. The sequence goes on along the minus strand of NC_066316.1, from coordinate 58,918,965 downwards.
GAGCTCTGCCAGGCTGAGATCAATAAACTCCCCCACATCCTTACACTTCTCACTGATCACAGTTGAATAGCTCATTAGCCTTGTTCCAGCTATTATCCTGGCACAGTGCTTTTTAAACTATGGTCCTTCCTTGTGACACTAACGATGTGTTTATGTTTGTAAGGCATCAGGCACAATTACAGGTCCTGCCTCAGTCGTGAGCAATATTGATCGTACCAAAGGTCAGTGCAGCCACCGGGCTCTGTGTGGCTGTAAGTAGCAGCCTTGGTATGAAAAAGCTACTGCAGTTACACACAGATAACCTGATCCTCTCAGGTAAATCTGGTGAGATGCTATCCCGGGGAGAAAATGGAGCAGCCAGAGTGAAACTGCAATTTAAGGGGACTGAACAGCATGTGCACATCTTAAACGGCGGCTGCAATTCAAGAAGGGCATTTTCCCTGCGGGTCTTGGCATTACGGAAAATTTTCAGGCTCTGAACTGGTTTGATATCTTGAGACAGGCTGTGATCTAATTGCTCTCTGCCTCCATGTAAAAGGTACTTAGTTTCTATGCATAGTTTTTTTCCCAGAGCATAGGATAACTTGAATTTGTGATGTGATCAGAGAAAGCACTTTTTGTGGTGAGCCTGAAGTGTGACAGATCTAATTTTGAATAAACCATTCTTATCAGATGGATCAGCTATTGCCTCTGCCCTGGGCTGACAACCAGGTCCTTTTGCTTTGCAGCCAATAATGTTTTAAATCTTCCCTAACACCCCAAATGCCTAGATCCTTGCATAAACAAACCCACAAAGCTAATTTGTGAGAAGTCAAATTCTCCATGGAGGTCTAAACACTCTGCAGCTGAGAGACACATATGAAAGCTGCTTTGGAATAGCTAAACCAATTTAAATCCATTTAAAAGCCTCACAATTAAATTTGCATGCAGCCAGCTACTGCTCTGTCTCTCCTGAGTCACAGTGGGCTTAGCAGGCTGGAGAAAAGCAGGGCCACTTTTTCACCAGCACAATCCCAGATGGTTTTCTTCCCCACTTTTACCCAGATGAGCTCTGGGAAAAGGGCACTGTTGCCAAAGTGCCTTAGTGGGAAGATGATGGGGATAATACAAAACAAGCAAAGTACAAACAGACCCAAATAAAGTGATGTGAGCTCAGTAACCTCTCCCTGAAAGGATGAACCACTGAGCAAGGGATGTCAAGGGCCAGGTGTGTCTCCCTGACGAGGCACAGGGGTGGATGGGAGCAGCATGCCCATGGAGGGGCTGCAGGATGCCATAGAGCTGCTGGGTGCCTGGCACTTCAGGCAGCACAGTGCTGATGGAGTGAGAGTGATTCTGGGGTAGAGTCAGCACGAACAAATGGAGAAGGCAGCAGGTAGTACCAAAGAACAAAGTGTTGCTGGTGAGCAAAGCTGCTGCTGGTTTGGGGACAGAAGAGGCCATGTGTCAACCGGACTCCCAAACACCTCCAGCAATCACTGCCTCTCATTAAAAAGCTGCTGATGGCAGAGTGTTACTTGGCAGCTCTTTGTCCTAGGAGACAGAGAGGAAATATTATCTTTGCCATGCAGATTTAGGGTCCCACCTGTCCTTGGGTGCAAATGGACCTTATTGAAACAGATGGCTGCTGTGGATTGATAAACTGCCAAGGGCTTCTCTGCCTGTGTTAGAAAAAGAACATCTTCCTGCAGCCACGCAGAAATCCTGGGGTTGGTTAAACAGGCATTTCTGTCTGCTTTCAGATATGGGCCAGCGCCATGTGTGACGGCAGCTGTGTGTTCCCAAAACATTTCCGTGCAATTAGGTTGCAAGGAGACAAAAGCAGCCAGCCAGACTGGCTTCCCTCTTTCTCTGCTCCAGCCTCAGGGACTTTTCCTGACACCAGCCTCAGCAGAGATGCTGCCTGTGAGGCTTTCAGCATTTTCTAACCCAACCTTACTTTCTAACTCCTGGAGCAAGGAAAGCATCCATGTCCCTGTATCTCTCACCTTTTTCCTGCTAGCTTCCACAGGAAGTTGATCAGGAGGTCACTGAGCATGTTTTTGTGATTTTTTTCTTTCCTAGTTATTATGAACATATTCTTAGCAGGTTATTCTGGGTTTCATCCAGAAAGGAGAAAGCAAGACAAGACACTGTTTCAGTCTGAAAAACACAATAAGGAAAGCACGAGTGACAGTTTGCATTCTGAAAACCCTGTGAATTAAAAAAGTTGTTTTTACAAGATCAAAATGTAACAAGGCATCTTTTTGAGAAACAAGACTAACCCCACCTTGACCTATCCTTTATGTGTTAGAAAGTATTTTATGCTTTTATCCAAGGACATCAAAATGCTCCTGTGCTCCATACAATACTCTTCAGTCTCCCAAACGCCCTTTGTCCCCCTGCATTGCAAGTCCTGCTGCTCCAAGGAGTTGAGATCTGGCTGCTGAATATGTGCTTTGCTAGATGTGAGCCCATATTATTATCATATTGAAAGATATGTGCCTCTCTTTCAGTAATCTAGATCAATGACTATTAATCCTTCAGCTGTTCAGAAATACTGCCAGAACAAGCAGTTTTAGCAGAAGAGAGCAAAGAAGGTGTGTGCTTGCCTGCGTATTTGCTATGTTGTGCCTTCAAATTCTCCAGGCATGAAATCATTACATGTCTAATTAAGTGGCAATTACAAAAGCAACACTCTATATTAGTCCCTTTGGTGTAAGGGATCTCTCTAGATGTTTTTGATCTCACCTTTCACAGATTCCACTGAAATCCAGGGTGAGTTTCTGAAGGTTTTTTTGCCGAACTTCAAAGGAATCAGAGTTACCTCCAGTGGCACGACGGCGGGGAGAAATTCTCCAGGCTGGGATGAATTCTCCAGGCCAGTGCTGGAGAGGCTGAGTGTTTAACTGGCTAGTAGTAGTGGTAGTGACACAGCCACTGTGGATTCAATTTGTGGAATATATTACAACGGCAGCGTGAAAAAATTACTCTTACGTTTTGCAAATTGATTCACTAGAGCTTTAAACTAGGATAGGGAGGGACCAATTTACACTTCAAAACCCAAATGGTGCCCTTGGATATATTTGCCAAGCTCCATCAGAAATTAATAAGGACCGTGAAATCAAAGAAGATACAATTTAGCTTAACTGTTTAGATGGCTAATCCATTTGACTGCGGCTGTTCTACATCTTCCACAACCCAGTTTTTCAACTGAGTTTCTGAATGTTCAAGCTGAGGCATCTTAAGGAGACAAGGCTGTTTGAAGGCTTGTCCAACAGAAGTCTCCTAAAATAATAGATATCAACAAATTAGATAATCCTCAAATCTCCATGTTCTTCAGGGAAGAGGGTCTATGTGTCCAAAACCTCATTTCTTTTCCAGCTAAGCTACTTCATTCAAGTAAAATGTAGGTCATCTACCTACAAACCTTGCCTCTTCAACATGCCTAAGAATCATGCCACTCTTTGGAATGTTCCTGATTGAAAGTTTCCAGTTTTTCTGTGGAGAGAAGTTTTTTCTCTGTGTGTTCCTACTCCCTCCTTTTTTATATCAGTCTTTTGACTGAAAACAGCAAAATCTCCATTGTTAATAGACTGGCAAGATTTTTTAATGTAAATACAATTCTAAAATAAGCTTAATATTTTAATTCCTCTTCTCATACCACTAAAAAGAGCAGTGGAAAAGGATAAGTGAAGTATTTCTTTTTCCTTTAAACCTATTCCATACAAGGAAGTGGCTTAGAGCTGGTCTCAGATAATTCAGCTCCTTTGTTTTTGTGGCAGGTTGTGCCTAGCTGTGAAACAGACAGAAATTAATTTCCAGTGAAGGATCTTCTAAAGTGGCTTAAAGTGGCATAAAGTGAGAGTGCAGGAAGGTGTCAGAGCATAAACACAGTGTTACCTTTCTCTACCCCACCTTGCTCTAAAAACAGCTGGTGCAACACTGGCACAAGCATCGTGGTGGTTTCTCTAATGCTTGGAGGGCCTAGAGTGAGGCAGAATTCAGAGCAGGATCTCAGTTCCCATTAATTTTTTTTTAAAAATCTGACCAAATCTTTTTAAAGCAACTTTTTTTGTTTTTGCTGTCGTTTTCTTTTTGGTATTTTTACTGCACTGATAATGCACCATTTATTCCTCTCCTTCCCCTCTGCCTTCCTCTGCCTTGGTTTTTGGGAGTTTAAGAAGCTGCTGCCACAGATATTTCAATGAAAAAGATGCAAAATTAGTCTGAGGGCCTTCCACACGGCATAGGAAAGCAGGAAGAGACAAGCATGGCATTCAAAGCCACAGCTGGAACAGTATGAATAGTTCTATACTATAACTATAATGCACTTCCACAGCGCTTGAATGCTCGAGCCAGGATGCTGCTGGCTGCCACAGCTTCCCATCAGTGCTTCTGGAAGCTGAGCTGTCACTGCTGCCTCTTGGCTTCTCATTCCCTTTACAAGCAAGGGGCACACTGTCACTGCTCACCTGTGTCCTCTCACACTACAGCCCTCTCTGCTTGGAAGCTCTGTGATGCTGAGGATCTGAGGAAGATTTTGAGCACAGCTCTAACTGATTTTGCTTTGCACTTTAAAGTCTGAGACAAATGACTGTGATGGCAATTCTGAGGTTAGAATTTTGGAAGGGAGGAGGCATTCTTGGTGCCAGAAGAGAGAAATAAAATAAAACATTTTCAGCTTCTCCACTTCTAAAGAAACTCCAATCATTTGATGTATTCCAGGGCAGAAAAAAAAAAAATAAAGCAATAAAGAAAGAGATGAGATTTCTGGATATTAAACTTTTTTCAACCTGAATGCTTTAATACCATGAACCAAACAGGAGAGGAAGTGTGGGAGTTTTTTTGTTGCTTCCAGGCAGGGCAGGCATGACTGTCTCTTGATGACATGAGAAATCACCAGAGAGATGTACTATACTAAAGCTGATGTGCAAATGTCTTAGGTGGAAAAAATATTTCTTTTATATACAAAGATACTTGATAATAGCTTATCTGAGTTTCAGAAGCAGCAGCAGACCCTGTTCTAGGTCTTTGCTACCCAGGGCCTTTCCCTACATTTCAGTGCCTAAAGTCAGCAGTGCAGCTTGTCAGTTTAGCCCATGACCATGCAATTGACTCACAGTGATTTTATTGTTAAGCCAATAAAAAATTTTTAACTCTCAAAAACCCCAAGGCTAAAGGTGCATGCATATACTAAAAGAGGAGGAGTAGGAGCAGATGGAAGATTTAAGGTTTATAATACAACCTTTGACACTTAACAACAAAGCACTTCAGGAATCCCCTGGAGTTTGATGCTACCAGACTGTAGCCAAGCTGTAAACTGTCCTTAGCAGCACAGCAGGAAAACATGACTTTTTTTGTTAAAACAAATGAAAAAGTTTAGTCAGTTCACATCTATTTATTAATTAGACTCAGCAAAACCTTTGCTTACTCTCTAAGAAAAGTTTTCCAGCAAATTCAAATATTAGGACCACTCATTTGCTATTTTCTTGCTAAAATACTAATTTACATTTACTTAATCTATTGTAATAGTACCCAGTACTGGATCTCAGTGAAGAGTCATGAAATGTGTACACAGATCAATGTGAAGAAAAGCTTATTCTCTCAGTCAGTGATACTGTACAGGATACATCTTATTAAAGTGCTGCACTGAGAAGCTGTCATTTTTATGGTGCTGCTAATTGACATCTCCTTTCTGAAAGTAGGAGCACTGTCACCTTTCAGGGGTTACATCAGTATTTATTACCCTAAATACTAAAATATATAAATAACATAACATAAATACATAAACCCTAACAATGTCTCCTTACAAATGTTTTGAGTAGCTTTGCCTGCTAGCTACTTATTTTCCTGAGTTATTGGGTTATAAAATAATTTAAGATGGAAGGAGTCCCTGGGGCAGCATGACTTAGATCATGTTGTCCAGAGCCTTCTGTAGCCTACTTGTGAACATCTTCAAGGATGAAGAGTCCAAAGCACTTCTCATCAGCAGGTTAATTGATTAGTTGAATCTAAAGAGGACTAGGCAAAATTTTGTGTTTTCTTTTATCATTTGCCTGCAGCTGCACCCTGCCTACTTCCATGGCTTTGTCCATGTGCAGCACTAAATTAGTGCATTTTACCTTTCCCCTGTGGTCCTGTAGTCCAGGACTTGGACAAGCTGCTGTATGATGCTGACATCCAGAGCATATTCCATGTTCTCTGTCCTGCTCCTCAGCCTGATGGCACCTACATTCCATTGGATGCAGCAGAGCTGAGGCACTGGGCAGCACCCAGGAGCCTCTGAGCACACAAACCTGTCCCTGTGCCTTTCCTCCTCGTGTCCCTGTGCTGCCCTGAGCCACTTCAGCTGGCACATTCCACATGAAGGAGGCCCACAGTGAGCTATGACTGGTTTTATCCAGGCCATGAGAAACACAAATAACATTAGCTTTTAATTTCTTAATGTCAGAATCTGCTTTTTGGCCTTGCTGAACTGCAGGCTGCAGTTCTGAGATGGCCTTTGCACTCCAGATAGGAGGAATAGATCCTCCTCAGAAACATTAATATGTATTGCTCTCAACATTTGACAGCTGCAGGAAATAAATCTATTGTTGCTGCAAAATATTTGCTTCCTGAATAGAGTGGGAATAGATATGAGGAATCCCACTGAGCTTTAATGATCCCATGGTTCTGAAAAGCCACCTGGATCTGGTGATTAAAATACTGATGAGCTTGGTGAATTAATCCAGTAATGGCACAGCATTGCCTTGCAACATTTAGCTTGACTGCTGTGTCTGGTGCATTTACAGTGGGCTAATCTCCAGATTTACAAATGAAACTGAATTCCCTGGGGCACTGTGTGTGATTTTTCGGTTTTGTAATGGGAGATGCTGAATTGATGACAGCAACCAGCTGTACCTATAGGCTGGGGAGGCCACAATGCTGTTATTTATTCTCCAGGTGTGACCAGCTTGCACCCAGCATGGCCAGCAGGGTCCTTGTTAACCAAAATCCCTCAGTGTCTGTTATAAATACAACAGTGGCAGAAGTTTCATTACATTCAGAACGAGTCCACAACACTCTGAAGCCTGTGTTGGTGTATCTGCTACCACAAAGCTGAGCTCCTGGGGGAGAGCTGGACCTCTTCCAAGAAAGGCTTCAATAAAATGGGAAATGGAAGGCAGGATGAGAAATGCAACAATTGAGAGCAGACTGCAAAAGATGGATCATCAGACAGTATAAATTCTGCCGGCACCATGGATATTAATGACTCATCAGGACCTTTTCTTCCTCCAGGCCCAGTTTGAGTAGAATATTGATTGCTTTACAGTAACTTCTTGTTTACTGCAGCTAGATTCAAGTACAAAGCTGCATGATAGTAGAATTGGAAGTAGAAGTTTTCTAGGAAAAAACCCTACATATTTTTCTTAGGCTCCAATTCCGTACAGTTAGCCCTTAATCTGCTCTGTTTTTAAAGCATAGGCAAGAGCAAAGAAGAGAAAAGAAACCCCCAAAAGTGATCAGAAAAACCACTGAAATTTCTGGTACTTCTGTCTGCATGTGTTGTCACAAAAATAACCCAAAACCCCGTTACTTTAAAAGCTCCAGGGATAGAGCTGTAACTGGAGGAGCAGGACTGCAGAACTGGCATTGTGTCCTGCACGTCAGATGGCTGAAAATGCATCAGGCTGAGCGTCTGGCAGCACGTGGCAGCTGTCAAAACCAGGGCAATGTTTGTGTGTCTACAAGCTGTCTTCTCCATTTGCCTTTTTGACTCCAGGGGGGGTGAGCAGTCACTGGAATTCAAAGCAGGGGACTTGAGGCAATGCCTCTGATTCCTCCATTTCCCCACCCTTATGTGCAGGTGGTGCTGTAAGAGCTGAAGCACATGAAGTATTTTTGCATTTCTGGATGCAAAGTGCCATTGAGAACACATCTCTTGACAGTATTCACTGTCAGTGCTCATCCTTTTTTTCTGATGACAGGCCTCTGCATAGTGGAAATAGTCCCAAAATTGATAGCAAAACAGACTCTACTGTGTACTACCTGTACTGCCTGCTGGTCCAGGCATATTCTGTGCACCTGAGAGATGCTGCACCATGAGTTTGTTTTTTCTGTTTTCTCCCTCCTGGATTTTCAGTGGACTCAGGGCAATTCAGGTCATGCAAACAAGAAGTTATGCTTTGCATCAGGAATTTCTGAACCTCAACTTCCAACAGAACGCATGGGTAAGCTAATAAAAAAATGGAAATAAAAGGTTTTAGAAAGGTCAATAAGCTGCTTTTATGCAGGAAGTAGTAGAATTTTAACCACAATTATTTTTTCACCTTGAATTATTAACATATGCCATAAAGATGTTATAAACAGAGGACAAACAGGACATTCTGTTAGAATTTTAGCGTTTGATATTTTCAGCTAAAACATACCCTCTTTAATGATACAGCCATTAAAACAGGGGTGTCCATAAAAGCTGTTAAACATTAAAGGATGTTACTCTCTTATGGCTGATTTAAAATCCAAAAAGATTGAATCTTGCCTGTGCTTTATGTAATAATGACAAAGTTTATCATTTTACCATTATGACCAAGAAATTAGGCTGACTGCTTAGGAAAGTAGTCAGACAAACTGGAGTGTTACCTGAGTGTCTTCTACTGAAACTACTCTTCTGAGATGATGAATATAGCTTTGCCAAAGACAAAAATGTTTCTTTTTACAAATTTAACTCCTGTCATAAATACTTCTCAACAATTAAAAACGAAACCTTTCCTGGAAAATAGTTTCAAGGCATACTTTCTGAACCTCAGCATCAACAGCAGCAGTCTTGCTTTGCCTTGTTAATTTCTAATAGGCTGAGCAGCACAGCCATTAGCTTTGCCTTGGTACCAAAGCTGTTTTAAAGAGGTCATAGAGAGGACTTAGTTGTTCTGCAATGTTTCCAGGTTTGCCTGACTCCAGGGAAAAATTTTATTTACTCCAACACCAACCTGGAATAAATAAGGAGGGAACTAGTTCTTTCTCCAGCAGACAAAGGATTCTGATTCCCACAAGTACAATGGGGAATCTTCCCCTGGCCAGCCCCACCCAGGAGCAATCTGCCTTCCCAGGCATGTTGGCTTCTAACTTCCAGTTAGAAGAAATCCTAACCTGGCCTGAGTAACACAGTGAGGAAGAGCAAGAAAGGAAGAGAGCAAAGCCTTGACTAATGCTTTCAGCTCCTTTCCTTCTCTAGACTGCAATTTATATAAATGCCAACAATGACTTTCATTCCTGAGGCTATTGATTTCCCAGCACCCTGCCCTTAAATCCATCCAGGCAGAGAATTACACATGAGAAAAGAGAGAAAAGATGGGCTGTAATTGAAGGCAGCCACTTTCATAACCTCTCAGCTGCTGCAGACCAGAGCAAACAGTCTCAGTTTGTTATTGGATTTTAGAGGATATCAGCAGCCATGAGGATTGCAGGTGTGGATATTTGGTGAGCACATTAGTCCTCTTTCCCCATGGGGTTCAATCCTAAATTTGTGATCACCTTACAGAAACATCCCTGAGGTACATCACAGCACTCAAACTGCACAAAGGTGAGAAAAGGCTTTTGACACAAGTCATCCCAGCCTTCTTCCTAGCTCAGCCTCCTGCAGGGTGAGGTCTCCAGTGGGGGCTTTGAAAGCTTTGGTTTGCTTGATTCAAACACCAAATAAAGCCCTAGCCCTCATCTGAATGACAGCCCACAAGCTCAGTCAAAGGTGCAGACAATAAAACCCCTCAGTTATCACCATTAGCCACAGTCCTGGTGGTGGTCAAACCCTACTAAAACTTTCTGGGCTTTGTGAGAATTTTTTTATAACCCTCACAGAAACAAACAATAATTTGGCACAAAATCTCCTGAGAAAGAAATTAAAAATCTTCACTCCTGAGGATAGCCAGACACTTCTCACCCACTGGATGCCTCACCCATGGTGAGGGCTGCCTCCTCCCGAGCTGAGTGGGTGAGGGACAGCCCTGGCACAGAGCAGTGCCAAGAACCTTTAGCATCTGCAGAGGGAATACCCATAATTTGATTTCCCATGGAGCCTACACAAACAAAACCCCTAAAAGTAAAGACAAGGGTGAATGATGCTGCAAGTTCTGTCCAAGCTGTCACTGAGGTTCTGTTTGGTCCTAGGGTTAGGGTTGGCAGACAGAAGAATACCAGAAGGCTGCAAAATGATGAAGGCTGGGATTGATGACAGCCAAAGGTTTTGCCCCTTGTGAAGGACAGGATCTGCTTCCTGAACTTAGGAAGATGCTCAGACCAATTTCCTCTTAGGTCTGGAGAGGTCCATGAATGTGTTAGCCTGGGCTTTTCTGTTGTTTGGTTTTGTGCAAGGTGTCTGCACATTGTGGTGGAGCTATGACCACTGGTGGCATTAGGCTTAGAGTAGAACTTGGAAGATATTTCCAGAGAGAGGTGGGGTCTGCTTCTTCTACAGGATAAAGTGAGCGATGCAAAGGTCTGGCAAAGTTTAGGGCCTGAACACTAGTTGTAAAAAAATTCAAAAAGTATACTTGGATATTTTGCACTGACTCCAATGCTTTAGAATAATTTGAACAGAAGTGTGTATCAAGCAGAAAAATAACACATCTGTGTGCTGTGCAGGCTGAACATGACATGGATGTAATTACAACTCTGCACCTGCTGCTCAAGGGATTGTATCAATCTGATATGAGCAGCATTAGAGCAGGTAACAGAGGTGCTCAAGGCACAGAATTTCTAAAGGTGATGCCAGCTCTGCTCTGACCCAAGTGGGTGGGGAGGAGAAGGTGGCCAAATGCAGGGCAAACACCCATGGCCTCCTTGCTTTCCAGGGAGGGTTTTGAGGCACAGGCAGTGTGTGGGCTGTCTAAACTGGTGCTCTCCAAAGCAGGGTGTGCTCACATCAAGGGTGCACAATACAAGCCATGAGGGGGCAGAAAGAAAATGGTTTTTGTGAATTAATTAATTCAATTTTTAAAAAATTACCTTTATTTCATCCTAGTTTTATTTCTGTTGTTATGATATTATACAGTCCTACATTTATTTATACATACGTACATACATACATACATACATACATAATTAAATAAATAAATAAATTAATACTGGAGGGAGGTGCTCAAAATTCTTTTACTGCTCAAGCAAATTAGTTTTGGCCTCCCTGGTCTAATTTCTCATGAACAAATGCTAGGGGAAGGAGAGCCTAAAATCCTGCTTCTCACTTAACTTCAGCCATGCACTAGCAGCTTACATGAGACAAAACCCCATGGTTTTATTTGGGTCCCAGCTTGCTGCACTGGCCACAGATACCACTCTGCTTGTTGTCAAATGGCCTCTGTTCTACTGCATGAGGAAATTTACAAAAGACAAAGAGAGAACAAAATTTTCTGTCTCCTTTAGTTTCCCTATGTTTCTTTCCTGCTTTTTGGTGCAGCCACAGATGGGTGCTACTGGCTGGCTGCTCTGCTCTGTCATATAAACAACCCTGACACCAAACATAAAATGTGATAGCATGGCCAGCATCTGTTATTTTATAACAAACATTCCAGGAATAGGTATGTGACCTGCTGCTGACAAATCCATGATACCCATGACTGGCATTGCACTGGGCCACTGTTTCCATGATTTACACCTTCTGAAAACTCTGCACCAAGTGCTGCAGAGAGCCAAAGGACTTTTTGCCTTTATGACAGAAACAGAGGGAAGACAACAACAACAAACACATGTGAAAACTTAAAAGACATTTGAGAAAAATTATAGCTAACACTGGAGATTAAAAATTGACAAATGTATCGTAGGGAGGAACAGGGCTTTTTTGTTTTACACTGACTGCAGCCACTGGAGCTGCAGCAGGGAAAGCCCTGATGGGACCCGTGAGCCATGGCCAGAGCCTTTGCAAATGAACAGACAGTGCAAAACCAATCAACTTGGCTTTTTATTGTACAGATAACCATGGCCATAGGGCTGCATAATGAAGTGATTCTTGCAGCGTTGCAGCATTTTGTCTTGGCAGCCCTTTCACCATTGTTAGCAATTTCTGCATGTTTTCCTACAGGGATGCTGCAGGGATTAAATCGGTTGTGTGTGGTGTGTCAGTCTGTGTCAGTAATTCCCTACAATTGAGAAAAACTATCTACAGTTTTCTCTTTTTTCTTTTCCATGCATGTCAGCCCAATATATAAGTCTGTGAAATACATCTTACTCAGTTTTTGATGCATGCTCTTTACTTTTCTGCTCTTCAGCAGGTAGAAAATACAAGCACCATTCCAGAAACTGCAGTGAAAGTAAACCAGCTATGACTAGTTCATGAGCTAGCTATGCATTTTTGTACTCCACATTGCATTCCTCATCTCACAACTTGCTGCATGCAAGCATCTCATTTATAATTTTGTTATTAAATGAATCTCCACAAGGAATCTTTCTCATTCTCCCTTTCCCAGCTGATGAAATGCAAACTGCAGTACCTGATTTATAAATTTTATTCTCTCTATGGAGCCAGAAAGCAGTAGTCACACATATGAATCTCAAGACGATTCCTGTCTAGAAAAATTAAATTAAAGCTTTTCAGTTGAAGATGCTTACAGTACAGAAATAGATTGTTTCTAGTCAGCGGGATTAAAGGAAAGAAAAGCTCAGCAAGAATGAAGTTGCATTGCAGAGTTATCTCTATCTAGGCAGCAGACTGTAATTTCCATAAACTAAAGAGAAAATTCTCTTCTCATCACTGCTATTCAGGTCAAAGATTAATTTTTAAATTCCCTTATATTCTCTTTCTTTTCCTTAATTCTCTCCCTGTCTTCTCTTTTGTGCTTTATTTGAGAATCAAAGAACAGTAAAGTGTAGAAAAACAGAGTCAATGATTTTATGGCACATTTAGTTATTTATTTAATAGCATAGTTTTGAAGTGCAAACTTAACAGAGAGGGGGAAATGCCCTTTAACAATGCTACCAATTGCAAGCCATGCTCTGAAAGGATGTTATTTTCTCTTGGTCTCTTAAAATCAATGCATAAGCTGTTTATGACTAAACTGGCTGACCTGTAGACCTCACTAGCTTCTCCTTACTCTCTTGAATTCCTCCCTTGACCCAGCCCTTCCTTTGTGCTCTCAGCTGCTGGAAATTAACTTGTCACTGGCAGTTACAGAAGTCAAGTTCAGCTTTGAGGCAGATAAACTGTGGGATCCAGCTCATTGCACGGCCATGTGAACACTGGTACCAGTTGGAGGGACACCACAACAACATGGGGCCAGTGGCAGGCTGAAAGGTGACTGAGGGAAGATTGAATCACCTCTTTTGACACTAGCCCACTCTTAAATCAGCTTTCAGGGATGGCAGAGCAGAACCTTGAGCCAAGCAATGGGAGTGCAGTTCCCTGCTCCCCTGTCAAAGCACAGCTTGTCCTGGGCTGTTTTCTACTGCATGTTGTAACCGGTGTCTGAGCTATCACAGGCAGTCAATTGTCCTGAATGTGGTAAGAGAAGAAACCACCATTAACGAAACACTGAAACTGCAAAAAATAACTGCCATTCTAGTCTCTGATTTAAAGTCTCAAGATGAGGAAAATTAAAAATAAGGAGTAAAATCCTGGATCTCTTACCAAAGGAGGTAGCAATGCAGAGTCAGGTTTACACTCCTGAAGCAGTGGTATGAACATGGACAGTGTAGGGTATGAAATTCATGGCTTTTCAAAAATCCACTGAGATTAACCAAAAAATGTAGATGAATAATTTTTTTTCCCTGAAGTCACAGGAGGAAGTCCTGGCAAACCAGACTTGTCACTGTCTCCCTTCTCTTTGCAGAGCAGCCATATGACAGGGTATTGTATCCTAGGCTATGCCATCCCCTGGCAGTGAGATACAGCACCCTCCATCACACTGCAGGGGATCCCCAAGACTCCCTGCATTATTTGTTAAAATTATTATTTTTGCCATTTTTATCATTATTTTTTTACCACTACTATTGCTTTTACTGTGATGATTTTTAACATCTCAGTTCTCAGTAAGTAATTAAATAGCATCTTTGCCAATTTCTGAATTTCACTGTCATAGTTCAAAAGAATAAATACAGGAAATGTTCAGTTTCTATTTTTCCATGATAAAAAACAATCTTAAGAAATTGTATACATACCTTCAAGAACAATACCATTGGTAAGGTTATCCAAGCATAGAGAAATGCAGGCAAATGCTCATGCCTTTCCTGTGCTGAGCATGTGATATAACCATATTTTTGATGGAAAAAGTGTTGCAGAATACCTACAGTACATGAATACTCAAAACTTAATTGCACTCCTATGTTTTATCCCAAAAGTATATGCATGTGAACAAATATCAAAATATATAAGATATTAACTGCAATGTTATTGCATCTTTATGCAGAAGGAAGGAGAAATACACATGCATATGTTATGCATATTTTTATTATGCATATTTTCTAAATTCTTGCTCAGTAGTAAATCTATTTATCCACATGCCTTGATATCCAAAAAACTTGTTCAATTAAAATACCATTGGTTTGTCAAGCTGGCACATTTTCAACTAAATGAATAGCAGAGTTTTCGGACTCAGCCTCATTAGCTATAGTACTTTGCACCAAGGAAAAGTAAAAAATGAGAAAACGATCCAAGCAGCCTGCAAGGCTGACTGCTTGTGAGTGCCAGGGTAACCACCACACAGCCTCCTACCCCAGCTCCAGAGCAGCTGAGCTGGGGGCTGCCTCTCTGCCTGCCTCATTCAGGAAGCTGGCAGAGCAAGTCTTTTTCCTTGCACAGCTTTCCATCATGTGGATGAAGACATCCTCCCATTAATGCCATCCCATTTTTGTCATGACACAGTTTTGCACATCTCTCTTTACTATGGGGGGTGTCAGGGCAGCCTGGGAGCTGCTGTGGCCCTGGGAGTTGGGGTGAGCAGCACCCACAGGGACAGGGGAGCCCATGGGGGCTGTCACTCTCATGTACCCATATGCCAGGTCTCAGGGGCCACACTCATTGCAAGCCCTTGGGATAGCAAGAGAAGACTGGTTTTGCTGGCACTGGTGTTCTGTTCAACTAGAAAAATGAAAAGAGAAAAGCAAAATATTACTGCAATAGCAAGAGAAAACATAACCATATTTTATACTAATGAATGCTGGCTGGAAACCCCTTTGCATTTACAAGCAGTTTTTAAACATGTCAGATATTGTATTTCTGTATACTACCTGAATTCTGCACAGTTTTCACACAGTGCTTGCAATGAAATTTTGACAAGGTTATCTGGGTCTTTCTATGCATAATCAGTGGTGATTGACTCACAGCTTCTGGGGGTCTCAAAAATATATACATGACACTTTTTGTAGGTCTTCACTTTAAGCACAGTTACAGACATTTCTGTATGTTTGTATCAGTATGGCTGAAAACTAATGCAAAAAAGACTTTATTCTTATGCTAGATGTTGCCACTATAAAGACATCACACGCTTGTTCTGCAATGAAAAGCAGGACTATATGGCATATTTGTAGGTTAAGCTCTGAGCAAAAAGCCTGTTTGATAGAGCTTTGCACATAGCTGTTGTAAATTCTGTTTTATCCTTGCTAATTTTGTCTCTGCTTTTGACTAAATAATAAATCCCCATTGAGTATCTGAATCCTTAAATGCTGGCAGAACTTGTTGAGTGGAATAGCTACCAGTGTTGTCCATCCTGCCAAAGTGAAAAGCAACTCATTTATGCTGTATAGCTCAAATCCAAGCAAAGCCTCTTCTCCAAAACCTTTCTGAGACCAATTACAGGTATTTGTCAAGCTCAAGCTAATGAAATTTAACAAGACCACATTGTTAATAAGATGCAAATTTGGGCAGAGGTCAGAGAGGTCTGGTCCTATTCCTCACTAACACACATCTCAGGGCAGAAGGAGAAGTGTCCTTTGGGCTGTCTGTGGGGAGACATGGTTGCTTTCTAAGCAAGTCTTCCCTTCTCTGCCCTGTGCAATTCACAGGGAGCCTGGTGCCAGCCCAGCTGTGAGCAATGGGCAAACCCATGGCCTTTCCCCTTCCACACACAAGTTTTCCTTGGCCAACAGCCTTAATCAGGGAGCCCTGGAGTGTAAGCCTGGAGTCAGATTTAGTGCCTTTTAACCAGCAGAGAAAATCTGGCTTCAGCTTTTTTCTTTGCCCCCCCCCCTTCAATTCATCACTGACTTCTTAAGAGCAGCTGGTATTTACTGGTGGAGAACATGTTGGCATTGGTCAGGGAAGGCAGAACAGGCTCAGAAAGAGAAAGAAACACAGGAGGCAGGCAGCATAGATGGAAAAGTAAAGGTTAAGATCGTAAGGAGGAAGATATGAAAGAAGTTATTGTGATGTTTAACTCTGTAACACTATTGACTGTGTTCATTCAGGAGGACATACTGCTATTAAAAGGTTTCTAGTGTTTAGAGGTGTCTCCTGCAGAGCTTTTTTCTTTCTTCCCTCAACAAGCAGTGTGCACATCCTCTTCTCCATGCACAAAAAATTATCTTATGCTTACTAGGCTGACACGAAGCCTTTAGAGCTGCAGTTTTCTCAGGAAGAGTCAGCAGCACCTTCGGTTTTGTGTCTGCAGAGGAGTAGCCTGAGAGAAGAAGCAGCAGCAGGAGAGGCACCCACAAATCTTCTGTAAGCTATCTGCTGGGCCCACTTCGTAGGCTGATGAGTTTTTGAAACAAGGCTTGGTTGTACTGTGGCTCTGGGGTGTCACACAAACAACAGAATGGCGAAGGCTTTGCACCAAGAGGGAGAATTTGGGCTGCACCCCAAGTTCATCCCAAAGGTCCCAGCAGCCTGCAGGTGCCTGTGCTAGTGGGGCTGAGCTCTCCAGAGACTTGGAGAAACTGTCCTGCCCATCTGCCTTGTGAACTTCCTGTGTTTCAGATGCAATAGACAACTTTTTGCAATGTTCCTAATTCCTATTCATTTGTGTACATTTATAAGAAAAAATATACTCAAGAAAATAGGTCACACAAAACTACCCTGCCACTCTTCAGGGCTTTGTTGGTTTTTGCTCAGGACCTGGCAATAAGAGCTGCCTTATCAGCAGGGTGGTACACTGGGCAGAAATGAACATTTCATGTCTTAGCCTGAGCCTGAGTTGATACCTTTCTGCACTGGGCTCATCCTGAACCAACCTCTCCAGGACTGCATTTCTGGAGCAGTGACTGGGCAGCTGGGGTGTACATGACTTTCCTTCATGGAGCCCTGCAAGACTGGGTTACAAAGTGCAGGAGTGTAGGTGCCACCATGAATTCAGAAGCAGCAATACCTGCACTGTCCAGTTTTTTTCCATCATTTTCTTTGGCTTTGGATGGCAGTTTTGAATTCCCATGAATAGCTCAAGCTGGGAGATCAGGTGGAGCAGGCCCTACAAAACTACAATTTCCCCATTTCATATATAGAAAATACCTGAGGTAACATATTGCTCCAAAGCCAGGCTTTTGAATGGCAGTAAACAGCCTGGCACCAAAGTCACACCTGTGTACTCAAGTAAACCCAGTCTGTCACTGCGCCTACGGCGGTCCCAGCACCCTCAATTCTATTTACTGAGTGCTTGTCTGAAAAGGAAATGGAATAAATCTGTCAGTGACAGTCTTAAATTACCTCTCACTGTGTTCTGAGCGAGTGCTGGATGCTGTTTCCTGGTGAAGGAGGTTGTGCAAACCCATACTTTGTCTCTCTTGAAGGAGTCTGGCTGTGGAGCACCCACAGGGCCAACTCCTCACCAACTCACCCACAGCCCCAGCAACCCAGGGTGCTTCCTTCTTCCTCTGCAGACTGCTTTCCAGGAGAAATATTCAGGATAAATGAAATGCATTAGGGAGAATTGCTTGCTTACTGTATGAGACTCTGGTAGGACATGCCCCTTTGACACCTGTGACTGCAGGTCCTGTAGTTACACCTAAGTGCTAAATGGGGCAGCTCAAAGACTGCTGTCATTGAAGCACTTGTTCACCTGGGCTCACTGCCTGGGGGCTGAGAATCACATCTGCTTGCAGATTTGGCTGACAGTGCTGCAGCACAAGTGTTTCATGCCTGGCTCCAACCTCCTTTACATCCTGGATTCTCAACACTTTGCTCTTTCCCTTGTATCACCTACTCTCTGGTGCTGGCACTGCCTTAGTTTTTATGAGTCAAATGGTCAGGGATTCAGAGACAGTGAAGCCAGAAAGGCTACCACGGATATCTACTTTGATCTTCTATAATAGGCCACAGGATTGCTCTGATTCAGTCTTTGCTACACTCAGGCTTTCAGAAAAATCTATTCTGAGCCAAATGCATCATGAACTGGCAAATAGAACAGCGTGTGTGTGTGTGTGTGTGTGTGTGTGAGCACTGACCAGATGCTTTCTGTGCCAGACACCATGAGACACAATCACAGCTGCTCTCCTCTGAGTAAGGACACGACTCAGCACAGCGCTCTGCCCCATTGCTGGGTGTCAGGACACTTATGGACTTGTCATTTCTTTGAGATTTCTACTTTCCCACTGCCTCACCCCAATAATGCTGGTTGTAACCGGATAAACACGCTAAAGATATTTTAAATATGCCTGAGTGGAACTGAAAGATGCATAGACTTTATTATACCTAGGAGAGCATGTGAAAAATACCCTGTATTTGGCCAGCTCGATTTTCCTTCTTTTGTATTTGTTTTCCAGTGTGAAGACTAACTATCATATCTCTCTTCCCCGCGTTTAAAAAGCAAACAGCTCCCTGGCCAGCATACATCTGAGTAAACTAAATAGGTTCAATCTCTTGTTTTCTTTGTTGAGAGACATGTTTTTCAGTCCCTCAGTAATTTCTGTGGTCCCTTCCTGAATCTTCTCCCATTTCATCAACATCTTCCTTGAATTTGTAGGCATCAGATGAGACAAAAATTTCAGCAGCAGCCTTCCTGTGGGTATGACACAAACCCCTCTGTTCCTTTTGCTTTGTACTGTAATAATCAGGATATAGGAAAGACGAGAGCAAGTGGCTTTGCCATCATCCTTCTGAAGCTCATGTTCAGCAGGTGATGTGCCAGGACCTCCAGCCTCCACTACAGCCCTCCCCCCCCAGAGCTCAGCTTGCAGTCTTTTAGAGACATGCTGCCATTACAGGCCACACTCAAATATATACTGTATACTTGTATCTTATTTACTGACAGGTTCATATTGCTCTGTATCAGAGACCTGTTTTCTTCATAATTGATTAGTGCACCTTTTATTTCTTTTAACATTTACAGATGACTGCATTTCTCCAGGTTGTTGCTGAAGAGCTTTAAATGGCATAATGTTAAAAATTTATCTCTGTGGGAAACACTAGAAATGGAACCATGAAAACAAAGGTCCCCATTGCATTTTGAGACCTACCAGTGTATTTTTAATACATTCTGCCTCTTAATCAAAATGCCATGCTGTGGCGCATGATACACCCTGCAGAGTCTGTTACAGCAACCTCAGTTGGATTCTTCGATCAGTCTTGCAGTATTATCAACAGATAACAAACCACTTTTTCCTAATTGCACTTTTTTCAGCATTAAATATACCACTTTAAAAAAAAATTATTAGTTGACTCTTGGATCAGTTATAAAGTATTTTACCTGGATTCATTTCAGGCCATTGAACTTATAATTGATGGACTCTTTTCATTGTCCAGGGAAGATTGGCAAGACATAGCAAATAAATATAAGATATAGCCAACATATATATAATATAACTGATTACCTGGGATTTTTTTTCCACAGGTGCAGCAATAGATGCTTATCCAAGATGTAATGTGACCTTGGCTGGACTGGTGTGTGGAGACATCTGCCTTTTTGTCATCTGGAAGGCTGCTGTGTTTGGTCCAATGCACAGGTCCTTTGCTTTTCCTGGGCTGAAAACTTTAGAAACCAAATGTTTTGATCTCCAAGGTCAGACAGGATTTATCCAGAGGGAAAGGAATGGAGAGAACCTCAGGCCTGATACCAGGAGAGCAGGAAGAGAGTATGCAGGGAGGTTGAGATGCTGCAGAGAGAATGGCTGGGAGCCCCACACTGGCAGCATCACTTTTGGGGTGCCTGTGCAGGACACAAATTCCTCCCATCATGGTCATTGATGAGCATCCATGAGCTCCTGTTCTCTGTGCTTCCAACATTTTTGTGGCAATGTAAAATTCCTGTGTGTATCTCTACACTCTGCTCCTTTTTGTCCACTTTAGTTCCTCATTAACCAGTACTGGAAAGGATAGAAATCACAGCTTGTTGTCCTTCTGCTTCTTACTCTGGTTCAAGAAAAAAGACCTTAACTCTACTGAAGAGTTCAAGTTCTGCTGAGATTTCCTGAAAAAACAAACTTTCTCCCCATGAAGGTCATGGATAGAGGCTGCTGCCTGCCTGAGATTCGTCTGCAAAAACAACAACGTGGCTCTTCTATTTTTACCTTTGGTTTCCTCAAAAGGGATTTGACATACAACACAATTGCAGAAGGGAGGGGGCTCTTAGCTAGAGCCTGAAGCCAAGCACAATGGTTTTGGTGAAGCTGTGAGCCTGTATTTATTTTCATTAACAGAGTGTGGAGTAGAGCTGAAGCTGGTATGCGTGTCTTCAATGCACCTGTCCCTGGCAACATCTCTTGTGCCTCTGATGCTGAAATGAAGGACTGCTATACAAACAGATAGGGGTGTGATTATTTTTTCTGATGAATAAAAAAAATAGAGAATAGAGTTGGTCCTTTATATAGAAAGAATCAAATAAAGTAGCTGAGATAACAAATGTGCCCTTTAGCCCTTCACAGACATGTGGAAAGTAAACTCAGCTCTTTCATTAAAACGATTTGGCAGTAGAACTGGATTTGTTGGGTCCTTGTAGTCACGCCTAAGACCTTGTCCCAGTTTCTTCCTTTCCCCATCTCCCTGCTCCTTTAGTAGGGGCCTGAATAGTTGTACAACAAAGACAGGGATGAAAATCAGATGCATTTTTTTCTAAATAAAGCAGCAATTTAAAATCCCCTACGTGAATGAATAATCCATATGTTTCCTGAATCTTTTATGACATGAATTCCAAAAACCAACTTAAAAAGCTTTCTCTGTTGTTTTGGAACTGGGTCAGAAAACTCTCTCAGGGAATTTTTAATGAGCTAGGCAGCCTCCCAGCTCTGGGTTACTGGTTCAAGCATGAATCAGGTTAGTAGGCAGCAGAATTTGTCACTGCAGCTGAAGAAGCCAGACACACTCCTCGCCCTAGACACCCACGTTGCCATGGGCAATAGTGGCATGATTAGAGCACAAAATCACAGGGAAAAATGGGAAAAGGGTCTAGGATACAAGAGCTGCTGAATCTCCTTTCATTCAACACCTGCCCTTTAACCCATGCCTCAGCTTGGACATTGCCCTCCTGTGTCCTTAGTTTCTTCTAGCACTTTCTCCCCTACCTCCAGCAGTAAAGGGACCATTAACCTCAGCTGGCTCACAGATAATGAAATAACTGCTTTTGTCAAGGGAGACCTTAATACACATAGATGGGCATCCGTTAACAAAAGCTGAAAATATAATTTTTTCTGGAGCTGTGAATCTTCTGGAACTGTTGACAAAATTACCTGTCTTGATGTTGTCTTGACCAGCACAGACAGCCTATTTTTGACTCTTTATCATTGCTCTGTAGATCTTCTATAGACTAACTGTGCCCAAGTTTTTCAGTGTTTTTCTCAATAATTTTACTATGATTGATTCTTTCATTATTTTTTTCCTCCTTTCTTTACCATGCTTACTCTGTCCTTTTAATTTGCCAGCTTTTCCTTCCTAATTTTCCTAATTCTCAAAGGAAGACTGTGCTGCTAGGGTCACATTTCTTTCACCAATTCTGACCATAGCAACTCTTGCTTTCATTCCAGGCTCTCCCTTCAAACTGCTCAAACACTTCTGTTTCCTTCCCGGCTTTCAGACATTGAATGCAACCAGTCCCACTGGTTATCATTCCACAGTTCACCCCCAACGTGTTTTAATAAATATCTCAGCTATCTCATCTTAATGTTCACAGGCTGGGTCCCACAGCCTTCATGTCCCACATGGATGCAGTAAAGGGACCATGGAAAGGACATGGAGATATGAGGAGCTACCCAAGGCACAGCTCTTTAGCAGCTTCCTAGTGCCCTGGCTTCCCTGCCTGGCTTCCCATCTCAGTTCCATCCTCCTTTTTTTCTGGAAAGTGGGGTTCTGCCAAAGGCTGCAGTATGCTGGAATTCGTAGCAATTTGGTACGAGTATTTGAGTCACACCATTGTAATATGCTTTTTCCTCTTTCTCCTATATTCCAGACATGTGTCCTGGTAAAAGCAGAAGAGGAGCACAGGTACTGCGTGAGGCTCTGTCATGAAACAAATGGCCTGCATGGGCTGTGAGTCCTCCTTAAATGTTTCTCCAGCCCTGGCCCTGCTCGGGCAATTAGGAAAGCAAAGGCTCAGACAGGAACACCTATTTTATCCAGTTACACCTTTTTATTGTGAAGGATTGATAAGTACGTAAAATATATCTTTCACAAGTTAGAGGAAAACAATTAAGAATTAAGCTGTGGACACAAAATTATATTTCTTTCGTATGTTCTACAAAATAATAAAAAACACTATTGAATCGCTGAGGCTGCTTCACCAGCATGACCCACAGAAGAGCCTTAAGGAAAAAAGATGGAGCAGAAAGAAGGGAATCGTGGAAATGCATTTGATCAGATCTGTACTTTTTGGTATTTTTAGACATACCTGCAAATACATACAAAGCAGCTCTTAGTGCTGTCCCTCATGCTATCTGACCAAGACACTAATTTTACAGAGTCCTAAAAAAATCAATAGTAAAACTTTCAGACTGTGCTAGACAGGATGGCTATCTGCTCACAAATCTCATTTTCCAGCTGTCCAGCTGGTGGGAATGAGAAGATCACCAAACAAAACAATTTCTGTCAGGTTTAAATACTTCCCTTAGCTGTATTTGTGGAGCTAAGAGAACAGACCAGTTAGCATAGTGGGAAAGTAAAGAACTTCTTTTTTCCAGGATGGAAAAAAAGGTAAGGTGTCTTTCAGACACGACAGCCAGAGGAGTTGCTGCCTTTGGGAGTTAACCCCATCATTAGAAATCACACTCCTCATGCACATTTCACTGGAAACTGTGATTATGCCCTAAATATCCAAACACAACATTTTTCCTATGCTGAAAGAAGGCTGTGAATTACACTGGAAAAATTTTAAAAAGAAAACTACTAATAAGAAATAGAATAGAAATAAGAACAGACAATAACTGGTAGTTTATTTTACTTCCTACTGTCACATGGTATTTACTGAAAAGATTATTTTCTGTACACTGCAGATAATGCCAAAATATGCACTCCTAATGCAGTGACCCGTCTGTATTAAGAAATATGTGTGTTAGTTAGGGTGAAATAGAAAGAGTAAACATCTTCTCACTCCCAGCTAAATCAGTCAGGCATTTAAGATCTTTTGGTGTACCTGAAAAGAGAAAAGCCAAGGTTAGGGTTGGGTGAATTACTCAGAAAATGCCATTTCTGGAAGAAGGAAGGAAGGAAGGGAGGAAGCCCTGAGGAGACAAGCACTAAGGACACTTAAACATAAAGGTGGAGGAAGGCTGTGAAACCTTGACTCCATTTACTTTAGGGAACTGGTTACAATAAATAAGCTATACACCCAGAAGAACAAAATGTTATTTGGACAGGGTCTGGGTATAAACAGATTATTTCTGAAGCTCAACAAGGAACGTATTTGACTGATCTCCCCCTGTGAGGGCCCTTTGGCACCAAACTCAGTGTTATTAAAACTTAGGGGGAAATAACTTATAATAGCTTATTTAGAGATGCAGAAGATGGTTAGTAACAATCAAAAGGCTGTTTGAAGAGACTTGGAAATAGTGCAAGGCTGAAGGAAACTGGCAAGGTCACTGAACCACAGATCTCAGCAGTTGCATCAGGTGATCCTTTTCTTAAGTACTTTGTTTCAAGCCTGGTTAGGTTCAGGACCAATGCAAGTATTGGTCATTCCCTATCAGGCAATTTAAATAAGGGAGAACCATTTACACAGATTACATATATTTGATTTCTATCTCTGTCACAGTTTGACATGTATTTGGCATGCATTTGGCACACATTATGATGTGTTGATGACACATGCTGAAATGCTGTGAGGGAAAGAAACTTCCTGGGGAGTGATTACCCACAAACAATCCTTTGGCAATTTCTCAGAGATATGTGGTGCAATGGAGGACATTGGACTGGTCTTGTATCAAATTTTTAGTTCACATCTGCTTTTCTAACAGAGAGAAGTATATTTCTAGGCAGTAAAGATTAGTATCTCAGGTAAATATTTAATGATAAGAAAGTTTCTTTCCTCTGGTCCGGCTCTCTGGATATGCCGCACAATAGCTCTGTAATACTTAGTTACACAAATGAGCAACTGATGAAACACCATGACTCAGAGGTGGACATATCTCACTGAATTTTGGGTTGCCTGACTTGCTTTTACTTTGAGGGGTTTTTCTTCAGCTTTCTGCAAGCTCCAAATTTCTGTTCCCAGAAAGGACCTTGCAATCTGATACGTACAAGCGATTTGTTCCAGCACTGCTCAGGCTAAATGCACGCATGTTTTGTTGTTTATGTTTCAACAATGGAGGCTTTGTGGTCAGGCATGGCTCCCTGCCACCCAGGAAAGAAAGGACAGAGCGAGCCCAGCGCCGGTGCAGCCGGTGCAGTGTGGGTGAATGCCGCACCAGGCGGCGCTTTCCGGGCACTCCCGGAATGTGTGCCAGGCATCCATACCTGCTGCACCTCTGAATCCATCAATGTGACCTACTGCTGCTCTGAAGGGCAAGTCATGGTGTTTTAAAGAATAGGAGTGGGATAGGAGGAAACTGCATTGACTTTCTCAGAGCAAAATTTTTGTTTAAGGAATTACGGATGACATTTGGGAAATTGTCTGACACTGCCATTGTCACCACTGCTTCCAGTTGCTCTGCAGTCCCTCTGAGGAGGACAGCAGGCTTCAAAACAGGAAGGCAGCTGAGGGACTGTAGCTACAGACAAAGCTGGAGGAGATTAGTCCTGAAAACTCTTCTGTGATCATTCTTCACAGATAATTTTTAACAAGTGTTTGCAGGAGAAAAATATTTTCCTTCTTGGAGCAGAAGGATGGCTTAAGCCATGTAAACTCAGGGAAGGTTTTTCTTTCTTTCTTTCTTTCTTTCTTTTTTTTTTTTTTTATGGTGGAGATTTTCTGGGGGGGAGACAAAGAAAAAGATAACTGATCCCAAAGTTTCTTCTAATATTTTGAGACTGAAACATAAAAATATCAAATGTTAAAACTTTCAGACTGAAACACCAAAAAGCAATCACACTGAGATACAACCCATTAAGTCTGTTCTTCACCTCTCTATTTGCTGTCCATTTTCTCACTTGCCTCAACCCAGGTGTATTCTTGCCCTTCTCCAAGGTGTATAATTACACAAGGATCTTCCTGGGCCTTGGGGTGCAGTACCCACCTCAAAGTATTCAAGTACCATCTTTAACAGCAATTTGAGTTTTATCCCTCACTACTGTGCAGGAATTCAGAGCAGCACTTCTCAGCTTGGATGCTTAGATGCTTTGACCTAGATTCAAGGTAATGGTTATAGATGGCTGGTTCCTGTCTGTATATTCTTGTGACAACACCATCCTCCAGCTTTAGTAACCCTTTTCATGGCTGTATCATGTTGGTATCTCATAGCCATGAATGCACCAAGGTCTTGGTTAATGATAACATGTAGTGAAAATGTATTGTCAGCTTTAAATGTCTGTAGCTGCATAGTAGGAAGGACATTTAGGAATAACTGTTCTCTCAATGCTTTGGGGGTGAGATATCTTTAAATAGACACAAGTAGCTTAAAATACCATATGGTATCTTACAGTGTTATGCTCTACTGTATCAAGATTCGTCCACCTGACAATGAACATTTTTCTCTTCTTACTTTATTTCTGTTTCCTCTTCCAATCTGATGGTTTCACAATTTCCCTTTCTTTTTTCCTCTTTGTATTCCCTCTATCCTTTGTACTTGTGGTAGAAGACGATGAGGAGGTGCCCTTCCAAAATCTCCTTACCAGAACCAAGAGCAACAGCAAAGCTAAAAATTAACAAGCAGCAGATGCAGAGATGAAGGCAGATGGAGAATGAATATAGCAGGAAGCAAACCCAAAAGATCTCTTCAGAGATCGTTAACATACAGAAACCTATTAAACTTTCACTGAAAACCCCAAAAAGAAACAAGAGCAACAAAACGAAGAAACCCCCAAACATACAAAAAATCCAACACCAAATTAAAAACAAACAAACAAGCAAACAAACAAACAAACAAAAACCCCCAAAAAACCAAATGCACATAAAAAACCCCCAACAACACCAAAAAAAAACCACACAACATCAAAAAACCCATCAAATTAAAGAAAACCCCCATGAATAAAATGTCTGTGCCAAGGAAATAAGGACTCTGGATTAGCTATGCAAAGGCTGTGTGATCCATTGAGGTTTCCAGTATTTCACTTAAAATATGGCATTAATTAGCAGTTGTACTCATTAGAAAATGCAAGCAAAACTTGTGCCTAAACACCCAAGCTGCTAATCATCAACAATTCACAGTGAACTCCCCTCTTTTCTGATGCAGAACTGTACACTGAAGATCAAATCAAACACTGGTTGAGAAAGTGAAACATAAGTAGCTCCAACATGCACTAAAGAGCTTCTCTTGCCTCACAACCCATCATCTTTGCCACAACGAGGCAGAAATTTAAAACTGTACCATGACATGCATTGCACCACCTGGGGGGTGCCAGGGGTGTTGCAATCTAGCACAAATGATGACCAGGGGACTCCTTTGGCTTTGAAGTCTGTCACTGGTGTCACACCTTTACTCTGGCTCCAATCCTTCTGGTTTAGGAATTTGTCATGAGAGATCAGAGTTAAAGACATCTTTGCATGAAAACCTGCATGCATTTAATCTGAGAGAGAAGTGTAAAACTGATTATCACTTCACAGTCTTTGAAGATAAATGGGCTCTGTTGTTTTGCTTTTTTTTGTCCTTTTATGACCATTATGAATGTGTCATAGATTTGAAAACACAGTCAGACTGGATCTGACTGAGTAAAAAATCATTTTGACATAAACGGGAATTTTTTCCCCTTGAATCAGTGCCGCAGGATTGGCCTGACATCTGGATCTGTGGGATTTCAGATAGCCCACTTATCTATCCTGCCTTCTTGACAGCTATTTATACCATTTTCTCTTTCTGAAGGATCAGCAGTTTAACTTAGTAGGACATGGGACTGGATTCTGCAAGATGAGCATAAGCCAAAGGGTATCAAAAGGAAACCAACCTAACCCAAACCACAAATGAATGAACCTGAATTCAAAAGCAGTCTCTATATCATCCAAACCAGTCACAAGTACAAAGCTTCTCTGGGATATTCTGAAACAGTGCACCTTTTTGTGGAAAATTTATACATCCTTCTTGACCAAAGCCTATCATTCCTAGGCTTCAAATTGTGGACTCAGATATCTGCAAAGTTTTCTTACTCTGAATTCAAAGGGAATATAACATTACACAGATTTCGGCTTCTGCTCTGACAGTGCCTGAAGAAACATTTTTAGGATTAAATATTACATAAGAAAACAATCCCTATACCTGTCACTGTTACACCACCCATGAGTGACATGCTGCTGACTTCTCTCCCACAGGGAAGCAAATAGCCTATTTATTTAGAGATCTGTTATATGACTCAGTCAATAACTCCTCTGTCTTGTTCCCTTGACTATTCATTAGTTCTAATTAGAAATAAAAGCCCGGAAGATCAAACTGGCTCTGCTCAGTTAGTTTATTGATTACAAAACTTAAGAGAATAATCAATAAAGACATAAATTCATTTCTAGAGACCTAAGGCACTTCATTGCTCCTAAGGGCTCCTGCTCTTTATAGCTGTTCCACACTCCAGACTCAGAGAACTCTATTCCAACATGCTAAATATCCCCTACTTCCTGTTACTGGGATTAATTAAAGGTTGGAGTAGCCCAAGTGATGGTAAAATCAGTGTGCCAAGGACAGCAAAACAGCACCTGACAGCATCTCCTGACTCACTGTGGTGCGGCGAGGACTTATCCCGGTGAGGGATGGGATCACCTCCTGGTCCCTGCACACAGGCTGGCTGAGGGAGCAGCAGGGTCACATCTGTGTCCTCTCTGGGGCACTGGGATGTTTTGGGCAACTCATTCGAGGATTCAGATTTGTCAGAGGCTGAGATTTGAGTGGTGCTGGCAGAACATTCCCCACTTTTGCCTCCTAGCCAAGCCACTGGTCTCAGTTCAGTGAAAGTTTGACATAAATAAAAGAAGCAATCCAGGATCCTGACCCACACTGACAGTGTTTAGTCTAAGTGTGAGAGAATGGGTTTCCTTCTGCATATATCCAGGGAATTCAGAGAAAGTAGGGCTGGATTATTGAAGGCCCCGTTAAAGACTATGTGAAAGACAAGTGTGAAAAATACACAGCATGGGTATGTCAATCCCTTAATTCAAACAAAATGTTCAGCCAGATTCATGTAATACTGACAAGTCAGGAATTTAGGTGGGAAGAGGAAGTGCTTCTGTGAGTATGTCCCTTGTAAATAATTTATCCAGCTAAAAATAACATTAATGATGATGTGGTTTTGTCTTGAAAGCCTGACTATCAGGCTTTAGATTTAAGATTTAAACTTCAAGTAGTCTGGAAATAGCATATTCAGAACCAGGAGTGATGGAAGAAGAGTTCTACATATGAAGCCCTATGTATTACTGGATTAGAGTTTGCTTAAATCAGACAAATGAAATTTTATGCATTTTAAGTAAGCTGTCTTGGCTTTTGATGTTAGCCACCTAAAACATTAGAAAGGTCATCAGTCACATGGTCCATGGGGGTGACCATAATCAACAAATGTCTACTGGTATTGTAACATCTGCCTTTGATAGCTGAAAACATATTTTTAAATGAGGTTTAATTAAAAACATGAAGCCCTTCTACTCTCAGTGTAGTCACTGCCCTTGACAGGAAATTATACCTTTTCAGACAGCAGGCCTTCTGTGCAAGAAGCACATATATATTCTGGTGAGTAACTATAACAGCAAGTAGGACAAAAAAAAGCCTTAAGCCAGAAATAAATTGTCAGGACAACAAATTAGTCTGCTTTGGGTTTGAGGCCTTGAACAGAGAGCATTGCAGGTTTTTTTTACCAGCTTACTTTAGCTGGAATAAGGAGTCTAAAACCAATGAGCTGCAAGTTAGAAGATACAAATCATAGATTAACAAAAATGTAGGCCTGAACTACCAAGCCTCCTCCTTATCAGATATAAATTCCTCCCCAGTGATAAAATTTTACCAATCTTGACAGAGCAAGCAATATTGAAATAAGGTAGTCTAGTTTGATGCACCTTTGTTAAAAACGAAGCCCCATAGTGTTTTCCATACTGACTACTCCTTCACTGTAAGAAATCAGAAAAGAAGGGACTAAACTACATCCATTTATATGAACATGATTTTAATCACCTTATTACTAAATCTATGCAAAATCCAAAGGGCCTGCAGAAGCTCATGTAATTTCAAGCAATCTTGTCCTAAGTTTGTCAGATAGCTTTCAATGATGTCATGAAAGCATGTCTGGGAAAACCACAGTTTCCCTTTTTTATTCTTCTGCAAAATACATTCACTCACAAAGCATAAAGAAGTCCTCCAGGATCAGGAGGTTTCAGGGGAAAAATATGCTGCTACTTCTGCCCTCTTTCCTCTGGCACAGACATGACGTGGGCTACATGCACCTGTATTCCCTGTTTGGCACCTTTGCCAGTGTGTATGGGGGCGGGCAAAGAGGGAACATGAAATGAAGTGTCCTTTAAAAAGCCACCAAGCAGATCTGCTCTTTTCCTTCATCTCTCAAAGAGGAACCAGGACCCTTCATTCTGAGATGGTTTATGGTGTCTGATTTTTGAACATTTACATGAAAAGACAAGGGAAGGGAAGAAAAACAAAGAAAAACATTTCAATGTCAAGGCTTTTTGATAACACAGATGACACGAGGCCTTGCTGAGTGTTAAGCTCAGGATCAAGAAAATTATTGGTTGCTTGAGTTTTCCTGCTAGAAGGACCAGAACATTGCAGTGCACAGGGAGCCCTCCCCCAGCTGCTGGCTTGGCAGGAGAGGGAGCAACACAGCAGCATACCTACACTTCTCAAAAGGCTTGTAATTAAAAAAAAAAAAAAATTAAAG
Source organism: Serinus canaria (assembly GCF_022539315.1). NCBI lineage: Eukaryota > Metazoa > Chordata > Aves > Passeriformes > Fringillidae > Serinus > Serinus canaria. Next base: position 58,888,718 of record NC_066316.1, on the reverse strand, counting down.
GGGTTGTATATTTCATCCACATGACACCAACACATTCATATGTGTCATATTATATGACACATACTTGGAATATTTACATGACTGATGAGCATAATTATAAGCCAGGCTTTGACAGGAAAATTTATTTTGAGGGTTAGATTTTTTTTGACATAAGAGTTCTTCTGTGCTAGAGATAATTAGTGCTGCCTGCTTTCCCCTTGTTCACAGTAGAATTTTTTCCCATATACAGAGATTAGTCAGAGCTTATAAAAATCCTGTTCAGTTAAACCTAACTAGTAAAGAATGGTAGACCACATGTCAAATAGGAGGCGAAGAGAAAATCAAAATAAAAGCTGATTCTTTTAAATAATCACTTGAAAATCAGTTCTGCATTTTGTTCTCAGTATGAAATAGTACATAATGAATATTGATTTTGATGACTAGTTTTACTATTTTTGCTAGACTAGGAACTGTATTAAATGTTTACCTCTGAATAGGGATGAGCAAACCAGCTTGGCAAAAAATGTGTTTGCTGCTCCGAGCATTCTCTGAATCCCTATTCATTTAGAGGATGAACCCTGACTGCATCCAGACTGAGAGTCTGAACTTCAGCATCCATGGGATCTTCTGGTTTAGTCCTCATATAAACTAGATCCACACCTTTTCTTGCATGGAGGCTTTTCCACTAAGAGTGTGGTATGCTACAAGAAAGCCAGACCCACTGTCTGTCATCTTGAGGGAGTGATAAGTGTGTAAATACATTTTTAGAGACTGAGATGGGATAGTTCTAGTTTCAGCTGCAGTAGTGATGGAGGCATCCCTCCTTTAGCATTATTTTTCTCTATTGCAGTGTTGTGCAGTTTCTCAAAGACAGAAGAGTACAAATATCTCATCCCATCATTACTTTTTTAATGCAATCACTCCCAAATTGTTGCAGTAGATTTTCTGGCTTGTTTCCTTCTGTGCAGACTGGTGGGGCCTGCTTTAGGTTATTCTGCAAACCCCAAAGAGATTGTGACAGAAGACAAGTGTGTGTCAGGAGCATTTCTGCAGGTCCAGATGGGAGTAGGTGCTGCTAGCAGAAACTCTGTGGCAGAGATCAGCAGCAAGATGGGAAATCCAGTGGGAAGGAAGAAAATATGTTCTTTCTTAGTAATTTTAAATAAAGTTGACTTTATGCATATTTAACTTTAATGAGTATGAGTACCAGTTTAATTTGTCTGCAACACCACTAAAACACGTAGTTAGTTCTTATTAAATCATCCGTCTCTCTTTATGGTGTACATCGTCATATGTCATGGAGCAGTACCCTTTACTCTGCCAAAGCACTTTATACTAATCTATATTATACTGACAGGAAGATATTTGGAAGTATATTTGGGGTTTTTTAAAATCAGACTTGACTCTTCATACTTTATGAACTTGACTTGAAATTTGAACATGAGGAATGCCTTCCTTATAACATGGTAAGGCCATTTTAATTTTTTTAAATGAACAGCCAGCAGTATCTGCTCACAGCTGAAGTGTCTCATTAGCATTTTATATATTTACAGCTATTTTCAATTTCTATGACAGAATCTCTTCCAGCTACATCCTATGCAATATCTTCTTGAAGGAAAATCCAAGATCTACTACTGAAGTTGGCATCAGCCCAGACTGATCTTTCTCCTTTCCCTGATGCACAACAGTTCCAACTTCATGGAATTCACTGGTGGATCTCATTATATCCATGTGTAGGAAAACCAAGTAAATGAAGCCAGGCCCAACCTGCAAACAAGCAAAGTAATTCAGGTTCACTCTTCTCCATGTAGGACTCATCCCCAGCCCAAATGCAAGTCTCCAAGCTCTTCCTGCCCCAGAGGGGAGCAAATGAACACATCACCCATGTACACATTTCTTGGAGCATCTCCTGACTCTTCAAAGCAGACTGAAATAAAATCCTGCCTTAGGCCAGTAATAACCACAGTAATTTTTAATCTTTCAAGATTGCTTTTAAAGCAAACTGTAATGTAACAGGGAATTGTGCTACCACAGGACAATTGGGCTGGAAGGGACTGCAGGAGGTCTTTGGCCTGTACTCTCTGAGCAATCTGCACCCCTGCATGACTGTCCTCATGGTGAAAACTGTTTCCAGCATATGTCAATTTTCTCTCAAGCTTCTTAAACCTCATCACTCAGATTGTCTCCAGTTTGAGCAGAAGATGCATGCTCCTGTGTGCCTTCAGCATTTCTACCAAATCCAAATCAAAGATGTGGCAGGGACACCTATTGTTATTTTTTCTGTCATAGGAACCAAGGTGCAGCATGGCAGGTGGAGGCTGGATCATGCCCAGTTCTTTCTCCAGCACAGGTAAGGAATAAGGTTGGTCAGGTTGGGTGCCTCACCCTCTGGACTCTTTGGAGTCCACCAGCATAGATGTAGGTCCTGAAAAGCCAGAGAGCTGAGAAAAGTCTGTGTTGGTGTCTGAGTGGGAGAGATATTTCAGAACAATGCTGCACCCAAAAGGAAAACCAGTAGGTCCAGTTCTGGAGAGATACCAAGTCCATTCACCAGGCACATATTGTTTCTTTCCTGGGGACTGACAGTAAAATGTTTGTTGACACAAGCCTCATATATTGTCAACTCATCCTTGTCAGGTAAGAAAATAAATGAAGTAAACAGAATAAAATCTGACTTGGCCCAGGCACAGGGGTTAACAGTCTTGGCAAACATACAGCAAACAGTGGTGGCATAAAAGACAGAAGAACTGTAGACCTAAATCACTCCTCTAGTGAGACACCTAATTCATCAGCAACGTCAGCCCTAAATCCAGGTGAGGGGAAGAGCACCATCTCCTGAATAACAAAGGCAGTTATTTTCTAACTCTTTCACGGGATCATTGGAAAAGACCACTAAGACCAGTGAGATCAGCCATTAACCCAGCACTGCCAGCCCACCACTAAACCATGTCCCCAAATGCCACATCCATTCTTCTTTGAAATACCGCCAGGGATGGTGACTCACCTTCCTGGGCTGGCTTTTCCAATGCCTGACAATGCTTTCAAGACATCTTTCCTTATATCCAATCAAAGCCTCCCCCAGTGCAATTTGACACCATTTCCTCTTGTCCTGTCACTTGTCACCTGGGAGAGGAGACTGGCCCACAACACATTACACCCTTCTTTCAGACAGTTGTAGAGAATGGCAAGACCTCCCCTGAGGCTCCTTTTCTCCAAGCTAAACAACCCCAGCTCCCTCAGTGACTCCTCATCAGAATTGTCCTCCAGATTTTTTACCAGCTCCATTGCCCTTCTCTGGACTTGCTCCAGCACCTGTCTTGTATTGAGGTTCACAAAACTGGACACTTTCAGTAGAGGTTGCTCGTTCACAGACAAACCAGCAGGTACTGGAGACTGTATGGGGAAGTTACTTAATCTGTATTAAAAATTGGCTGGATTGTGTTAGGAAGAAGAAAGGATTACATCCCTCTCAAATCATTAAGACATTGCTAGAACTCTGACACTCTCAGTAGCCATTGTGTCTGAATCCTGTCTTCCCTCTGCTGTCTTTTACAAAAATCCCAGAACAGTCTGTGTTGAAGGGGACCAGAAGGATTATCAAGTCCAGCTCTTAAGTGAATGGCCTATACAGGGGTCCAAGCTGGTGTTAGTAGCACCATGCTCTAACCAATTGAGCTAATCTCCAGCTAAGCTAACTCATTAAACTTTTAAAATATTTTAAAATAAGAAAAGGCCAAAAGGGGATTTAGTTAAAGATTAATCAATAATACTATTAATGTAATGGATTGTGAGTCAGCCAAGAAATCACTCATCCAATTTGACCTTTCCTACTATTGTAGTAGTGTGCTCTTCCACCTATCATCAATCCTTTGCTCTCCACTTCAATATTCTCTTAGAATAAAATAAGCCTCAGATTTATAATTCTAGACTTTTTTTTTGATCATGAGTTTAGGTTATTTCATAGTTTGTCTTTTTAAAGCACTTGCTAAATTTGCTTGTAATATGAAGCTACAGTAATCCACCATCCTCCCACACTGCAGTCTGTTCTAGCCTACACCACATAAAGACTCCTTTGCTGTCACAGGGTGGGAACTGTGCACTGAAGCACCTAAAATAGATTCAAGAGGAAAAGAAGAGCTAGAAAGAAAAATGGGAAGACACTCTGAGTGTTCTGTTCTGTACACAGCACAAACTGCATGTTCATATCACCATGTTTTTTTGACAAAACTGTCCCTTTTCAAGGAAATTCAGGGTAATCTCACCATTTTGATTCAATTTTTGAAAGACATAACCTTATTAAAGATTAACTTCTAAACTCTGGTCAGCTCAACAAGCACAGTATTACCAGCTCTGGAAAAAGGAATAACAGGTCTCAAACCTGCATGTATGCAGCCATTGTTTTTAAAAAATCTGTGTGTGTCAATTGCACAGTGGAAAGGACCAATCTCCACTACACAACCATTGCTAAAGACAGCATAATCACATAAAACCCCTCACCTGCATGCTTCCTTAGCTTCTGGTACTTCACTAAACATTTAGCAAAATTATTTTGTGACATCTGATTCACTCTCCCCATGATCCAAATGAAATCAATACGTGACATGGTAACATCATTTTTCTTCTTTTACTTGGAAGCAATTTTTAAACTACACTAAGGACTTGCCAAAGAGATGGTTTTGTTAGACTTGCAAATATAAGACACACCAGGAATGAACAGTAGGATTGTATCAGTGTTCTGCTTTTCAGAAACATAACTCATGCAATTTTGTAAGAAGTACAGAAACTCTCAGTTTAAGCTTTATAGGCAAATCAGGAACAAAGCCTAATCAGCTGGTCAGTTCAATGATGTACTGTAAATTAATTTCCCATTTCAAAAAGGCTGACACCAAAAAAAAATCATAATGAAAAAAAAATCATAATGAAAAATCATTAATTCAAAAAACCCATAATGTTATTAGTGATTATGTTTTGTTTTCAACAAAGTATTCCAATTTTAATTTGTCTAACAAGTACACAATATTTTATAAATTATACCAAAATGATGCCAAATGCTCATTTTGAAAGGGGGGAAAATGTGGAGAATCATTTCTATTCTTTCTGTTGAAATTAATGCAGTGCAAGATACTTTCAAGAAATGATTGACTTCTGACAGAGGAGCAACCTTCTTCAGAGGCATCTGGCTGCTATTGCCTCTGATCTCCCTGCTCATGTCCTGCTGGGTAGGATGTATTTCTCACACACAGCAATTCCACTGTCAATGCACTGACTGTTAGGGAAAGTGTTTGTGTGGGCTCAATGCAGTGATGCACAAATCCTTACCCACAAACTGCTGCCAATGGCGCTGGTGGCACACTTTTCTCTGTATTGGACTGACACAATCTCTGCAGCATGGCACTCCAGACATGCCCAGCGGGATCTCTGGAAAAAACAAACCCCTGCAGCTGTACGTGCCTTTGGGCACTTGTGCCATCTGGTGTTGCTGGCTCCAAGCTTGGCTCATACCATTTGATTTTTGAAAGACTGAAATATCAGGTCAGGCTTCTGAATTCCTTGGAAGGAAGTTGAGGGATTCTTATGGACTATGATCTGCAGAAGGCCATGGTGCAGATGTAGACACCTCTTCTGACACCTTCTGTAAAACTGATGAACTGCATTAGACCAGCAGTTCTCCAAGTATCTAATGTGGCACTTTGGTGGTTTTCAGTATTAACATGTGGAGGCAGGAGAATATATAACCTATGCTTTGTAACCTATCATGCTGAAGGAGGATTGCATTCTTCCTGTGGTAAAGGCTCTTAGTCCCTCTGGATTTAACCATTTCCTTAGCCACACTGAACTCTTGCTGGTGTTACTGGTGATATTTGTGGCTAGCAATGACACCCAGCTCACAATGTGGGACTTGGCAAGCAGTTCAGTTCCATCTCAGAGAAGGTAATGGCCCATAGCCTTGATGGCTTCACTCAGAGGACAGGGACAAGCACTTGTGGTATTCTGGTTTCCCCAGCTTGGGAAAGGAGAGTGATAAACTTTGTCCTGTTGAAGCTGACCTTTCTGTGTAGGTATCTGCACCAATTTTCTTCACTTGTGGAAAGCTAAGCAGACCTCTTCCCAGAAAACTTATCTACATGTGTATCTTCCAGATACCTGCAAGGTGCTTACATGCTCTCCATCCTCACAGGAAACTTGAGCTCAGCAGAAGTCCTGATTCTGTGATTGGATAGAGGTAGCACCCCCAGCACAGGGAGAACTGAAACACCCTGGTCTACAAAAGGAAAATAGAAAATAACTCTACAAATGTAAGATAATTTCTAGAAAAACAGAGCAAAGTGCAATTTAATAAGTGAAAAATTGTACACAAGAAAGCAATTGCCCCAGTACAGAGTAGGGGACAATGGTTAGCAGGTGGCCTGCAGAAAACAGTTGATTACAGCCTGAGAGCAAGTTAAAAAATAATCATCATCCTTAGGAAGAAAAAGGAACCTCATCCCAGAATGTAAAAAGGGAGTATCTGTTACCTATAGTAATAAATAATTCCTTTGTTTTACTCAGTACTGGTGAGACCTGACTATAGAACCAATCCCAGTTTTGGTATTTCAGGGAAGCAACTGATCAATGGAAGAAAGTCAGCCAAAGAGCAGCATTCAGGAATTACCAACAGTCTAGAAAGCACAAGCTGCAAAGAAAGTTGGAAGCCATGCGAATTCCTTGTCCTAGATAGTAAAAGAAGCAGAAATGATCTGACACAAGTCATGCTAAGAGAAACACAGTAATTTGCTCACAACACTCCCTACAGAGAAGGCAAGTAGCAAACTGTCTCAAGGAGACAAAAGATCAACATCAGAACATCAAAGGAGAATGGTGAAGCTCTGAAATTCATATGTTAATATTTCTCACTCATATCTATGCTGTGTGCCCTTATTTACAGGCACAGAAGGTCTCTGTAAGAAATTTCTACAGAAGCTTACTGCGAGATTACTTCCCATCCGTTCCACTGGCAGGTGCACTGAAAGATTGATCATGAAGCTAAAGCAAATGGTCATCTGTTTCTGAGGAGTTAGTGCTGCCCTTCACTATGCTACAGAGTGAAGCTTCATCACAGCAAAAAAAAACCTTACAGGACGATGTTTTTCTTACTGTGCACTGCCAGTGCGGATTTTGTTAAATGTGCATCCAAAGACCAGGCAGACACAGGCACATATGGCACCTAACTGCTAATGTTGCCACTCTTCCTAAAGGTGATTGACAAAAACAAGTCAGTGAAGCGAATAAATTGGTTACTGAGTAATGAAAATTAACACCTTTGGAGCCAAAGTCTGGAAAATGAGGGAATGCCTTCACTACTATACCTCTGTGGAAGAGACAGAAATTAATCCATGTGGGCAGAAGTGTATACTAGGTGAGAAAAGGCATATTAAGAGCATCTATTACCCTCTGTTACCACTAAGAGGATGGTAATTGATAGGTACAACAGATACTTTGCTTTAGCATCTTGCCTTTGTCACATGGTCGTAATAAAATAAAATAAAATAAAATAAAATAAAATAAAATAAAATAAAATAAAATAAAATAAAATAAAATATAAAATAAAATAAAATAAAATAAAATAAAGTAAAACCATCTAGAAATACACATTTCAAAATGAGATTGCGTACAACTGAATTTGGTAGTTCAGCTGCCCAGGAACTTGACATTAATCTGTTTTCTAGTGCAGTATTGAGATCTATCTTTTATTGTTCATGAAACAATTCATTCTGGGTGAGCTGGATGCTACTATTTAGTGCGGAGTACTTGCTCTAAAGTACAGATTTCTTCTTCTTCTTGTGTTTCGTCAAGTGTAAAATTCAAGCTGCTTTTTTAGAACAAAAGACTTAACAAAATGGAATGATTTGCTCCTTTAAATGTCCATTGACATGAGTGGAAGTCTTTTGCACCTTCCATAGTATGGCCCTCAACAGGTCTTTGCTTTCCTTTCTGCCAATCCCTCTAACTAAGGTGTTGAATCCTAAAATATGGATCTATTGTAGAGCAGATTTTGAACAGCAGCTCTTTCATACAAACTATTAACAGACAGGGTTGATTGAATATCAATCTTCACCCAGCAGCAGAAGAGTCAAAGCTGCAACAGAATTTTTGACCTCTGAATAAGTCATCACCAAATGATTAAACAAACATTCCCCCTTTCCTTCTATATTGGGAGCATTACCTCCTGATGGAATAATGATCCTAATTGTGATAGCAGCTGTGACAGTTACAGAAAATGGAGGTCACAACGCATCATTGCTAATTCTGCTCCAGTGTCTCTACTCTCAGTTGGAGGTTTTCCTTCATTTCAGAAGATGAGCATCACCCAATGAATAATTATGGCTTTACTACTATTCCCTGCACAGTGAAATGATTTAAACTGAAATCCCTGTGATCATTGTTTCATTTCAGGCTTTTGAACAAAAGCCATCTGAAAGGGCTAGGCAAAAATCCTGGTTACCAAAGGTAATATTTGAATGAAGTAAAATGTCAGCTTATATACAGAGGAGTTCATTCAGATTGTCAGCTAACTACATTTTAAATAATGTCCTCGGAGCACTTAGAGTCAACCTGCTTTTTGAAAACTCCCTTTGTTATTCTATCAAATGAATTTTACATCTTGGAAATGAGTCAGATTTCTGCTTATCTGGAAATAATGTAGCAGAGGTCAACATACTTGAATTAATGTATAACTTATTGTCTCTGACCTCTGAAGCCCTTTTCAGTTCTTTTTGGTGCACCCGCCCAATCAGATTATTTTCAGTCACTGGGTTTTTGTCCAAGCATCAGCCTGGCTGGATCGGGGCTGTCCCTGCAGGTGTCTCTGTGGGCTTCTGGGAAGGGTCAGGCCACGTGATTTTTTCACAGCTGCACAGACTAGAGCAGAACATGTTCCTTTGGCTCATGCAGTCTGTTGTAAGAGATTTTCGACCCTACTCTTCACCGCCAAGATTTCTGCTGAGAAATACATGTTGCCTCTCTTCCATTCTCTGTGAGCATCACTATTTTTGGAAACACAGCTCTGGAGAAGAAGCTCAGATCTCCATGCTGTGTGCTGCAGCCCACATAAAATAGTGTTGTTGTTGGGGGAAGGCAATGTCTGCCTCCAGAGCACACCATTTTGAACTGTCATCTAATTGGATGCATTCTCAGCCATAGAGCACTGGACTTGAAAACACTGAGAAATTTTGAGGACAGTAGGATAATAAAATTAATTAGACACTTAGACATTAACTTGTACTTCAACTAAATCCCTCTGGTCTTGACTCCTCTCTCTCTTACCACTACACTTGTTTGGCTGTCCGTCAATACATGAGATCTGATGATGGGATCATTGTTCACACAACCAGCAACACAGATTTACTTGTGTCCCATCTGGGGACTTTCCTCTTAAGCAGGACAAAAAATACCCCAATGAACCCTCAGCAGACTGGAGCTCAAAAGTGCAGCTCATGCTAATGTGGCTCCACACATCCCTCTCCTTGCCTGTAATGTCTGTGAATGGCATCCTTGCTACAATGAGTAGCCCAAAATCCTAACTCTACTTGAAGCAGGTGATGCCAGGAAATTTTTTTGTATCTAGAAAATTACAATCCAAGAGTCAGAAAAGGTTTTGTAGAACGTAAGAAGGCTCATGGTGGCTGCAGTCAGAAACAGGGATACAGGAGATATTTCAGCTGATGCTAAGGGATGAAAACATGGTTTTCTTGGGCAGGGACTATTGGCTGCAGAGTGGGGAAGACAAGCACCCTTGCTCAAAGAATCATCACAGCTGTGTGCCACGTAGATATATGTCTATATCTATCTATCTATCTATCTATCTATCTATCTATCTATCTATCTATCTATCTATCTATCTGCTGCTGTTCTTGGATCTGCCTCCAGGTTTTGGCCTTTTGGCAAGATGGACCCCACTGGGAAAAGAAAGTAGCCAACAGCTGAGGAGGAGGGAAAGGGATGGGAATGAGGAGTCTCTTTTTCACCATTTCTCCACTGCTGGTTTTGAGCTGTACAAATAAATTTATCATTAAGCTAGTGGTCCCCCACAGAAGTCCCTGGCCTTATCTCTAGCAGAAATGTCTGTATTGCAGATTTCAGGGGTCCCTGGTTGAGCAACAGCTGTTTCACAGACATAAAGAGGAGAACAGGCTGAAATACCTTAAGCTAAATGCACTGACATTTCTGTGAAGTGTGGTCTTGGAGTTATTGACCAGTCAACATAAAAAGGCTTTAAATGTCACTAAATCTATACAGAAAAGCAAAACAGGGTGTTTGTTGGGCATTTGCATTGCACAGAAGAAGTCTGGTTTCTCTTATCACAAGACTGACTGTATCTCTAATTTAAATCAGAAAGACACTGAATCATTAAATAACTGAATCTGAGAGTAATTTGTTCCTAATTTCCACTCAGAGAAAGGTTATCTTTAAAATTAGAGTAGATATCTCAGGGCTGCACCCATCTGAGTTTCAGTACCTCTGAGGATGCACAGCCTCTCTGGCATCTATCCCAGGGATTGACCAAACTTGCTGTGAAACTTCTTTCCTCCTATGTTCAGCAATGATTTTTCTTGTTGTAGCTTGTGTTGGTTATCTCTGTCTTTTCAGCATGCACCTCTAAGAGGAGTATGGCTGTGGGGCTCCTAACACTACCCATGAGGTGGCTGGTTGAAGGGCACAGCTCCCTCCAAAGCCATCTCTTCTCCTGGCTGAACAAGCCCATCTCTC